>NC_068278.1:21003846-21358846 GCF_025860055.1 Xyrauchen texanus
TTTTTTTTTTCTGTGTGTATAGAATGGAATGTCTGTTGATGGTTTAAGTGGGACAGGAATGAGTACCTGGAGGTCATTTTACAATTTTTCACAACTATTTGCAAACAATTTTGCCAAGATATCAGTGTGGAAAGGCAGCTGGTGGTATGTCTCTACAGTAAATATGTGCACTCTGTCAAGAGTGAATAACAGGGTGGTTGCAACGAACAACATGCCATTGGCGTAGATTTGGTATGGATGGCAGTGACATGTGTTATGTACAAATTAAGGGATTACTGAATAATCCCTACAATTATTTCTAGCAAACACAGTTGTTACTGAATATAATTGAACTATTAGATGTAAAATAAATATTGTCTGTCAGAAAATGAAAGTATTTTTCCCTTTATAAATTAAAATGACCAGTTACTAGGGTTGGTACACTGATAAAACAACAAAAACACATGGCAGTAGTATGTAGACTGGCTGTAGGTCTGTTGATCTAAGCAGTTTATGTACAGTTTACATTTTATTGCCTTAAAGGGATAGTTCACTAAATATTTGTAATTCTGTCATCATTTACTCACCCTCATGCCATCACAGGTATGACTTTCTTTCATCTGCTGAACACAAATGAAGATTTTTCGAAAAATATTTCAGTTCTGTAGGTCATATCAATGCAAGTGAATGGTGACCAGACCTTTCAACCTCCAAAAGTAATCCATACAATTCCAGTTGTTCAGTCCATTTCTTCGTAAGCAAAATTATAGGCACGAGTGAGAAACAGATAAATATTTAAGTGCTATTTTACTATAAATCTTAATTTTAACTTTCACATTCTGAAAGGGAAAGTGGAAATTTATAATAAAAAAAATGCATTTAAAAAAATCTGAAGATATAAATTAAACCATTGGAGTCTAATGGATTACTTTTATGCTGCCTTTATGTGATTTTTGGAGCTTGAAAGGTCTGGTCACCATTCACTTTGCAAGGACCTACAGAGCTGAGATATTCTTCTAAAAATCATTGTTTGTGTTCAGCAGAAGAAAAAAAGTCATACACAGATGGTATGAGGGTGAGTAAATGAAGAGAGAATAAAAATGTTTGGGTGATGTCACGATTCACTGTTGTCTGCCCTGTGTTTTGCCTCTGTCATCTATTCCTCCCAGACTACATATACCATAATTCCCTGCCCTCATCACTGCCAGCTGTCCTTGATTGTTTCCCAGCTGTGTCTCATTCACCTCATTAGTCTTTTGTATTTAAAGCCCTGTTGTTTGCTCATTTCTGGTCTGTTCTTGTATGTGTTTTGACCTTCCTTTCCCATTGTTCATGTTGTCGCTGTTCCTGTATTTTCCCACCATCGTCGATGTTTCTTTTGTTCCTGCGTTTACACCGTTAATTTGTACTTTGTTTATTTTATTAAACACTTTTAAGCCTGTATTTAGATCCTGCTCCTGGGAACGACCTCCCTGTAACAGGTGAACTATCCCTTTAAGGTTTGACTTTTACAATTCATATACATTTATTTGAAATCAAATTGCATTTAAGTGCATCAAAAATATACTCTTTCTAATCAACCACAATCAATCAGCTGTGAAAACATTTGTTTGGTTTTTCAAAAAGTGACATGCTGTGTAATTACAGCATGTTCAAATTTGTGATGTGAAAACTAGGAAATTAGTAAAATGCTATTTGTGTTGTGAACCAAATCCACAGTAAATCTCTGTGATCGTTTTTTTTTATTATTATTGTCTCATGATCTAAAGAAGGAATCCAAATCAATACTCTGAATGATTCATTTCTGTCATACTGGCATCACCAAATGAAATGGCAAAAATAAAAATTGTTTCCACACATATTTCCAAATACACCCCTCCCATCTGCCATTGGTTGAACAAAACCGATAATCCCACCCCAAACTCAAGTCATTGGTTGAGCTAATGCTTTGTTGCTGTGTTGGGCTGGACGGGATGCTCAAACAAACAGATCAATATTTGAAAGCGTTTGATACTTTTCAATAAAAATCACCTCATACATGACTCAGAGTTGTCTAAGATTGGATGGGAAAAATTATTCAGATCTGGATAGCAAAAATCAGATCAGGTACAACATTTGTATTTCAATTTCTCAGTTGTTTGATTTTGAAACAATTGTGAAATTGCAAAAAGCCATTAATGTAAACTGGCAAGGAAAACCTTTAATCCATAAAGATTGATTTTTGTATGTAACTGTTCATCTGTATATTTTGACTCCATTTTAAAACGACCCTGCTGCTTATACTCTTGCAACAATTTACTTTATTTCAAAAGTTTTAGCATACAATTGTTCGAAGTAAATCTTAATGGTATAAAATTAAGTGAAATCTATTTAACTTCATGATATAATATAGCTTGAAGTGAGTAAATGTAACTTAAACATGTTAGTAAATACAGTAACATTTTACTTACAAACATTATATACATGGTACTTGAATAAATGTAGTAATATTTAAATGAACATATTGCATTATTAGAACATGTCAGGTTTTGAATTTTCCTTACAAACGCATGTTTGATCATATACCACTTGACATACGGAAGACTCCCAACAGAAAACTTAATGCATACTATGTAATCTTTAAAGAAATATTACCTTGCATTGCAGGTATATAAGAAAATCTTGGTGCATAAATCTGGATGATGGAATTTATTTTTTATCATGAATGGGTAATTGAGAAGAAAATAAACTTCAGAATTCACAAAACAGCAACATTACCTCTAAAACCTTGAAACCATGCAAGCTCATTAATTGTTCAAGCCCATCGCATGCTGGGAACACCAACTTCAAAAAGTTACATTTACTTATTATATACTCAAATTAGCAAATAAATTAGGATTGATAAAGGATAAAAAATTGTAAACGTAATTATTGTAGGGTGCTACTGGTTGTTTAGATCAATTTTACTATCAGAACTAATGAATATTTATGAATTAATAATTACATTAAATAATAGAATTTAACTCATTAAATTCTATCCTCGGTGCACCACTCTTTGACAAGAGAAAAATTATTGTAATTTACTGATCGAGATTTATTATAATCAAACAGCAATGAACACACCAATACTATATGAATATAACACAAAAACATAACATGGAAATCCTAACTAAATAGTGGAGTATATGCTAGTGTATGTGTGTGGGGGTGTGTCTAAATATTGTAACAAAGAAAGCAAAATAGCGAATTAAACTCCACATGGAGAACTAGTTTTAAAATGAGGAACACCATTCCAACCATGAAGCATGGGGGTGGTAAGGATCATGTTGTGGCGGTGCTTTGCTGCAGGAGGGACTGGTTCACTTCACAAAATAGATGGCATCATGTGGAAGGAAAATGATGTGGATATATTGAAGCAACATCTCAAGACATCAGCTAGGAAGTAAAAGCTCAGTCAGAAATGGGTCTTCCAAATGAACAATGACACCAAGTAGTGGCAAAATGGCTAAAGGGCAATAAAGTCAAGGTATTGGAGTGGCCATCACAAAGCCCTGACCTCAAGCCGATTGAAGATTTGTGGGCAGAACTGAAAAAGCATGTGCGAGCAAGGAGGCCTACAAATCTGACTCAGTTACACCAGTTCTGTCTGGAGGAATGAACCAAAATTCCAGCAACTTATTGTGAGACGTTTGTGGAAGGCTACCCAAAATGTTTGACCCAAGCTAAACATTTTAAAGGCAATGCTACCAAAATACTAACCAAGCATATGTAAACTTCTGAAAATGGGAATGTGGTGAAAGAAATAAAATCTGAAATCAATCATTATCTCTACTATTATTCTGACATTTCACATTCTTAAAATTAAGTAGTGATCCTAACAGACCTATGAAAGGGAATGTTTTCAATGAATAAATGTAAAGAATTGTAGAATTGTGTAAATGTATTTGGCTAAGGTGTATGCAAACCTCTGACTTCAACTTTATATGTAGGTGCTACTAAACATCTATTTCAACCAAAGCACTAATTGTAATTAAATTATTGCAGATCATAGTTTGGATGGGCTCTGTTTGACTGAAACCTGGCTTAAATCGGATGAATATATTAGTTTAATTGAAGCTACTGCCCCATTTAATTTTATAAACATGAACCTCATCTGAAGGGTCGAGGAAGAGGTGGTGCTGCGATTTACAGTGACATTTTGGTGTTACTCAGAGGATAGGATTTAAGTTTGTCTTTTGAACTAATAATTCTTAATGTGTCACCATCAGATACAAATAAAAAATCCCTGATGTATTTTGACTTCCTACAGTATGAAGATCAACTGGGCCGTATTCTGATTTCTTTTGTAAATTCTCTAACTTTCTATCAGATCTAGTAGTTACAGTGGAAAGAGCTTAAATTGTTGGTGACTTCAACATTCACATTATGAAAATGACACATTGGGATTAGCATTTATCAATATTCTCAACTCTCTTGGAGTTAGACAAAATGTGACAGGACAAACTCATCGCCATAATCATATGCTAGATTTAATTCTGTCATATGGAGTTGATGTTGATACTATAGAAATGATGCAGCAGAGCAAGGACATCTCAGATCATTATCTTGTCTCTAGTATGCTGCGATCAGCTAATGTTACTCAATCTATACCACGCAATAATTCAGGTAGAATCATTCATTCGACCACTAAAGATAGCTTTACTAATAATCTTCCAGATTTATTTACATTTACATTAGGATTACACTAGTTTGACCTGAAAAAAAAAATGTTTTCACAAGAATGCCAAAAATTGTCAAAAAGCTTCCACACAGTCATGAGATTCTAAAGTGGTCCTCTCTGTTTAAGTTTTTTTGTAAAATAAAAATATTATTCCAACTACTAATGCCAACATTTCATTTTTTTCAAGAGTTTTAATGATGTTGTAAGACAGAAATAGAGAGAGACAGACAGAAAAGGATGAGCATGGCATGGTGATTGTATCTGTCCATTTGTATGGCCCTATACTTGAAAATATTAGGGGAGAAAGAGGGAGGTGTTGAATGATTGGCAGGTAATAATTGGAGCCATTTGCTGATATTAATCACTAAGTGGCTGTTTGACCTGTAAGCTACACCACTCATGCCTTAAACCAGGCCTCATGTCTTTGATGTCTCCTTCCACAGGCCTCTAACTTTGCTACCCATTCAGAGAAGCCAGGATGTGACTGTAGCCCTGCACAAACACCTGACCAGCTACTGCGTCCATGTGTGTGCCACTATTATACTGCAGGATGCCGAGAGTCACTACTGGAGTGACCCTAACCCATTTTACGAGATACAGATGGCTCTAGTTTTTCTGGCAATATTTTATTAATAGTTCTTGTTACATGCCTGTTGAGTGGGCACTTCTGTGGTTTGGGTTAGGTTATTGGTAGACTAAACATCCTGTTCTACTATAGTGTGCTCAAGGACAAAACTGTGGTTAAGTCACATGCCATATTCACTTTCAAATCATAAGTGTTTCAGTATTAAAATGCTGTGAGATTCAAATTCTTGGATTTGCATGCTGTTAAAGCATGATGTCCTTGAGTATCTAGATGGCTCCTCTCAAATTGTCACATGGAGAGTCAGTTGTGTCCATCCAACCGCAATCCTTAGACACCCTACTGTGCTAAAGAGGGCTTTTCAAGAACACATTGAAAATATCTTATTTAAACTGCTTAGGTATGTTGTATGTAAGGGATAATTAACATTCACCCGGCCATTTTCAAAAATGAACACAGACAGGGTGATCAGGACACAGACACAAAGTGGAGGAGACTTATAACATCATGAAGGGGTTAATTTTGTAATAATGATTTGCTGACTGTGCATTATCCCACTTATTACATGGGTAATTACCAAATAATAAATAAAATTGGACATGAAATACTGATTTGCATTTTAATAATTGGTAACACTTTACAATACAATGTATTAGATAACATTAGTTTTTTCTCCGTGTTGTTCGATCAATTCAGTTCGATCAATTTTTTTTTGCTTTATTGGAGATTGGAACCAGAAAACAGTCATCAATCAGAATCATCATGTTGATGCCATGGTGTGGATAATGTGAGAGATAACATGGAACTAGCATAGTGTAGGAGATTGGTTGCCAAGGACAATGGTCAAATATACAATTTAGCAGTCATTACACCAAAATATTTGGCCAAAGAATGCCAGGATTGAGTATTAAAAATATTTTTTTCCTGAGAGCCATGTAAAACCGTTTAAATGTATCACAAATACAGTATATCTCAGTTAACCAATTTGCCAAAAATGTCATTTAATCAGTACAAGTTTTGTGGAACCCCCTGTTGTATTCTCAAATAATATTTGTATTGCTCTCATAGTGACCCTTTCTGTAGTCAACCCAATGGGTCCTGTGCTACCCTGAGGCTACGTTACACTCAACCATCTGTGAGGGGAACAGTCTAGCCGTTTCTGTAGCCCTAACCTTTACCTTCATTAAGATATCCATGTACACACAAGCACTCTCACAGACACACACATCCGGGTTGTGGGGCAGACTGGCCTGCTGTGTGCAGGTGTGAGGCTGGCTCTGTGCGTCTGCGCCTCTGTTGACCTGTATCCCCTCTTCCCACTGTTCCATTACCCCCTCCATTTCACTTCCTCCTGAGTAAATGTCAATGGGTCAGAGTCCTTCTAGAGGCCCAGTCCCTTGCACTAAATTCTTGGGTCCGGACATGTGGTCATGCCCCTGTGTGTGCCTCTTTCTATGGCCTGCTTAACTGGTGGACCACGTCCCAGCTCTCATTAGGAGATGTAGTACATGGTTGTTAATAATCTCTCTTTGGTCACACTGTAAACCCCTTATGCAGCTTCCTCTTTGCCTGAATGTAATTAGCCTCTTAGGAAACCAGGCTCTCGCTTCCTTTTTATCTATTTCACACTTTCTGAATTTGTGTCTCCATTTCATGCTGCTCCTTTAGAGCATGTCTCCTCAGCTGGCTCATCAACAATGACTCCAAATTGTGGTAATTTTGTTTTTGCCATCTATACACCAGTTTACCAGTTCAGCTGTTCCAAAACCTAGTGCACCGCTTACTGACATCATAAGCTGCTGCCTTCTAAGGCAGTATCCTAGCTGTCATGTAAACTCACGCGTGACAAATTCTTAGCGCTCTACATTGGTAGCAACTCTGCGTGCCACACAAAGAGTGCTCTACACAGGTGACGTGATTCACAATCGATTTTGAAAGAATGTGGTATTAGCATAATGCTAAGATAACAGCGCAGTACTTAGGGTTGACACCCATCCAGGACTTTCCAGGGTTGTGCTGTTTTTTTTGCCATCTGATATGGGAAAATGTATTCCAAATTCCATTCTTCTTTCTTTTTTCTGAGCAGGGAGAGAAGAATTTAAAGTAAAAAAGGACTTAAATATTGATCTGTTTCTCACCCACACCTATCATATGTCTTCTGAAGACATGGATTAAACCACAGGAGTAGGATGGATTACTTTTATGCCGCCTTAATATGCTTTTTGGACCTTCAAATTTCTGGCCACCATTCACTTGCATTTTAAGGACCAACAGAGCTGAGATATTTTTCAAAAAATCTTAATTTGTGTTCTGCAGAATATAGAAAGTCATACACATCTGGGATGGCATGAAGGTGAGTAAATAGGTCATTTTTGGGTCAACATTTCCTTTAGCACATTTGAGCATTTGTTTAAATGCAGACTATGAAAGGAGTAAAAAGGGATCAATTGCACTCTCTTAAACCAATCTCTCATATGAATGAGAGTTCATTTTAGTAAATCGGTTACTTTGGACAGTTAAAATAAGTGAAACTCTCCTAAACAGTCCTCTTCCTCTCATATAAAGCATCAGGGAGTCTGATTTTGTGAATTGGATGATTCATGTTGATGATTCATATAAAATAAAGGTTCAGTTATGTTTTACGCATCATTTCATGTTTAGTTAAGTGCTGTTATTCACCATTATGCTTTCAATTCATTTATTTATATTATACTAGTTAAACAGTATATTATAATCAGTTAAAATTATGTTTAAAGCAGACAGCTATATATTGAAAAAAAAAGAATTATTTACAGTACCGGACAATATACAACATATACTAATGTTGCAAAGTGAGGATGTCTTAAAAAATAATGTCATAAATAGTTATCATTTATCAATTAACATCATAAGAAGTCCAGTTAACATAAAAAAAAAGCTAAATCAATATTTGATGTGACCACCTTTGCCTTTAAAACAGCACCAGGATGCAGTTTTTCTTGGTTGTTGGCAGATAAGATGTTCCAAGCTTCTTGGAGAATTTGCCACAGTTCTTCTATCTGTTTAGGATGTCTCAATTGCTTCTGTCTCTTTTTGTAATATCAGACTGACACGATGTACAGTGGGGGGCTTTGTGGGTACAATGACTTCTGTTGCAGGGCTCCTGTTCTTCTATTCTATTCTGTTTGCTAAAGAATGTTTGAGAGTTTAAAATGTATATTTCCTATTGAAACACTAAAGCTGAAAATATAAATAACCATCTTAAGACAAATATTTTTTGTGAAGCATCTTATGTGCCTAATACATATATATATATATATGTATTAGGCATATATATATTAGATTTATCATGCCTCATCTGCCATCTTGGATGCATTATGAGTTTTCCTTCTCTGTGAAGGATACATTCAATGTTATCTTACATCGAACAAAACTACCTACCTTTTAAAACAGATTTCACATGCCTTCATTATTATTATATTATTATTATAAATAAACACTGCAATTTTGAAACCGAGCAAATGTGTTCCTGAATGTTTGGGTAAAGTTCATAGGAATGGTGATTGAGAATCCAGATTTAAGCTTCAAAGTATCCTTGCACTCTCTCTTTCTTGCTCTGTCTTTCTTTCTCTGTGGAAATGAGGGGGCCAGGTGCAGTGTGCAGGTGGCATGACCAAAAGGATCTGGAGAAAGAGAGTCTGGAAAGACCTTTTATCTTGTCCTTTCTCATGCATTCTTTTTGTTATTTATTTGCCGCTGATATTATCATCATCATCTCTTTACCAGTCTTTCACCCTTTCTATTTCTCCTCCACCTTTTTTTTTTCAGGGTGAAAGGTGTTCTTTCTCTATCCAGATGTGGCACTATTTTCTCACAGGCCTGCACAATGACCTTTGGGGTGGTCTTGGCCTCTTGCAGGCCCGGGAGACCTTGGCCCAGGTGCTCTGTCAGACCCTGGATGTCTTAGTTCAGAGGTGCACAAAAGTATGGCTGTCCTACAAAAGACTCTCCCAGATCCGGTACCAGATAACTGGATCGTCTGAAGAAAGCCACATATAACATTTAGAGTTAAGAGCTATAGCCCATTGTCAAAGATGTCTAGAGATGGGAATTGAAAGGAATTTAATTATTATTTAATTCCTTCCAATTCGAATTCCATTAACAAGTTTCTCAGTACTTTTGAAAAAGTACTCAAAACATAATTCTTTCTACTTCAAATATATTACAAAGATACTAAACAGTTTTTTGTTTTTTTAAAGTGCTATTTATTACAACATATTTAACACTTTATCAGGTTGGAACAATATTAACAACACATAACACAGGAACAATGTTTTTTCAGTTGTGTCTTTTTGACCAATTTATTAAAATGGACTGGCTCATAAGAGTCATTTGTTCATGAATCGGACAACACTGGTCCCTCTGGATGTTTTATGCATAGAAAGGCCTGTTGTCTGTTTACTGTATTTGAATTTTTTTGCAACACCATGTCTTTCTCTTTTGTCACATACAATTTAGACTGCATCAGTATCAGAATGCATATGTTTAAAAAAATGTTAATGCAAGCAAACCTCATAAAATCATTTGGTTCCAATTTTTTTTTAAAGAACTGGTACTGGATAAGAACCTTTCTCGGTTCCCAGCCAAATGTCAAAGAGTTTTAGAACATGATAGATTTCATCAGATATGAAGTCCTAATTTCCTATGTAGAATTTTAATCACATACATTCAATTGTTGGATTATTTCATGAAGGAAATGGCCATGCATGGTTAAAGTCAACAGTCTTCGTCTGTGGTCAGTGGTACCACTTCAGCATATTCGAACAAAGAGCAGTCATCCATGCTGTCTGATCGAATGATCTTACCATATTTCTGCTGTACCGATAAGCCCACCCTCTTTTAGGAACCTCAGGCTCAGCAGACAGTACTGAATGCTTTAGTGATTATGCTGGTGTTCGGCCCCGGGGGTCAAAGCAGATCTCCAGATTTGTAGAACAGTCTCTCTTTGTTAGCACATGGCCCTGCCTCAGCACCTGGCGGAGGGCCCGGTTCTTTCATGCTAGACCGGGCCCAAACCGCCCGGGCCTTGTGTGTAGCCTTAACACATACTTAAAGTGGTTAAAGATGCTATAAGAGCATGCTTCCCTTCCAGTCCAGAACTGGTGAGATAGAGCAGATCGCCCAGGGCTGTGGGTAAGGAAGGGGGAAAGAATAGGGGAACCGGTTTTTGTTTCAGAAGATGAGCTTTGCTGCAAGGACAACCGGTTATGAGCCCTACAATACCGGGTGAGCTCAGGGTCTGCCAGGCAGATGGGCTCTGCTTTCTCTCTTTCTTCCCCTCTTGTTCCTTCTCTTTCTCTCCTATCTAAGGAAAGGGGAGCTTTCTGTGCACTAAAAAGCAGAACATGGAGATAGATGATGAAAAGTGGAGGCTGTTATAGAAACTAAATTGGGTGTTTAGATTGACCTCTCTGGCTGCTGAGAGACTATACAGATGTACATAATACACACATTCAAGAGAATTAACCTTGCACAAAGTATTTGAAAATGCATTTATTTGAAATTATATGGAGAATGTTTATTAAATATGTGTATATGTACACTCACTGAGCACTTTATTAGGAACAATATTGTCCTAATAAAGTGCCCAAAGTTGTCTTCTGCTGTTTTAGTCCATCTGCCTCAAGGTTTGAATAAGTTGTGCATTCTGAGATGCTATTCTACTCACCACAATTGTGCAGAGGGGTTATCTGAGTTACTGTAGCCTTTCTGTCAGCTTGAACAAGTCTGGCCATTCTCCATTGACCTCTCTCATCAACAAAGCGTTTCTGTCCAAAGAACTGCCGCTCACTGGATGTTTTTTGTTTTTGGCCCATCCTGAGTAAATTCTAGACACTGTTATGCGTGAAAATCCCAGTAGATCAGCAATTACAGAAATACCCAAACCAGCCTGTCTGGCACCAACAATCATGCCACGGTCGAAAGTTAACTTTCTCTAGATTATGACAGTGCTACTGAAATACTTGTGGTCTATGTGGTCTCATTGCCGATTTCAGGGTTGACATTAAAGCTATTCTGCTTTGCGTGGAGCATCTGATGTGAAGTTTGTGTGTGTCAGTGGAGGAATTGCTGCTCATCCTGACCTCACCTCTGCCAGAGCTGCACAGGTGACACACCAGACATTTTCATATCTTTCCTCCCAAAATCTAAATAATAAAATAAACTAGATTTTGTGATAGTTATGACTTTTTTGATTAAAAATGTGCTTAAGTTTCATCAAAATAATGTAATAATAAAAAAAAAAAAATAGGTTTCATTTTATTTGTACTTTATTTTTTATTTTAGGGCAAAATTTGACCCATACAATATGTTTCGAGATTTACCCTCTGGAATATAATGCTGAGCTTCGTACTTCAAAACAGTCATTCCATCTAAACAGTATCAACTGTTTCTTTTGCACACTGGGAGACTATGGTGAAGGAGATGGTATATCTACACAACTTTCAGAGGGAGTGAACAGTCATGACACTAAGTGGCTGAGTGCAATCAACCCCAGACTGTTCACAAAGCAGCTGCTGAGGTTCTGAACAAACCAAAGTGCCAAGTCATTCATTAATATAGTGGGAACTAAAAGACACAATGAGAACATCTCTTTGTATCTTTACTGCTTAGTCAGATATTTTATGTTATGTGTGTAATTTGTTATGTAAAAATACGAAAATATTTCAGAAACAACTGTGTCATTTGTAGTTTCATTCTCATGAAAATTGTAAACACTGTGGCTCTGTTTAAGCGTCCCGACTAGCCCACATAGTAACAATGGCTAAACCAACGGTGTGAGTTTGGGGTTGGACTATCTGTTTGCACAACCAATGAAGACGGGAAGTATTCCATAAATCTGTTTTGTAATGAAAGTGGTGCATAAAATTGTAAAATTATTCTTTAAAGGGATAGTCCACCCAAAATAGAAATTCTGTCATAATAGACTCACCTTCATGTTGTTCCAAATCAATTTGACATTCTTTCTTTCGTGGAACACAAACAGAGCTGTTAGGTATAATGTTATCCACAGTCAACCATCCCTTTAAGTTTAGTTTAAAGGAAAACACAAACACTCCAAATATAATCTTATTCTTAATCCATATATACTGTATGTTATGGATTCCAGTAAACATTTCCAAATCCGGTAACATTTTAAATATATTAAAAACAAGAAACATTTACATGCAAATTACAATTCTATATATACACTCACCTAAAGGATTATTAGGAACACCTGTTCAATTTCTCATTAATGCAATTATCTAATCAACCAATCACATGGCAGTTGCTTCAATGCATTTAGGGTTTTGGTCCTGGTCAAGACAATCTCCTGAACTCCAAACTGAATGTCAGAATGGGAAAGAAAGGTGATTTAAGCAATTTTGAGCGTGGCATGGTTGTTGGTGCCAGACAGGCCGGTCTGAGTATTTCACAATCTGCTCAGTTACTGGGATTTTCAAGCACAACCATTTCTAGGGTTTACAAATAATGGTGTGAGAAGGGAAAAACATCCAGTGTGCGGCAGTCCTGTGGGCAAAAATGCCTTGTTGATGCTAGAGGTCAGAGGAGAATGGGCCGACTGATTCAAGCTGATAGAAGAGCAACTTTGCCTGAAATAACCACTCGTTACAACCGAGGTATGCAGCAAAGCATTTGTGAAGCCACAACACGCACAAACTTGAGGTGGATGGGCTACAACAGCAGAAGACCCCACTGGGTACCACTCATCTCCACTACAAATAGGAAAAAGAGGCTACAATTTGCAAGAACTCACCAAAATTGGACAGTTGAAGACTGGAAAAATGTTGCCTGGTCTGATGAGTCTCGATTTCTGTTGAGACATTCAGATGGTAGAGTCAGAATTTGGCGTAAACAGAATGAGAACATGGATCCATCATGCCTTGTTACCACTGTGCAGGCTGGTGGTGGTGGTGTAATGGTGTGGGGGATGTTTTCTTGGCACACTTTAGGCCCCTTAGTCCCAATTGGGCATCGTTTAAATGCCACGGCCTACCTTAGCATTGTTTCTGACCATGTCCATCCCTTTATGGTCACCATGTACCCATCCTCTGATGGCTACTTCCAGCAGGATAATGCACCATGTCACAAAGCTCGAATCATTTCAAATTGGTTTCTTGAACATGACAATGAGTTCACTGTACTAAAATGGCCCCCACAGTCACCAGATCTCAACCCAATAGAGCATCTTTGGGATGTGGTGGAACGGGAGCTTCGTGCCCTGGATGTGCATCCCACAAATCTCCATCAACTGCAAGATGCTATCCTATCAATATGGGCCAACATTTCTAAAGAATGCTTTCAGCACCTTGTTGAATCAATGCCACGTAGGATTAAGGCAGTTCTGAAGACGAAAGGGGCTCAAACACAGTATTAGTATGGTGTTCCTAATAATCCTTTAGGTGAGTGTATGTGTCTTAAACAGTGTATCTTGAAATAATTGTATTTTGTTTTGGTCCATTGCCAGACTTTTTTTTTATTTGTTTGTTGCATATGCCTCACTTAATGCATTATTTCTTATTTTCTAACAGCCATTTTTTTTGCAATGCCCACATATATGCATTTTAATACACAAAGTTTGTGCAGACCTACACAGGCTTTTTTATGTATGTGTTAGATTCACACAAACACAGTTAATGCATTACTGCAGTCACCAGACCCCCAGACTCACAGCCCTAATGCAGGCCAGATGCAGATGCCAAAGTTATTCAAGCTGTTTATGCTGACATGCACTGCGGGTCTTCAACCTGGGTGTGAAAGGCTGAAATGGTGCCTGTAGGAGGACTGCAAAGCAGGGCAGAATGTCAGCCACATCTCATGTCACCCTCCACAAACCCCCCAGCAGTTCCAGACTCCCACTCCAGTGTGATCTCATTGTGTGTCGTGCTTACACAAATCACCAGTCGCCATCCTGAATGAATGAAGCCTAGAGGATTTAAATTGGTTCATTTTTATTGCCTGTTTCATTTTTATTTATTTACTTTGTCTCACTGTGTTCATGACTCCCTGAGGGCTCAGCAGTGAGGGCCACACCAGAGCCAAGAGGCCAGACACCAAAAGCAAACCCCTCTCCTCACACAGACACTCCACCAAACTGACAGTTTGGATTATTAAATAAAATGTTAATAAAAGAGACACAGAATATAGATAAATCAAAGAGCATTAAGGAAATCTGACCCAGCGTAGCGCTAAGATTTATTGGGAGCATTAAAGAAGGATATCTGGTGGATTACCGGATCTTTGACTTGACAAAGTTGTTGCTTAACTAAATCCTAATGTTCCCCTCTCATGTAACAGGACTCATCCTCCCTCATTTTTTGTCTGTTTATAAGTTTCATGCTTTATGAGTTGCTCAAATTTATTTATCTTTGCTCAGAGAAAAGGCTGACAATTAGTGGTGCTTTCTAAGCAGACAATGTGTACCCGATGAGCGATAAAAAATACAGTTGAATCAGGACCCAAGATATCTCATAGAGACTTTGGTCTGGGCTTTCTGAATTTTGGGCATTAAGTAACCACCAAGCAACCACTCAAAAATGTCCTTGGATACCTCTTCAATATTTTCTTTGAATTCACTCTAATCTGTATTTAGACTTTATCCAACTCAAGTCAAATTGTTTATCTTAATTGTGATTGAAATGTTCAGTGCTGAACATTTTAGTGGATGTAAAATGTTGTATAATATAAATGGGTCCTACACAGTGTGTTGGCCAAACAACAGAACATCATAAACGAGCTATTAATTTTGTATTTATACATTGATTAATTGATTTATTTACTTCTGTGGTTCAAGGGATTTTCCAGCATCCAAACGATCATCTCTCTGTCTGTTCCAACTACTGGTATCTGGGCACTGCTACAATCCAGATCTTCTTCTGCAGACCATCCTCCAAAGGGAATGTCTACTATTACAGATCCTCCTATCATACTCACGTAAGGGACAATATACTTAGTCAATTTATGCATCTTTTTGATTGTATTGCTGTCTGACTGGTTAGCATATATGTGTCTCTGCAAATCAAATTGAATTCAGATCTACTTTTCCTGAATTATATACAAGTTAACTTCTGTAATGATGCTAATGCAGGCAGCACATTTTTGCTGATGAAAGTTTGAGAGAATCTTTTGAACACTCGTCCCGCAAAATGTAGCAATTAATGAATGTATTTTACAGTTGCTATAACCATGTGTCTCATCCATGATTGCTTGCTCACATATTGATTGCAGGGCTTCCAAAGATCCATATGCTAAGGATGTTCTGTTTGTGAGGACTAAAGTTTCTGTATATTGCCAGAGAAACTAGATCCATTTACACTAGGCAGAGTCGCGACATTTATGCATCTCATACCACCTCCTGAGTGATCAGATTGGTGTCAGTCTCAGATGTGACATGGAGGGCATTTATACTTTGTCTTTTCATGATCAGATAGCTGTCAGTAAAAATGGAAGAAGTGATCAAGTATGTTCAATGAAGACCAGGAGTCGAAGTTGAGTTTCAATCAGATGAGTGTTTACTGAATCCAGAGTTCTCCACATTTACAAAGGCAGAAGACAGAAACAGAAAATGAGTTCAGAATCTAACCTCGAACTAACTTAGACTACTGAAAGAACAGTAATTATTGGCACATGCAAAGTAATTGACATAATCTCTTCCAAATTCAGAGTTCTGGGCCCGTATTCACAAAAAATGTTAAGGCTAAATGTAGCTCCTAATGTGGAAATTTAGGAGCAACTCTTAAAAATTAGGGGTGTGTCACTCGTAAAATTTTCGATCTAAAAGTAATTCATGAAGCATTATAACACTAAAAGTAGCTTCTAATCCCACGACAGCTTAGAAGTTGTCCTGAGGACTTCTAAATCCCTAAGTGTGATTCACAAACAATCTAAAGCATGACTGTCAAATGCACATCAATGTATTTTAACATTGATGTATATTTTTATAATATAATATGAAAAATATTATAATGTTGACATTGACCTTTAAAAAAATGTGTACTGAGGATAAATTGGGAATGTCTGTCATTCAGCAGAATAATTGGTCAAACTATTTCCTCTCCAGACCGCACGTCATCTGACAATTCATAGCACATTTTTTCCTATGGATGTGCACTTGATGTGGAGAAAAAAGGGGGCATTCACGGGAAACCACGGCAATTGCGGGGCTACCCAGTGTTTTGATGCTGTTGATGGGATGCACTCTCATTTCATTACATTAGGACTCGATGAATAAATGTTCATCGACCCCCCAAAAAAAAAAAACAGCAAACTGTCTACCAGTCACTGAGGGTGATTTATAAGAGTGCACTAATAAAATGTGACATCATCCACAGCAACGAGGTCAACTCCGCATTACACTTATCTTAAGGTTTCTTTAGTAAAACTTTTTAAAAATGTTGTGAATGGGTTTTAAGCAAAAACTCATAGCTAGGAACTCTTGGAAAAACTCCTAGTGGTAAGATAAAAAATATTTGTAAATACAGGCCCTGATTAGTGAACAGTACAGATAATTCTAGATATTTCCAAACATGGTGTTGTGTTCAACTACGTGAATGCAATCATTCAAAGATAATATTTTTAATCATATATCATATAATATTTAATCAGTAAATTAAGGGACAGATGTGAGTCATATAGAGAGCACTCATCTCTATTTTGATACCCTTGAAGCTCTGTTTCTCTGCTTTGTCACATGACTCTCAAAACTCCAAACAATCCATGCAATGACATAATTAGACTGAACAAAACAGAGGGCTATTTTCTCTCAAGGTTGAGTCTGGCTTTACTGGAGCACAGGCCTTATCTAGCTGAAACAAACATGACTATAGAACTATATGTTCAAACGCTACAGAGCAAAGTTAGGCCGAAGTAAAATTTTAGTTAAAATGCTAAGATGTTTTGTGTCACTTATGCATTACACGTATTTATATGTGGTACTTTAGCGATTTAACTCTCTTGCTTAATTTGATCATAATATAATTGTTGATTTATTTGTTCTCTAGGAGCCAGGATTAATGAGCAAGCACTGTTACTGCATTCCTGACATGGGCCCTAAGAGACCAAATAAAAACATGACCAGCAACATGTATGATTATAACATAACCTGAATAAATGCACATGATTAAAAAGCTGTTTACAACCTTTTGATTTATAACAATTGCTAGTGAATCTATTCAACTTATCAATAGGGAGATGAAACAATGGTAAACCCACCACTTCAAGAAAGATTAATAAGCTATTTTATCACACTAAAATCATGTTAACACACACACTGTTTACGCCTTATGGCTATACTTTTAGAACAGTGAGTATTTTAATGTTTAAGGATTTGCCACATTAACTTCCATTGTAAGTTCCTTACTGGAACCAAGATTTTTGCTTTTGGTTTAAAGAAAAGGAGGGACAAATCGAAATACATTTTCCTGGTAATCAACATTATGCCACAAATGCTGTTTATTGAGCTTGATATTTATTGAACTCCGGATATTTCATGGTTCAATATTTGATTTGTATTGAACCCTCATGTTCTCTGCTTTTTGGTCTAGCTTTCATAAAGCACTATTAAAGATTCCATTAAATGGGTTGACCAAAACTATTTTCTTTCCTGTGTTGGCATATTTCCTATTGAAACAAGCAGTTTGGTACAGACACATTGGAAGGCTGGTCTTTAAAAAAAAAAAAACAGTAGATCACAGCTCAGCAAAACGTTTGGTTACGTATGTAACCTCCGTTTCCCGAGGGAGGGAACGACACGTTGTGTCGGAGAAGCGACACTAGGGGTCTCTCTTGAGCGCCGATATTCACCTCTGACCTATTGAAAAGGGCCAATGAGAGTTGGCAGTCAGTATTTGCATACCCCGCCCCCGCATACGGGTATTTAAGCGGGGCAAATACGGAAGTTTAGTCAGGATTTTTCTGAGGAGCCGGAAATGGTCCGGGAGTTGCTACAGCACGGCGACCGGGGCAGCTGTAACTGCCTAAGGGAGACACGGGGGTCCGCTCGTAAGGGGACAGAACCGTGGAAATACACACAGGGGGAGTCCGAGCAGGAGGCCTTACCTGTGGAGCACCTATACCAGTACAGGGTAGCCATCAGGGTACCCGCAGTGGCTTGGGTCGGCGAGTTCCTTCGCTGAACCGCGGACCCGGAGGGCTGGGGAGGAATCGACCAGGGTCCCGACTCGGAGTGGGGCACCCTGGGAAAAAAGGCACACTACTTAACCTTGACGTCAGGAAAAGGGCGCTGGGCGCAAGTGATCCACCCGGCCGGTCGGTCTACGTGTTACCGAGTTCTACGGGCTCGGACCTGACAAAACACGAGACGCAACCGACTCAAGGCGCAGGTTGTAAAACCTCGTGAAGGTGTTGGGTGTTGCCCAACCCGCGGCTCTACAGATGTCTGCTAGGGAGGTGCCCTTGGCCAGTGCCCACGAGGACGCAACACCCCTTGTTGAGTGAGCTCGGATCCGCAAGGGTAGGGGCACGACCTGGGTGTGATAAGCCAGTGTGACGAACTCCAGGCAAGTGTCGCTGACAGAGAACGCTTGCAGGTCCCCGACCCTCTTGATAGAGGCGAGCGCGATCAGCAGGGCTGTCTTAAGAGAGAGGGCCCTGAGTCCAATTGATTCAAGCGGCTCGAAGGGGGGTCTCTGGAGTCCTGCCAAGACTACCGAGAGATCTCAGGA
The DNA here is from genome assembly GCF_025860055.1 of Xyrauchen texanus. Taxonomy (NCBI): domain Eukaryota; kingdom Metazoa; phylum Chordata; class Actinopteri; order Cypriniformes; family Catostomidae; genus Xyrauchen; species Xyrauchen texanus. Next base: position 21,022,829 of record NC_068278.1, read on the forward strand.
GGGAACTAGGCCTGGCCGGGAGGGATTCAACCTCCGGGCGCCTCTCAGGAACCTGAGGATCAGGTCGTGCTTACCCAAAGACTTGCCGTCTACAGGATCGTGGTGGGCTGCAATGGCGGCAACATACACCTTGAGGGTGGACGGGGACAGCCTCCTGTCCAGCCTCTCCTGTAGGAACAGGAGCACTGACCTAATCGCGCATCTCTGCGGGTCTTCAGTTCGGGAAGAACACCAATCTGCGAACAAAGCGCCACTTTAGAGCGTAAAGGTGCCTGGTAGAGGGGCTCTGGCTTGGTTAATTGTATTCACAACGGTCGCCGGTAAGCCGGCTAGCTCTTCCACATCCCGTCCAGGGACCAGACGTGGAGGTTCCAGAGGTCTGGGCGCGGGTGCCAGAGCGTGCCCCGTCCCTGAGAGAGGAGGTCCTTTCTCAGGGGAATTCGCCAGGGAGGAGCTGTCGCAAGAAGTCTGAGTTCCGAGAACCAAGTCCGAGTGGGCCAGTAGGGGGCCACTAATGTGACTCGCTCCTCGTCCTCCCTGACCTTGCACAGCACCGGTGCAAGAAGGCTCACTGGGGGAAATGCGTACTTGCGCAGCCCCGAGGGCCAGCTGTGTGCCAGCGCGTCTGTCCCAAGTGGAGCCTCTGTTAGGGTGTACCAGAGCGGGCAGTGGGAGGTTTCCTGGGAGGCAAACAGGTCTACCTGGGCCTTGCCAAACTGTTCCCAAATCAGCTGGACCAACTGGGGGTGAAGCCTCCACTCCCCGCCGGGCAGGCGTTGTCGTGATAGCGCGTCCGCTACGACGTTGAGCTTGCCGGGGATGTGAGTGGCACGCAGCGACCTGAGTCGCTGCTGGCTCCATAGGAGGAGACGGCGGGCGAGTTGTGACATGTGGCGGGAGCGTACGCCGCCTTGGCGATTTATGTACGCCACCACCGTGGTGCTGTCCGATCTCACGAGGACGTGTTTGTCCCGAACTAACGGGAGGAACTTCCTGAGGGCGAGAAGGACGGTCAGCAACTCCAGGCAGTTGATGTGCCAACGCAGCGGGGCCCCTTTCCAACGGCCCGCTGCTGCGTGCCCGCTGCACACGGCACCCCACCCGGACCGGGAGGCATCGGTTGTGACCAGAACGCATCGGGACACCTGCTGCAGGGGCACTCCTGCCCATAAAAAGCAGAGGTCTGTCCAGGGTCGGAGTGTTTTGAGGCAGGCGGGGGTGATCCTTACCCGATGCGTGCCGTGGTGCCATGCTTGTCTCGGGACTCGAGTCTGGAGCCAGTGCTGGAGTGGTCTCATATGCATCAACCCCAGCGGCGCGACCGCATGGAGGACGCCATATGCCCCAGGAGCCTCTGGAAAAGTTTTAGAGGGACCACTGTGCCTGGCTTGAAGGAAGCGAGGCAATCCAGCACCGACTGAGCACGCTCGCTCGTGAGGCGTGCTGTCATTGAGACTGAGTCTAACTCCAACCCGAGAAAGAGATGCTCTGAACCGGAGTGAGCTTGCTCTTTTCCCAGTTGACCTGAAGCCCCAAGCGGCTGAGGTGCCGGAGCACCTGGTCTCTGTGTGTGCATAGTAACTCTCAAGAGTGTGCTAGGATAAGCCAGTCGTCGAGGTAGTTGAGAATGCGGATGCCGGCTACTCGTAGCGGGGCAAGAGCCGCCTCTGCGACCTTCGTGAAGACGCGAGGGGACAGAGACAGGCCGAAGGGGAGGACTTTGTACTGAAACGCCTGGCCGTCGAATGTGAACCGTAAGAAGGGTCGTGTCGTGGCAGAATTGAGACGTGGAAGTACGCGTCCTTCAGGTCTACCGCTGCGAACCAATCTAGATGCTGAACGCCAGCCAGAATATTTCTCTGCATGAGCATTTTGAACGGGAGTTTTAACAAGGCCCGATTGAAAACTCGCAGGTCCAGGATTGGTCGTAAGCCTCCGCCTTTCTTGGGTACAATGAAGTAAGGGCTGTAGAAACCCTTCCTCATTTCGGTTGGAGGGACGGGCTCTACCACGCCCTTGGCTAAGAGGGTCGCGATTTCCGTGCGCAGGGAACTGGCATGCTTGCCGTGTACTGCGGAAAAGCGGACGCCCCTGAAGGGGGGCGGGAGCCGGGCAAACTGAATTGCGTCCGAGTCCGAGTGCCTGCACTGTGGTCTTCGTCGCTCTCAGGGTGAGGTCGGTCGCCTAGCCCAGGTCCTGCAGCACATCAGGATCAGGTCCACCCCCGTGCATGTTTCTGAGTGCTTTGGCCTGGTGGACTTGCAGGAGGGCCATCGTATGCAGGGCGGAGGCAGCGCGTACAGCCGCACTGTAGGCCTTCGCGTTGAGCGAGGATGTTGTCCTACAGGGCTTGGATGGGAGTACAGGGCGGCCACGCCAGGAGGTAGGGCTACCGGGGCATAGATGGTATGCAACTGCCCTATCGACCTGGGGAATTGCCCCGTATCTGTGGCGCTCTCCGCCGTCGAGGGTGGTGAGAGTGGAGCGGGTGGCACCTAGACGGGCGGAGAGCGGGGCTCTCCACGTAGACGTCAGCTCATCATGCACCTCCGGGAAAAACGGGACCGGGGGGATGCGAGGCCGCGAACGGCGTGCTGCCCCCAGGAACCAGTCATCCAACTGTAAAGGCTGTGGGGAGGATGGAGGGTTCCAATCCAACCCCACGCTTACGGCGGCCCGGGAAAGCATGTCAGACATCTGAGTGTCGGCCTCAGCCTGGGCCTGCTGGCCCGAAGGCGGCAGTCCAGGGGAGTCCTCGGCATCAGACATCACACTCTCCGATGCAGCGGCGAGCTCATCTGCTTCGGGCTCGGGAGGATAGACAGCCGGGCCGTGAGGCGAGCCGCTATCGCCGCTGAGCGTGGACGGGGACCAGCGAGCGTGTCGGGAACGGGAGGTTCACGGGAGGCTACCCGGCGAAACCGCACCTGCTGCCACCCCAAATCGCCCTCAGCGCCAACCGCATCGTCCTCAATCCCGTGGGAAGAAGGAGCAATGCGGGTGCAGCTGGGGTGGCTTGCTTTCTGTTGAAAGCAAGCCGCGACCGCTAACGTGGTCATGGTCATGTTCTCGCAGTGAGAACATGAACCATCCACAAACGCCGTCTCGGTGTGATCGCGGCCCAAACACACGAGACAGCGCCTGTGGCCGTCTGAAGCGGAGAGCACTCTACCGCGATCCAGGAACAACACAGGGGCGGAAGGGCATCTTGAAAAAGACGCGTTCTGAAAAGAACGTTCAACGCCGCTGTGTTTTGCTCTTTTAGAGAAATTACTCGTTTAATAGGAATTTACTCTTTTAATACACAGTGTGTGTGTGTGTCTGCGCTGTCGAAGCGCTCAGGGGCAACAATGCACGCCGTGCAATGTAAAGGAGAAAGACGCTGTTGTGCGCCGTCAAGATCCAACAGCATGCAGATCGTCAGAGGAAACAGGAACGTTTTAATGTGGTGTGTAACTCGCAGCAAACTGCAGACAGACCATCGTCTCCGAAGAAATTTTCTGACTAAACTTCCGTATTTGCCCCGCTTAAATACCCGTATGCGGGGGCGGGGTATGCAAATACTGACTGCCAACTCTCATTGGCCCTTTTCAATAGGTCAGAGGTGAATATCGGCGCTCAAGAGAGACCCCTAGTATCGCTTCTCCGACACAACGTGGAGAGAGCGACAGAAGGGGAACCATAATTTTCTACTTGTCATTGCTAGTTGGTTGGAAATGTTAGGTATTTGATTGTAGAGAAGACACTCATTCTTCAGAACATTTTATTGGACCAACATTTTTATATTCCTCATCAACATAATTTGTAAATTTTTCTTGAAAAGAAAGACTGTACATTTTTAAAGTGTAGGTCGTATTTTATATATTTTTATATAGGCCTAAATACTGTATACATGAAACATGCTTTAGTGCCTAACAAAAGAAAGGCTTGCAATGAGAGATTGCAATGAGACAGCTTGATGGCTCTTTGAACCATCTCTGTTCATCAATGCTTTCATCGGTTTCCACAAATTAATTTAGTGCAATTTATTGGCACAAAGACTGATTAGCTGTAAGGATGGCCCAGTGACCTTGCTGCTCTTAATAGTCTGCACCTGTTTCTAATATGTTTTCTTTTTGCACATCTCCTTTTATTTTCAATAGTCTGTTGTGTGCACTTCTGAACTAATCACAAGGCAATAACATAGCTCTAGTCTTCCTACACCTGCATTGAGGAACCATGACGAGTCCTTTTCAGTCTTGGAAAATAACCCATGGAAATCACTAATTGCTAGTCTTTAGTTGTAATGACACTTTGTTGAATTTGATATGTTAATGTGGTCTTGAAAAACTCAGCTTCATCAACCATATTTAGAGGTGTTTGCTAAGGCAAGCATCCCTATTATTATTGCTCATACTTAGTATAAGGATTTTTCAAAACTCCTAAACTTCAGGGTGTAACTTGACTGCTTCATTTGTGCTACAGACAAGAATGATACCTCAAATCATATGGCTTGTTGAAGAGAGGTGTGCTTTTACTTTTCTAAGCATTTGTACTTACTGCACATGTACGAGTTTTGCCTGTCATTCAGTAGAGTGGATGAAACACCCCTGTGGCAAACTAGCTGCAGTTCTTCACCGGTAGTGGTGAACATGCAGCAAACCTTTGGCAACAATAAACAATTTGCAACTATTTTGCTGCAAAGCTCATTTGCATAAGAAAATAATCAGTGGTGAATTTGCGGCTGGTTTGCCATGAACTCTCGATTTTTGTTTAGACTGAGGCCAGTAAACAAATTTAAAACAATAAAGTGTAATGGTCAACTGAGTTTTACGACAGTAAATCACCATTGTGCATATGCAATATACAATCCCAGTTCTAAAAAAGTTTGAAAGTATGAAAAATCCTACTAAGAAATCAGATGATTGCAACAATCTCCAAAAACGTTTGACTAAAGACATATCTTTTCCATTAAATAAAATGGATTTTGGTCTACTTAAGATGATTTGCTTACAATGTATTCCTTTTTTGTAAGTCGCTTTGGATAAAAGCGTCTGCCAAATGTAAATTTAAGACAAATAACAATTTGACGAGGTGAAATAACAAAGTGATTTGAAACAGGAGATGTAAAACAGGTGAGGCAATTGTGTCATAGTACCGTATAGTCTCCAAACACATCCTAGTCCTTCAACAGCAAGGATCGTTCACGACTTGTCAATTTACCAAGAGATGCTTCAGCAAATAATCCAGCACTTTGAGAACAATGATCCCCGAAGACAAATTGGAAGGTCTTTGGGCATTTTTCCCTGTAGAGTGTATAATATAGTTAAAATATTCAAGGAATATGGTCAAATCTCGCGTAAAGGGCAAGACGGGAACCACTTCACTTTTTCCTAAAAATGGCATTCATCTGTAATGGATATCATGAACATGGGTTTGGGCTAACTTAAGTAAACCTTTGTTAGTCAACACCACTCGCCGCTCCATCCACAGATGCAAGTTAAGACTTTACTATGCAAAGCAAAAGCCCTACTTCAGCACTGTTCAGAAGCGCTGCAGACATCTCTGGGCTCGGTCTCATGAAATGAAAAGTAGAACAGTTTTGTCTGAAGAGTCCAAAGTTTTTGAAAAACACAGCCGTCATGTTATCCGGGCCAAAGAGGAAAATTACTATATAATCTTTTATCAGGTCAGGTCCAAAAGCCAGTGTCTGTATGGGCCAGAGGTGTGTCAGTGCCTATGGCATGGGTAACTCGCACATCTGTGAGAACACCTTGAATGCAGAAAGATATGTAAAAACATAGGAGCATTTTCAGGGATGTCCCTGCATTTTCCAGCAGGAAAACATCAAACCACATACTGCAAGTGCATGGCTGTGTAACCAGAGAGTGTGAGTGCTAGATTGGCCTGCCTGCTGTTCTGACCATCTCCAATTGAGAATGTGTGGCGCATTATGAAGCACACCATATGGCAACGAAGACCCCGTACAATTGTGCTGCTAAAGACCTACATCATGGATGAATGGGGGAAAATTCCACTTTCTAAACTTGAGAAGAAAAACATCTCGGGTTACATGTGTAACCCTTGTTCCCTGAAAAAAGCAGATCCAGATCCTGCGCTTTGCTAAGCGCTTTTGGGAACAATCCTGCATTGTGACCAGCTGTGAATATGTGTGTAATACGTCAATGAGCATTGACCGGAATGTATAGCCTCGGCTGGTGAGATCATTAGATGCACCTGTGGCCAGGCTATAAATAGACGGCATGTCGTCAGATATCTTTTTCTGAAGAGCAGTCCTGGGACGTCCCAGTGCGGCAAAGAAGCGCAGCATCTCGTTCCGCTTTTTTCAGGGAACAAGGGTTACACATGTAACCTGAGACGTTCCCTTTACAAAAAGCTTCACTATGATGCTGCGCTTTGCTAAGCGCTTTTGGGAACGCAATACCCATGCCGCTGCACTGGGGCTGTCCGGACCCCTACGGTTGTGAAGTGTGCTCACAAGAACGCGAGAGGTCTCAGACATGAGCTTGAGATGTCAACTCAAGGACGTAAGAGCCCTGAGTAGCATAAACATCTAAACCATAAAATTTTACGAATGTGTGCGGAGAGGACCAGCCTGCCGCATCACAAACTTGTTCAGACGTGAGCTTGAGATGTTGACTCAAGGATGTAAGAGTCCGGAGAAGCAAAAACATCTAACCCATAAAGTTTGTTGAACTTGTGCGGTGAGGACCAGCCTGCCGCATCACGAACTTGTTAAGGCATGAGCCTGCCATAAAAACTGACGAATGAGCATGGAGAGGACCAGCCTGCCGCGTCACAAACTTGTTCAGGCATGAGCTTGAGATGTCGACTCAAGGACGTAAGAGCCCGGAGTAGCATAAACATCCAAACTATAAAATCTGATGAATGTGTGCGGACAGGACCAGCCTGCCGCATCACAAACCTGCTGCAGAGGGACCCCTCTAGCCAAGCCTTTAGAGGAGTCAACCCCTCTGGTGGAGTGAGCCCTGACACCTACTGGCTGAAGCTTGACCGCGCGCCTCATAGGCCAGGGCAATAGCATCCCTCACCCAATGTGACAGTCTGCTTGGTAGCGGCCGCCCCCCTGTTGTGGCCCCCATAGCAGACAAATAATTGCCCTGACATACGCCATTGGCTAGTGCGGTGGACATAAGTCTGAAGGGCACGGACTGGGCAGAGTCCGTGAAGTCTTTCCTACTCCGGCGTTAAAAACGGCGGGGAGCAGAAGGCTTCCAGAGTGACAGGACGTAGTGTCGAAAAAGGCACCTTAGGAAGGTAGTCAGGATGAGAATGCAGAATAGCTTTGGCCATACCTGGGGCAAATTCTAAACAGGCCGGCAAAACAGACAGAGCCTGTAGATTCCAATCCTCTTAAGAGAGGTAATCGCCATAAGTATGACCATCTTGAGAGTCAGAAGTCTGTCAGACGCTGACTCTAGAGGTTCAAAGGGGGTCTCAACCAGACCGTCCAGTACTATTGCTAAGTCCCATGAAGGAGTTCTGATCCTAACAGGAGGCCTCAGTCGCATGGTTCCACGAATGAAGCGAGCGAGTAGAAGCTTTTTGTAAAGGGAACACTTGACTGTCCCAACTTTTTTGGAGCATGTGGCAATCATCTGATTTGAAATTACTAGACATAAAAAATAAAATAATAAAAATAAAAATGAAATTTACAGTTTAAAACATCATAAAATGTTTAGTTGTAGTGCTGTCAATACAGCAAAGGGTGAATATAATTTACAAATCACAAATGTTTGTTTTTATTAGCATTTTTCATACTCTCCCAACTTTTTCGGATTTGGGGTTGTACAATGGCCATATACAGAAGAAATAAAATACAATTAATGAGAAGAGTTGTAAAATGAATCATTCATGTACCAAAATGTCAGTGACTTCTCTTATAAAACAGCATTTATTTTAAGTAAACTCCAGACATACTGTAGTTCAGTCCAAAAGTTTTATTTAATACGTAAGTATGCAATTTCTGCGACACTAGCACCACTGAATGGAATGGCAAAAATACAGTAAATAATGTTTTCAAAACAGCTTTCCGAATACGCCCCTCGTCTGCTGTTGTTCAAGTAGTCAGATAGTCCTGCGTCCAACTTGAGCGATTGGTTGAGCAATGTTGTTGCGACGGGTCTAAGCGGGTCTCTCAAAACAAACACATGATTTGTATAGTGCCACAAAGAAAATTAATCTATGAATGGCTTATAGTTGTCTCTGCATATTAAGCTGGGATAGAAGAAAGTGTTTTAACTGCGAAAAAGTTACATACTTTAGCTTTAATGTAAAACATGTTGAAGATTAGCGGACAGGCAGTCAATTCATTAAGTAGAAAGCTGCTTCCTTACAAAAAACTGTAGTCCTCTACTCACATCCATTAATTAATAACTGCCGCTTGTTTCTTACTAGTGTCCTGCATGATGCTTTTTTGTTGTGCAAACCTTGAAGGCACCCCCTGGGGCAGCTTTAAGTAAGCAACCACATAGAACACCCTATAGCAACAAGCTAAAAACTACTTGGAACACCTAAGCAACACCCTCACATCCACCCATAACACCCCAGCTTTGCACCGGCAAGCACCACACACACATTAGTCTAGTCAAAGTAAGAAAGCTCCTTTTTGATTTTAGCATGTTTAGAATGTTGTGAGAATGTCGTTTTACTCACTCATCATCACCCTCATCATCTTCCTCATCATTTCTGAATCAATAGAGCTTAGTAATAAACACTCATGTGAGAGCAAAGTGAATGACCTTTGAAGATTTTCCTCTTTCTTCAATCCACTCAGAAAAGTCTAACCTTTAAAGGCTGTTTTTTGCTTCAACATTAATTCACATTATGGCAAAGCTCATTAATAACCGAGCCTGGCCGAGAGCAAGTCTGCCTGCACACTCTGGTGTGGGAATCACGTTGCCATAAATCAACACTGCCTGGCCACAGCCTGGCTAATTAAGAAGAAACGCAGTGGCATGCTTGTCTACCGTTTAGAGAAACCTTTTTTTTAAGTTTAACGCTTAGTGCTAAGCTGTGCTCTAAATACGAACCTGTTCTTTGAATTCTTTAAGGGACTGATAGGAATGTCTTGTTCCAATTACGGGCCTCCAGTGAAAACTCATCTACAAGGCTTGATAGAATATCAACAGGTGTGTTTGTTGGCAACACTTCAAGGTTGCAAAGGTTTGTTAGCAGAGGAGAGAATTGGTTTTGGATTCTCCTCCCGAGAAAAGCAGCAGAAGTTAATTTATCATGATTCATCCAGGTGCTTGTAAAGAGATGATTATGAAGAGGCAGGTCATTAACCTGTTCAACTCTTCAGTGCCCCTTGTGACCATAAATATAAGTCCTCTGTTTTGTAGCGAGTATTCTAAAGCATTCAAGGTATGTTGTTGCTGGTTTTGTTTTTGTTTATTTGTTTTTTTTTTGCATTTTAATGTATAGAAATAAAAAAGCAGGAGAGAGAGAAGGATGGGTTCCGGACATTACGCAGACTGGATTCCAAATTGTGTACCTAAACTTGTGCATAAGATCACTGTGAGGACTATTCCAGATTCAATACAAGTTAAGCTCAAAAGACATAATTTGTGGCATGATATTGATTAACACAAAAATACATTTTGACTTGCTCCTACTTTTCTTTAAAAAAAAAAAAAGCTAAAATCTTGGTTCCAGTGAGGATCATCCAAGTGAATGGGGCAAATCCATAAATGTTAATATACTCACTGTTTCAAAAGTATAGCCACAAGATGTAAAAAATGCGTGTGTTAATATGATTTTAGTGTGATAAAATTGCTTACTAACCTTTTCTGTGTAAAGTTATAGCCAATTTTACAACTTTGTTGCCATGATGACATAATGTCAACAAACCCTAAAATGGCTGTTAACATTACAATTTACAATGATTTTAATAACAATTGCATTAAAAGAAAACGCAAACACATAATTTTAGCAGTATGGCATAATTTTTATTTGCATATCCTTTCAAAAAGAGTAGCCTATGCGCTGTGATGGTGGAGACGGGGTCCCATTCTTCCCGTTAGTTCTCCCGTGGATTTTCTTCATATAAGATCATCATTTCACTTTGTGAAAAGTTCAAATCCACCAACAGCAGATGAGGGTCAATTAGGTCTAACAAAGCAGAGTTTTTCATGATCCAGTCTCAAATCAAATCTCCAATAATCTCTAGGAAACGGGGCATTTCAGGCATTTTCAGCTCAATTTGTGTGAAGGCCCAGTGAACGCAGCACTTTTGTGGGCTGCAAACAGAATCTGAAAGTGGCCGGAACAGTAACTTCATCTACTACCACACAGCGAGTCAGTATAACAACTCTAAATACTCTTGAAATCGGGTGCCTTACAATTCATACACATGTCATATTACATTTTTAAAACAAACCTGCATATTTATCTTAATTACAGCATGCCTGAAAGAGTAAATGCTAATGCTTAGACCTGCCCGAAACTCACAATGGCCGCAATGTCATGCTTTTAGGGCTGAGCAAGTGCTCATTTATTAGAGTAGCAGTGTGTCTGATTATTTGCATGCTGCAATTAATGCTGCACACTCTACCATGACAGGTAATTTAGGCCTGTCATTTCAAAACAGTCCAACATTTGTCAAGAAACTGAAACTTATTGAATGCTGCTTTGCATTCAGTCGCCTATTCTAACGCCCAAATCTCTTGGAAACTAGACTGATGGACTGAACCAAATGCAAAGGTATTCTACATCATTCTACAATCCTACAGGCCTAAAGGGCATTGAGTAAAATTTGATGTTGTGGTCTCATCTTTCATGTGTTTGTCCAGACAGTCAATTGGCTCTTTGCCTTAGAATGGACCTTTATCACTGTATTTATTTACAAGACTGTGGCAGGGCGGAAGGCGGGGCCGGGTCATGATCCTACGCACCCGGTCCCGTATTAGGCTAATTATGCCTCCGTGAGGGTTAAAGGCTGACTGCAGGGGTTCGTGCGGGAGAGAGAGATCGTTTACGGACATGTCCGTCATGAATACCTTTACACTGGTGCCGAAACCCGGGAAGGAGGAGGGACCGGCCGCGGCCGTCTGCCGGGGGACGAGGATCCCAGCCGCCTGAACGAGGACGATGGCCGCCGACCAGTGTAAAGTGATCAATGGAAAGGAGGAGGCGAGAACCGGCTTTTCAATATAAATAATAGTTTAATGGATGACGACCCGGCCCCGCCCTCCGCCCTGCCACATTGACATGCATTTTTTTGATAAGCTCAGATGTCTTAAGTAATAGGCAGAGTTGCTTATTTTATCTGTCTGTCTGTCCATCCGTCCATCCATCCAAATAATCTAATTTGTTAATGCTTCCTTCCATACCATTAATCTATTTAGCTGATGCCAGTGCATTATACTGAATATAATTTGTTAATGTTTAACAACACGCCTCCATATTTTAGACTTGTGGCATTTATTATTAATTTAAAATGAACAATAATGATAATGTACCTTCAGATCTTTGTGTAGTGAAAGAAAGTGAGGTGTCCCCTGAGATGCAAACAGAGGTTAAAGAGTATTTGGAAGCTGTTTTTGCCACTCTGTCCCCTCTAAACCACCCCCACCCTATAGCTTTAACTCAAATTCTGGAGGGCTATCTGGACAGGAGACACCTTTGGGACCAATTTTAAAACCTAGTAAGTACAGCCAAACATGACACTCCATACCATGCGCTGTCCGACATACACTTAGATTTCAAAAAGACATATATTATGTCAGATAGTTCCATTAATAGGGTAGTTACAGTCCAGTAGATAACCACAATTGTCATATCACCCCACTGTCTCCCCCAACTGCTTCAATTTAAAATATGACCAGCAGTCTGTTCAATGTCCTGTGGAAATATAGGAAGCCCAACATCAAATCAAAGCCGTAATTAAACATCATGGTTACCATTGTAACCTCCATTACCTGATGGAGGGAACGAGACGTTGTATCTAATGTAATGATACAAGGGGACTTTCTTGAGAGCCTCGCATACCTCTGAACTTGATTAAAGGCTGACAGAATTTGCATGTCCCACCCTCAGACATACGGGTATAAAGGGAAGTGGGCATGAGTTTCTCATCATAGAGCATAAAGCGGCTAGGGCTATCTTAACGCTATGAAATGCGTTGGGGAAGGGGATCTTTTCCGTTCCTATTCTATCAGTGGGAAAAGAAACTGTGGAGACCACATCCTGCCCAGACTGGGGGGAGGTAAAATGTGGCCAATACGTCACATGCGTTGTCAAGCCACACGTGGAAGTGGCACAGTGGCAAGTCCTACCTGGTGAGGGAGGAGCTCTACAAACACAACGACCGGGGGCAGAGGGACAGCCCAAGGGAGACATGGGTCAGCTGACAGGGGGGCGGTACCGTAGAAAATACATCACAGGGAGTTGCCTGAAGAGTGACTTAAGCCTGTGGAGCCCTACCCCAGTACAGAGCACTTGAGGCTCGTAGTGGGTCTGGTCGCAAATTCCTCAGCTGAATTCGCAGGCCAGAAGGCTAGGGAGGAAGAACATCCAGGAAGCGAGAGCTTAGTGGCTAACCTGGGAGAGAGAGAATGCACTGGATCACTTTGGTGAAGGGAGCTATGTGCAAGTGGAACACCCGGTCGGCTGTTCCGTATTAACGAGTTCTACCGGCTTGGACCTGACAAAACGCTGGATGAGACCGACTCAACCCTGAGATTGTAGAATATCGCAAATGTATTGGGTGTTGCCTAGCCCGCTGCTCTGCAGATGTCTGCTTAGGGATGTAGCTTTGCCAGTGCCCACAAGGATGAAACACTTCTCTTTGATTGTGCTCGAACCCACAGGGTGGCGGGCACAGCCTTGAGTCTGGAAGGCCAAGGAAATGGCATCGACGACCCAGCGGGCAGCCTCAGTTTGGATACAGTTCACTTTCCCGTTCTGTTGTCCGAAGCAAACAAAGAGCTGCTCAGAACATCTAAAGCTCTGTGTGCAGTCGAAGCGAAGGCTGGATCTGCCTGCTGCTTGGGCAGCATGCTTGCAGGTTCACGACCTGGACCCTGAAGGGGGTCGTAGGAACCTTGGGCACGTAGCCCGGTCGCAGTTTTAGTATGACGTGAGTATCTGCTGGACCGAACTCCAGGCAAGTTTCACTGACAGAGAATGCTTGCAGGTCCCCATCCCTCTTGATGGAAGCTAGCGCTATCAGGAGGGCCATCTTCAAGGAGAGGACCTTGAACTCAACTGAGTCAAGGGGGTCTCTGAAGGCCCGAGAGGACCTCTGAGAGATCCCAGAAGGGCGAGCTGTGTGCCAGCGCGTCTGTCCCAAGAGGGGCCTCTGTTAGGGGGTACCAGAGCGGGCAGTGGGAATTGTCTTGGGAGGCAAAGAGATCTACCTGATCTACCCCAAATCAGCTGGACCACCTGGGGGTGGAGCCTCCACTCTCCGATGAGCATGACCTGTCATTACAGCACTTCCGCTGTCACGTTGAGGTTGACCGGGATATGAATGCCGATTAATGTACACTACCTTCATGGTTCTGTCTGAATGGATCAAGACGTGCTTGCCCCGAATCTGCTGGAGAAACCTCCACGGGGCAAGGAATACAGTGCAACTCTAGGCAGTTGATGTGCCCTGTCCAGGAGCCAGCGGTGTGTGCCCATTGCCCACCACCTTTTTTGGGTATGAAGAAGTAAGGGCTGTAGAGATCCTTCTTCATCTCGGCTGGAGGGACAGTGGATGTCCGCGCGTCAGCCTCAGACTGGGCGAGAAGACCCGAAGGTGGCAGACCAGACGAGTTATTAGCACCAGACACCGCTGTGACACTCTCCGATGCAGTGGTGCAATCATCATCTAGCTCGCGGGGTCCGAATGAGACAACGGACTGCCCATGAGGCAAGCCAGTCTTGCATCGGACCCAGACGGATGCAAACGAGCGTGCTGGGGGTGCAGGTGGTTCGTGGGGATTTACCTGGCGAAACCGAGCCTGTTGCTCTCCCCAAATCGCCTTCAGTAGGTGCAGCCCATGGCTGAATTGGCTTTCCCTCGGAAGGGAAAAAGCCATGATCGCAACGTTGCCATGGCTATGTTCTCGCAATGAGAACATAAAACACTCATAAATTCTGCCTACGTGTGATTGCAGCCCAGACATGTGAGGCAGCGCATATGACCATCAGGAGCGGAGAGAAAACAGTCGCATCCAGGAACTACACAGAAGCGGAAAGACATCTTTAAAAAGACACGTCCTGAAAAGGATGTTCAACGCACGGTGTATTGCTTTTTTGTGAAAGAAAATACTATCTTTTAGAGGGGAAAGATACTTCTCTTTTAGTGGTATACACTCTTTTACAGAAGCGCTGTCGAAGCGCCCAGGGGCGTGGACTGCACAGCGTGCAAAGAGGGAGAAAGCTACTGGTAACGCGTCGTAGATCCAACAGCAATGCTCTGATAGAGGTGAGTGGAACAGTCTTGAGACTCAGCTTGCTGCTGCTCAACCGCTCAGCTCCGAAGAAGAAAATCTGACTGACAGACGCACGCCTGCTTCCATTTATACCCGTATGCAAATTCTGTCTGCCAATTTCTCATTAGCTTTTTCTCAAGTTCAGAGGTACATGAGGCTCTCAAGAAAGAACCCTTGTGTCACTACATTCGACACAACGTTGAGTGAGTGACAGAAGGGGAACTTCAGCTATCTTTTCGATTGCTTATTTAATTTTATGTCTTTTTTCCCTTCTGTAAAATATGAATGTTTCCCATTGTGTTATTGGTCGCCGTATCTATTTACTCATACTGACTGAGGGGATGTAATCCACACTCAAGGATCAAATTTTCTGTATATTTATTACATATGGGGCATAATTATTTTGACATAAATAGGGGTGTGTTGTGATTTTGTAGTGTTATTCTGATTTAAGGTTTCAACCCTTGAGACTTAATTTACTATGTCCATAATCCTGAACAACTGAAGAAATGTTGCTTATGTCAAAAGAAAATATGATAAGTACTCTCATATTGCACAGGATAAGTATGCATGAATATTATCAGTATTAGTCATATTTATTCAAATTAAAGTTGCTGTAAGGAAAGTTAGTTCATGTTGCCATTGCCTTGGTAACGGTCAAGTACATCTAATTCAATGGGGAAAGACTGAAATCCCAAAAACTGTTGGTCAGAATTGCGTCTCAATAATATATTTCAAATCAGCAGTTCAATTTTAAAATAAATTCTGATTCTTTAGCTTAGAGCACAATACCAGGCTTGTTCAGCTAATACGCATGCACACTAGAGTAAACAAACCATCAACAAAAGTTATTTGCTCTTTTGTGATTCTTCTTATTGTTACAATTTCTTCACCATTTATTTTCGTTATGCGGTCCATCTTCTCTCCCTTATTCTGTCTCTGGTAATATTTTGCAATATATCGTCAATAAATTAAATCCATTCCTTCTCTGAGGTAATGTCCTCTGACCGAATATGACATAATGAAAACCTTAAGATATAAACAAACTTTAAAAATAACAATTATGTCACCATTTACTCACCCACATTTTGTTCCAAATCCGTATGACTGTCTTTCTTCTGTGGAATATTAGGTAGTATTTTCGTCTCAGTCACCATTCAGTTTCTTTGATCTTTTATTTATATATATATATATATATATATATATATATATATATATATATATATATATATATATATATATATATATAAGATATAATTTAATGTTGACTGAAGCTGTCTATAATCTTCCACTCCCCAACTGCTTCAATTTAAAATATGACCAGTGGAAGTAAGATTATAGACAGCTTCAGTCAACATTAAATTATATTTTATATATATATATATATATATATATATATATATATATATATATATATATATATATATATATATATATATATATATATAAATAAAAGATCAAAGAAAGTGAATGGTGACTGAGACTAAAATACTACCTAATATACCATATTCACTACAGTGGCATATTTTATGTTTAAAGTGAATGAAAACAAGGCTGTGATGAATAAACATTTGTTGTCTACAGACTTTTCTTGGAAAGATGTTTTTTTCAATGTTCCATCAGTGAATTGAGCCGAAACACTTTAAACAACAGTACTACTCATTGAAGTTTTACAAAGAATTGCAAAATCAATATTTAGTGTGACTGCCTTTGCCTTCAAAGCAGCACCGATTCTCCTAGGTACACCTGGACACAGTTTTTCTTGGTTGTTGGCAGATAGAATGTTACAAGCTTCTTGAAGGATTCACCACAATTCTTTAATCTGTTTAATCTTCTTTAATCTGTCTTAATCCCAGACTGACTCGATGTGCAGTGGTGGGCTCTGTGGGTCCATTCCATCTGCTGCAGGGCTCCCTGTTCTTTTATTCTATTCTATTATTTTTGCAAAATAATGAAACTATCTATCTATCTATCTATCTATCTATCTATCTATCTATCTATCTGTCTATCTGTCTGTCTGTCTGTCTGTCTGTCTGTCTATCTATCTATCTATCTATCTATCTATCTATCTATCTATCTATCTATCTATCTATCTATCTATCTATCTATCTATCTATTTTGTGCCAAAAAACAAAACAAGACTCTCCAGAGATATTAGATTGGGTTCAAGTCAGGGCTCTGGCTGGGCTTCTCAAGGACATTCATAGAGTTGTCCCTAAGCCACTCTTCCATTGTCTTGGCTGTGTGCTTATGGTAATTGTCCTGTTGAAAGGTGAACATTCGAGCTCTCTGGACCATGTTTTCATTAAGGATATCTCTGTATTTTGCTGCATTCAGCTTTCCTATCAACCCTGACTAGTCCCTAGTTCCAGTTCCTGCCACTGAAAAACACCCCCACAGCCTGATGCTATTACCACCATTATTCACCTTTTGGGATGTATTGAACAGGTGATGAGCGGTGCATGGTTTCCTCGAGACGTTATGCTTGGAATTGAGTCCAAACAATTCAGTCTTCATTTCATCAGACCAGAGAATCTTGTTTCTCACAGTCTTAGAGTCCTTTTTTCTTTTTTATACAGAGGAGAGGCTTCTTGACACTCTGCCATAAATACCAGATCAGTGGAGTTTTGCAATGATGGTTGTCCTTCAGCAAGTTTTTCCCATCTCCACACATGATCTCTGAAGCTCAACAAGAGTGTCCATCTGGTTCTTGGTCACCTCTCTTTCCAATGCCCTTCTCCACCGATTGCTCAGTTTGGCTGGCGGCCAGCTCTAGGAAGAGTCCCGGTTGTTCCAAACTTCTTCACTTTAAGAATTATGGAGGCCACTCTGCTCTTGGGAAAATTCAATGCAGCCAAATTGTTTTTTTAGCCTTCCCAAAATCTGTGCCTCGACACAATCCTGTCTCTGAGCTTTGCTGGCAGTTCCTTTGACCTCATGGCTTGGTTTTTGCTCTGATATGCATTTACAGCTGTGAGACCTTATATAGACAGGTGTGTGCCTTTTCAATCGAATTTGCCACAGGTGGACACCGATCAAAGTGTAGAAATATCTAAAAGATGATCCAGAGAAATGGGATGCACCTGAGCTAAATGTCAAGCACCATGGTAAAGAGTCTGAATACTTATGTCAATGTGATTTTTCAGTTTTTTTTTTTTTTTTATAAATTTGCAAAGTTACCAAACATCTGGTTTTTGATTTGTCATTTAGGGGTATGGAGTGTAGATGTGGAGTAGTGGTGGTGTAGTGGGCTAAAGCACTAAACTGTTGTAAGGTATGGCGGAGGATCAGTGGCCTTAACAGATTCCCGAACAAACAAGAACTTACTGTTAAAAACCCCCCTAATTACTGAAATAGCGCCAACCAGCCTCCACAAGCACAATAAATGTATTGACAAAGAGACAATGAACTATTGACAGAGAACCGCATGTGACATCCGCATGCTCACCACATGCTTATCGTGTGGACAGGAAGGGGGAAACTTTGAACGTAAAAATGTGTGTGTGTGTGTGTGTGTGTGTTTTTCAGTTAAACACAGAACTGCATATTGCTAATGAAATACATGTAATCCCTGTATGTTGTGTATTTCTGAGGTATATCAAACTCGTTAGAACTGTTTCAGTTGTGTGTTTTAAACTCTGAGGCCTCATATTTAATAGCCTCAGTGTATATTCCCTTATTAAGTGTACTAAATATACCTTTCTTGGTATCAAATTAAACCTTACGATTTGTCCGAGCTGAATTCGAATATAAGATCTCTGTAGAATGATATTACGTGATGTTTTACTATCTTTTGAGTCATTCAGCCCAAAATCTCTTACTGTCATAAACATGCAAATGAGCTTTGACAAAGGAACTCTCTCATGCCCAGAGTAAGGGAGACTTTTACGACCTCCAAAGGAATGTTCAGAGAAGTGCTGACCCTCCCTTCATTCTCTTACTGAGAAAGAGAAATGAACCCTGTTAATCCTATATATATATTCTATATATCCATGTGATAAATATTGACATGTATCTAATGTGCCATCTCACATTTTCCCTTAAATGTGCTTGATCTATGTTTTCTTGCAAACTAATGGGTTAATGTTTCAGACTTTGCATACTATGGTTAACCAAAATCATATGTGTGGCATATTTGGTCTCTATAACTTGGTATTTTGAAGATTGAAATGACTGTGTACATGATATGTCGATAACAACAACATATTAGTATTACCAGTATGTTTCCTATTTTCTTTCTTGCACATGCAATGGGCAATTTTACAACAAAGAGCAATAAACCAAATTCCCGCCTAGAACTCAAACCCTTCTTATTGGTCGAGCCAATGAGAGGTGGGACCTGTTTCCCGAGGGTATAAAATTGCTGCGCCCACTTCCTCTCTCTTCTTAGCCCGCTCTTCTTGCTCATCTCTCTTAGCCTCTCTTGCTTCCTGCCTCTCTGGTTTTCTGGTCCTCTGAGCCTTGTGCTCTCTCACTCTCTCGCTGAATGATGCCAAACTAGAAGGCCCCAAGGACTCCCAAGCGTGCGCCAGGCTACGTACGGCCTTGTCTTTCCATTCACCAAAGATATCAAGACAACATCATCAAAGATCAACTGGAGCCTCAACAAATTGCATCAGGACAGTTTAATTCAAATGGGACATGCAAGTATCAAACTTAGTCTCATTATTTGATACATTAAGTATCCTTAACCCCTTTCTAAAAAGGGCGTGTCAGAACTAATATGATGGTTTGCTCAGGCTGTTGATCTGCTGAACTTCAAACAATGCTATAACTTCTTGCCTTCCTGTATTCTGCTTCAGCCCTCTTTCCCTTGGTAAACTGTATGAATGTATGTATATGTATGTTAGAGTAGTTTAAATGTTTAGTCTAGTTAATAAAGTCTTGTTCATGTCACATGTAAAGTTGTCTGTGTCTCAAGCTCATATCTAAAGTCACTAATCATAGATTTTGACTACTTGCTCTTAATACTTAGTAAGAAAGACATTTCCCTTGCCCCGGAAATGTACATTTCTATTAATTAATTAATTAATAACCAATATTGAGTGTTCACAGGATGAACCGAGTATTTGGTTGTAATGTTAAAGTAGCTACATCAAGTTAACCCGATTAACTGATCCAAATATTCATAATTGATTATAACAAGTTATGATTGATTATTAATATTTCATAGAGCTGATTCGCTACCTAATGGTGGAAGAATATAGAGCTGATTCGCTACACTGTTAAGCAGAAGGTTGTCCGTTTGATTCCCACAGCCACCACCATTGTGTCCTTGAGCAAGGCACTTAACTCCAGGTTGCTCCGGGGGGACTGTCCCTGTAATAAGTGCTCTGTAAGTCGCTTTGGATAAAAGCATCTGCCAAATGCAAATGTAGATTGGTGTGAAAAAAATAAATAATTTAAAGCATTTTAGCATGAGGCTGCAACATAAAATGTGAGGGCTCTGAATACTTTCTAAATGCATTGTGTGTGTGTACACACACATATATATATAAGTTTTGAGAAGTACTTCTAATCATCTTCGCAATTTGCAAAATCAGGAATATTGATGGATGAGATAGTGCCTAACTTATATAATGATCCTCATCTATTAATTTCTTTAAACAATGTATTTTTTTGTGTTTTTGAAAAGTGACCTGTACTTCATAATATTTATCAATGTTGGCAAAAGCAACTTTTACCATATGCAAGCAAAGTCCAGAAAACTTGGCTCAGAGTTAATTACCCTTATTGAAAATGATTAAGCATCATAACAGACCGGTAAAAAAAGAAAACCTTTAGTGTTCCGAGAAACGTTGCTCCCAGTTACAGGAAAAGCAAAAAAGAAAGAGGAGGGGGGCAAAAAATATGGGAGATAGCAAAGAGGAAGAGTGATTATGTATCGCCTGTCTTAGACAGTCAGTGGAACCATTACTATTCATTAAAATAACCTTCACTTTCAGGCACTGCCTCCGGTGTAAACAATCAACGTACAGTGTGTCGGTGGAAAGCGGCTTCTCTGAAAAACACCATCCTCCCTACCTTGTCAACACACAAACACAAATGCACACACACACCTCCTTCATCTCTTGTCTTTGCAAAGTAATTTGTAGAGGAGAAGATGATTGTTCTCCATCACGATGACCCTGGCAGGCTTTGACGGCATGCATGCACATATGAAGATGAATGCAGTGAAATCGGTGGGCGGAGGGGGCGTTCTGCTTCTTTCGGGGCACATTGGTCCTAATGACATGATTGATAGCTTGTCCCGGATACGACGGGTGTCTCATTAATCAAGCCGCTGACTGGATCCAATCATTTGCTTCACCTGCACACTGATGGACAGGGAAGGATACAGGCACAGGTGCTCACACCCGGTAGCTCACTGTCTGGGCTGCCCAGGGCCTTGCCGCTTCTCTCGGTGTCATTGAAGCTAAAGGCCTGCCTGACAGGCGACACTTTCCTTGTCACTTTGTGATTGAAATATAAAAAAGGAAGGAATAAGAAAGTGGGGGGAAACAATGAACCAGGGGGTGTATCCGATGGGAAGGGTGGGGAGGGTGATGAGGCATGTTGGATAGAGAGGAAGGGCACAGGGATACAGTAGGTGTTTTCAGGGGACCTTGAAGTTATTGTAGCGGCACTGTGTCTCTTGATCATTCCTTTCCCTTGCTCTCTCTCCATTTCCCTTTTTGATTAGTGAACCCAAAGGAACGTTATATAGAAATGTAGTCGGGTCCAAATGTCTGACATTGAAAATATATATTTATAAATTCCATTTAAATCTGTAAATAAACAACATGTTTAAATGTTTTAAATTCTTACTTGAAATGAATAGGACATACTTAAGATTATGTAAAAATTTTAGGTCACTAATGAAACGTATGTACATTTTTGTTACAGTATTATGGTAAATGGTCTGCACTTATATAGCACCTTTTTAACCTTAACGGTATTCAAAGTGTTTTACACTGTGATTAATTCTCCCATTCACACACACATTCATACACCAATGGCAACAGAGCTGCCATGCAAGGTGCAAGCCTGCAATTGGGAGCAACTTGGGGTTCAGTGTCTTGCCCAAGGACACTTTGGCATGTGGAGTTGTGTGGGCCAGGATTTGACCCACCAACAATGCGATTTGTGGCCGAACCGCTCTACCAACTGAGCCACAGCCGCCCCAATTATGCTAACTGCTTTGTTCGGTAACATTACAAGATGCTCTTTGGAACATTTTCAAATCATGCTGGGATAACAGGGATAATCAGGTTTCACATTCTATCATTCAAACAAAAGGGCGATATAACAAATACTAAGAACTTCTGAAATTCATGTTAATGTCCAGTTGGATTTTCAGCCGTTCACGCAAATTGTTATGCTGATAATAAAATGGAATTATAATGAAAATAAATAATAATATTCAATTAGAAAGAAATTGCAAAATAGAAGCATTTTCCCTTTTTGGACCCAACTGTACATTTGTAGACCATGTGATACACTGCACATACAGCTCTTAGAATAAATTAAAATGAATCATACAATGCATTTTGTAAATGTTTCACGTTGATCTCTTCCCTCTTTTCTCTCTGTGTCCCTCCGTCAGTGTATTTGAGCGCATGGAAAGGGACCCGGCGCAGGAGAGTGGTGGGCCCACTGAACTGACTGAGCATAAAATAAGGCAGTTGCTGCTGGAGCTGTGCCATAGAGCAGGTGGCAGCCAGCACCTCCGGCAAATCCATCACAGCATCCAGCTCAATGAGGTAGCGAATTGCTGTTTTTCACCAAGCAATTAGGTGGCTGTTAGCCTGAGGCAGACAGTGTGACCTGAAGCTGAGGGAACGCTTGCGCAAAGCTTCTGTGCAGAAACAGAGCTGCGGCGGTGCCTTTTGTGGAGGAAACAGCCTTGACCTGATTGAAAGAAGGATGGGAAAAAGGGAAAGAGATGCTGCTGAATTGAACTTAAAGGGATAGTTCAACCAAAAAGAAAAGTCTGTAATCATTTGCTCGCCATCATGTTGTTCCAAACCCTAATGACTTTGTTCTTCCATAAAAGGAGATGTTAGGCAAAGCCTACTCATAAAGGTTATTTTTTCCTTGTTTCAATTGTTTTTCAAATAAACATGGCTTGATGTATATCTTTTTGCCACCTTTGCTATGTTTTTATATGCTATAAAATAACTTCAACTGTTAAAATAGCATTTCGAGACACCTGCGTTCTGCCTTATTCCATGCACTGCATCTTGCTTTTTTAGCGCAATAAAACGTTTGGTCTGAACCAGAGTCAGAAATTAACAGGGGCTCAGGGCAAACATTTTACTGAAGGTGATAAAAATTTTAAATGTGGGGGCAAAAAAAAAAATCTAAAAAAGTGCCACTTATGATAGCCATTTCTTATCTGTAACATCAGCTATATTTCATTTTCTATTCTAGACCTAATATATACATATCTCTTGAAATTATTTGATGATTCATTTAAATGTTGGGGAGTAACGGAATAAATGTAACAGGATTACGTATTTAAAATACAAAATATAAGTAACTGTATTCCACTACAGTTATGATTTAAATAATTGGTAATTAGAATAAATTTACATTCAAAAAGTATTTTGATTACTGAAGAGATTACTTTGCTTTTTATTGTCATTTGTTTCGTTGAATATTTAGTCCTTTCAGATGGAAAACATTTGTACATAGAAATGATGGCATTCAAAGTGTGTTTGAACAGCAGTGACAACACTTTCTTATGATGTGTACATTCATACGAGCAGACAGAGAAGTTTGATGTAAGTTTTAGTTGAAGAAATAGAAATAAACCTTCTGTAAATTGTTAGCTTTATGATAAGCTAAAATGCTATTTCTAGCCATTTTACATGCACGTTACCAGGCATCATATTTTTATCAAGAAAATTCATTCGTTGGATCATAATTTCTTTTTTCCCAGTAAGACCTTTGATATTAAGGCAAAAATCATAATCTTAATAATAATGTTTGTATTGTTTTCCTGTAAAAATATCTAAAAATCCCTAAAATAAGATCAATTTGATTTATTTGAAACAAGATATTTAGGTTTTTCAGAGAATGTATTTTTAACATGTGTATTTTGTCTTACTGTTCTGGCAGAGTTTATATAGTCAAAACCAGCGAAAAAATCAACTTGTGCTGAAGAAGTAATCCAAAGTATTTAGAATATGTTACTGACCTTGAGTAAGCTAACGAAATATGTTACAAATTACATTTTACAGCATGTATTCTGTAATCTGTAGTGGAATACATTTCAAAAGTAACCCTCCCAATCCTGTGTATAGGTAACAGCTTATCTGATTTCTTAGGTTGAACATGCATGTTAAGGAATTCATTCATTTGAAGTATTTGACCTAACACAGTGACGTCATATTGTCATATTTTGTATAGTTAGAAAAAAAATACCCTAACATTGCCCCTAAAAACAACTCCAGGGGGGCAAATATTGCCCTTTAATAGAAAAGTTCATTTCTGACACTAGCTAATTGTTAAAGTAATGCGATACATACTCAAGAAAATAATAATAATAAAATGCTTCTATCAAAGTCACCAGAACAGAATGCTGAAAGTCTCTAAAATAAAGGCACTAACTTGGTCAGATTTCTGTGCGTACCCAGAGAGGAAATCCTACAGGCACCCATTGATGAGGCTATGCCATTATTATGGAACAAATTTCGTCAAAGGAAATTATATTATATTATAGAATAACAAAGAATACAATATGTTAATATACTGTATGCATGTTGAAAAGAACAAAAATGACATTTGCAATATTTTACATGTTACTTTAAACAAGGATCCAAAAGAATAATAAAAGAAGCACATGTGACTCGTGCATCATATTCCAAGTCTTCTTAAGGCAAACAATGAATGTTGAGAATTAACCAGAAATTAAAGATTTTTTTTTGTGACAATCTTGCAGTCCATTACAGATACATGGGAGCTATGAGAGAAGCCCGTTCACAGTGGCATGCGTACTCACACGAAAACTTGTTTGTTTTTGCTAGTTCATAAACAATGCAAGTTCTTGTGTGAACATGCGTTGTTTAGTGCTAATTGTTGCTAATTTGTTTGAAAGTTCTCGTATGCACATCTCTAATCTAATACTGGTTTGGAATGACATGAGGGTGAGTGAATTTCTTTTTGGGTAATCTATAACTTTAATAACAATGGATAAGACAATAATAGCAAATAATGATTGATTGGAAAAAGAAGCATTTCCATTGAGATCCATCAGGATGTTCTCAAGCGTGAATTTAAACTTTGAGCCTCCATGTTAAAAGCCTCTTCAAAATGGGTGCTGGTGAAGTTTCAGGACAGTAGTAGTATAATCCACAATTGACCACAAACTCACATTCAGGTCTGACTCCATTCTCTACCATCCTCTTTTCACACTCCAATCAATTTAAAATTGATAAAATCAAGTTACACTATCAGGGGCATACATTTCTAGTAACCCCCCATATTTATACAATGATCAATGGAAACATGTAAATTCTTCACCCCTCACAGAGAGATCTAGTGCATAAACGACACTTAAACTATACTCTTGTGCCCCTTGCTCTACTTAACAATAAGAATGCATCTTGGGAAATTAGTACAACTCTCAGTTAAGTCTGTTCTTGAGATATCTATACATATCTTTGTCCTATTCCAATGTCCTGTTTTCAAATCCTATTCCTAGATATACTGATTAATTTCTACCATTGTCGGCCAATTGATCAGGGAATAGAAAGGAAAGAAATGTCCATTATGTCCAAAATTGGGAATGCAATAATTGTTGAAATGTACTAATTTGTCCGATGATGTGTTTTAACAAGCCAGTAGAGATTCATTGTTAACTTGACCATTTTAATAGTAATTTAGTTTTGCTTAATGCAGTCTAATAATAAGATTAATCTATACATGTCCAGATTTCTGTGAATTTTTTCCAGTCAGGAATAATGGAATGTCTATTGAGGATGTTGGTATCAAACCTGACCCTTGAAGGCACTGTTGAAGTCCATTCTAACAACTCTTCCAGAGATGGATGCAGAGTCTTCTTTAGGATGTGTCATTTTCTTCTCTGAAGCAAACGGTCCAAACTGCCATATATCCCAGTTCAACCCTTTTACTGAGTGTAATTCAATCGGTTGTAACAAATTTGATCAGGTTGGTTATTTGTTATTTATATTATTTTAACCTTTCAGCCTTCAAATGCACTTAGTTAATGTATGTAACTTTTATTTACAGCACTTTGTTAAAGCTGTGAACTACTTCTCTTCTGTACTCTTTCACACTCCAGCGAGTGTAACTTCTCGTCAAGGCCACCAGGCAAGGTGAATATAAGAGAGCGACTGAGAGACTGAAACTGCTTTTCTAGGATAAACTTGACAATTCTCCATAGGTCGCTCTGTCCCTAAGCAGTATTTTAGTGTGAAGAAGGCACAAAGAAAAACATTATAAAAGGTTAACCAAAAGAGCAGAGTAATTGAAAAAAAAAAAAGACTTGAAAGGTGAACTCTTGAAGTGTGATGTGGCTTTGAACAAAGGGTGAAAAAAGCATCCCTTGCGTGTTAAAGACGGTGTAGGTTGAAGGTTTAATTACAAGAGCCATGGTCCTCTTTCGGCTTCCTCTTAAGGGTAGGATATGTTTTCTCTTCTCATGTCAGGAGACTTTTTGGAGCATCTTTGAAGCCAGAAAGTCTGAAACCTTTTTTTAGTTAACTTTTTATTTTATTATCTTACTTGGCTCAGAGTTTTGCGTCTGTTAAAATGTGTTCTTTTTCCCGTTGTTCAGAGGTAGCTGTGGCGCTCTTAATCCCTTTTGTTTTCTTCTTATCACTTGCGCTTGCATTGCTTTGCATAAAACACCTTATTAAGGGGATGATTAAAAAGCCTCCTCGCTTTCAGGTTGCTGTGCTGTTTGTCAAATCAAATGGAGGGAGAAAAACGAGTGCCGACCCATCAATCAGGCAGTTGGAGAACAGGAGGGACTGGCACATTCCTGTCCTTTTGTCAATAAAAAAACTAAACTCAAAGTTAAGAGTGACATTCTAGCTATCAAAGTAATCGGATTTCATTTGGCTCTGTAACAAGGGAACGGTCCACTCGCCCTAGTGCACAGAAGTAGGGGGGATGAAGGAAAGTTGGGCAACATGCCACGAACAACAGCGAGAAGAATAACGACTCCTCTCCCAAAATTGATTTATCTTTCTATAAATGATGGTACATCCCTCCCCAAATGGATTTATAAATTAATTGCTGTCTTATTGGAATAAAAACCTTCTTGTGCAGACATGATAGATAGATCAGGTTAGGGCAGCCTTGTCCTGGACCCCCTCCTCCTTGGTTAGTCCAGCCCAGCTGGAGCAGTAATTTACTGATCATATTAACTCTGATTAATAACGAACAATTCTTGCTGCTCATTTATCAACAGGCTGCTATGGGTGAGAGTGAGTGGGACTGGGCCCAACTGCTGCCAGCCTATCAGAGCATGAGTCAGGTGACCTTCACGATGCTGCTCGCAAACAGGTAATGGCTGCTGCTCTCGTTCGTCGAGAATCGCCCCCTCCTTCCTTTTACATTCTGTTGAAGTGCTGCCTGTCATGTCCCACCGTGAAATGCTGTAATGAATGTGAATATGTGGAGAGAATGGATGAATCATACAGTATGAGGCTTGATGTTTGAATGTATCTGAATATGGATGTATGTATTTGTCTGTGTAGTTTCAGACAATATAGTGTGCCAACATAAACCTTATCTGACCTGTTTGTGATTTTTATGTATAGAATTTGGTGTCACTGTATGACTTATGAGTTTTGTCACTCTTCAAGCTATTAATTCCCAGCTTGCAGCCTTTTCTCAAAGTTTGGTGAAGAAAGTGCATTTCCACTGAGAGCCTCCTAAAGAAACATCATAGAGTTAAGGGAAAAAATGAAAAACCAATCTGAGCTCAGTTTTCAAAAAAAATAAAGTTTCTGCATTTTTTAGAACTGAGTGGAAATCAGATTCTGACATGTCAAACTGTGTCAGAAAGTTATTTAGAGGTTACTGATGGCAGACTGCTGTATACTGCTAGGTTGAGTTTTTTGTATTTTAAAAGAGTATCTCAAACGAGAAGCAACATTGGCTGCTTTAAATGAACCAAATAAATGAACAATGTATCATGAACCATAGAACTGATTTTTTTGTGTGAAATGTCTATTAAAACACTCCTGGATACCCACAACATGGACAAGGGAGAAATGTATATTTTCTCTTGGCATTGCCTCTTTAATGTTGGAAACACCTACTATTAGGGTTAGGCGATATGGCTAAAAACAATTATTTTATTTTTCAACCTATTGATGATATTCAATTTACATCTTGTTAATAATGTATTTCCTCTGAAATGGCTCAAAAGTTTGTTTGTTTTTTAATTCAGAGGAACCATAATTGAATCCAAACAGCCATTGTACACACTGGCTGTTTGGACAATATTGTATACATGATATTGCTTAATTTTGTACCGTCAGCAAAATCATCACCATTATATTGTTAATATTCAATATATCGCCTTGCCCTGCCTTCTATGATCAGGGTTGGGATAATTACTTTTGAAATGTATTCCACTACAGATTACAGAATGCATGCTGTAAAATGTAGTTTGTAACATATTTTGTTAGATTACTCAAGGTCAGTAACATATTCTAAATACTATGGATTACTTTTTCAGCACTGGTAGATTTTTTCACTGGTTTTGACTATAAAAACTCTGCCAGAACAGTAAGACAAAATACACATGTTAAAAATACATTCTCTGAAAAACCTAAATATCTTATGCAATGTTGTTTCTAAAACACGATTAATCAAACTGATCTTGTTTTAAGGATTTCTTGACATTTTTAATGTATATGTTTTATCAGTATGTGCATTCTGTGTGAATCAAACTCATGACCTTGGTGTTGTTAGCGCTGTGCTCTACCAGTTGAGTCATTGAAAAAAATCTAAATAAATAAATTAATGAAAAATGTCAGGAAAAGGGTCACCAGAAATAATCTTAACTGAATAAAATTGTATATATACCTATTTCTGCATGCATGGCGAATCACCCCCACGAGTCCAGCTTGGAAAGTGTCCAGAAGTTATTGTTTCCTTCACAGTGGGGTGGAACCTCTGAGAGCAACTCTTTTATGTTCAGTATATCAATGATGGAGCACCTGCCCTCGTGGTCGAGCGGAGGTCCAGAAGCAGGATAAAAGAAAGCAAGGTGAAAGACAGAGGGTGAAACTAGCTTGCACTCCAGAAAGAGATTCAAGGACATTGTTTGATGATTATCATCCCATCTACTACCTTCAAACTCATGTCCGAAGTCCAGTCCATGAATTGTGAACTGTCACAAAGTGATAGTTTGGTTTTATACTGTATGCCACCTGATTTTATACTTTTAGGCCCATCCCCCACATTCTACTGAAGACTATAAGAATTTTATGCAATGAGTCAGTTTCTTCAGACCTCAGTTGGCATTGAAAAGGATTCTTGCACCTTTTCACACAGTTACATGAGCTCAATTTCCATCTCTTTAAGAAGGGACACCAAGTTAGAGAGAAAGAGATTAATTTGAAAAGGTTGATAAAACAGAGAAAGACAGAGAGCGAACATACAGTATGCTAATACATAAGGTCTAATGTATGGGGGGAAAAAGCAGTATTAGGTCATGTAGTGACTTCAAGACACTGTAGTTCCTCTCCTGAGACTAAAATGTATGTAGGTCTTCTATATGCAGATATGCAGTGATCTGACTTACTAAAATAGTGAGAGCTGGATGTTGTCATCCAAGCATATTTATCTCTCTATATCTGTCTCACTACAGTCTTTTCAGAAGTCATTTTAATGGATTGAGATTATGAAACATTATTAGTACATATTTTGTTGGCCCTATGAGAGCTCTATTTATTTGGTTATATATGAATAAGACGTGTGCTGTAATGTGGCTTCCACTCTCTCGATTCTCTCACTCAGAACGAGAGAGTATGTGTGTGTGTGTGTGTGTGAGAGAGAGAGAGATTTACACAGGTGTGGGTGTCCTCTATTGTCAACTGTCATTTGTCTGTCTGTGGCAGCAGTGTCATAAATCATTCTCAAATTATGCTTTTCAGCAAAAAGTAATGTTCCTGTTCTTCCTCAGACTTCCTCAAATGCATCTTTCATTTTCTTTAGTCACATTTTCAGAAACGCGAACATTTGGATGGAAACTTTGGAAGCTACTTAGTGCAAACAAGAGTCCCAATCCAATGCAACGGGTAAAGCTTTGTTCCATTCTATTCAGAAAATCTGAATTTCCAACTTTCTACTTGAAAAGGTGTAACAGAATGCTACTTGAAATAAAAATGTCCAACTTGCAAATTCAAGCAGAAATTTTCAACTGCAACTTTAAGATGCGGATGTTTGACGCCCTGCAAAAACAGCATCAAACATCCTGACACACAGACAGCTACAGTAAACTTCCAGACATGACCCACTAAGTTTTTGCCAGAGTTACGGTGTTTGGTGCTATAAAAAACTGTCAGTGGTTCATCAGTCTGTGATTCTCATCTAGATTTGCTTTCTCTATATTTTGGCATTAGATACTATGATGCAATACTTGCTCCATTCCAATTAAAGTCAAATATGGAATATTCCTACTTGACATCTCCAGATTCTGACCATATAGCCTACTATTGTCCCATGGTCAGAAAATGTCATATAAAGATTCACAATATCAGTGGTAGCATTTGTTTCACAGGTGTGCAGTTCGCAATTGAGAATAAAATTTACTGTTTTTTACAAACCTGTCACTGCAAGTGTCTGCTAAACAGGTTTTATTGTTTTTATTACATGCACCATTGGTTTTATTACATGCACCATTGGAACTTTGAAACAATTATGTATTATATTTGCTATGTGAATGCTATTGTTAGCTTTGTACATCTCACTGGTTGCCACTGTGTTTGCAGGGCATCAAACATCTGCATCTCAAAGTCGTGGTTGAAACATTCTGCTTGAATTTGCAAGTTGGACATTTTATTTCAAGTAGCGTTCTGTTGTACCTTTACAAGTAGAAAGTTGGAAATTTGGAAAAAGATTTTCTGAGTAGAATGGAACAAAGCTTTACCCACTGCATTGGATTGGGACCCTTGTTTGCAGTATTTAGAGAGTTTTCATCCAAATGTTTCATATTTCTGAAAATTCGACTAAAGAAAATGCGAGACGCAGTAAGATACTCTTTTTAATATACCATCCTCTTCGTGGACAGCTTTCACTGTTGCACACTATCTCTGTGTTTATATCACTGAACCTGTTTATATGGGCATCCTCCCATGAATGTGGCGAATATTTGGGAGTTGGAGGCCCCCCTGCAACCATGAGCCCCAGGGATTAAGCCCAGGCAAGCCCTTGCGGAAGTGCTGCTCTGCCTAAACCAGCCAGTGATGGCATTGCTACAAATGTTTTCAAATGGTCATAACATTTTCGATCATCTTAATGTGCTTTTGGAATTATGCAAAACCTCATAAATCTACCTCATCACAGCGCATAAACTTTTAAGTGAACTTTGGGAGTTAATTCACATATCAATTGTTTCCATTCAGGTGTTATTATGCTCTTTTTCAAAATTAGCATAAAATTAGTTGGATGTAAACCCATCTAGTGTTTATGGACTAGTTGGAATAAAAGCTTTCCCGAGACCCAAGGTTGACTTCTGTGTGCATCTTCCATTTCCCTTTTTGGTTTATAAATAGTAGCACATAATAAATATCTAAAAATATTTTACAAATAAAAATAATAATAAAGCAAGACCAAGTGGTTTTCCACAAAATGTAAAGCAACATATGTGAACAGTAGGACTAAGTTATATGTAAATAATACCAAGCTATGGGAAGTCAATTTTTATATATATATTAGGGCTGTCAATCGCTAAAAAATTTAATCAAGTTAATTACATGGTGTCCTGATTAATTAATCGCATATACAAATATTTGCTGAGAAAGCCCTCATATAACAAAAACTCAATATATAATTATACATAGTTATCTTTAAATATTTAAAAATTATATATATATATATATATATATATATATATATATATATATATATATATATATATATATATATATATATATATAAGGGTATCTCACAAAAGTGAGTACACCCCTCACATTTTTGTAAATATTTGATTATATCTTTTCATGTGACAAAACTGAAGAAATGACACTTTGCTACAATGTAAAATAGTGAGTGTACAGCTTGTATAACAGTGTATATTTGCTGTCCCCTCAAAATAACTCAACATCTAGCAATTAATGTCTAAACCGCTGACAACAAAAGTGAGTACACCCCTAAGTGAAAATGTCCAAATTGGGCCCAATTAGCCATTTTCCCTCCCCGGTGTCATGTGACTCGTTAGTGTTACAAGGTCTCAGGTGTGAATGGGGAGGAGGTGAGTTAAATTTGGTGTCATCACTCTCACACTCCCTAATACTGGTCATTTGGAAGTTCAACATGGCACCTCATGGCAAAGAACTGTAAAAAAAAAAGAATTGTTGCTCTACATAAAAATGGCCTAGGGTATAAGAAGATTGCCAAAACCCTGACACTGAGCTGCAGCATGGTGGCCAAGACCATACAGAGGTTTAACAGGACAGGTTCCACTCAGAACAGGCCACGCCATGGTCAACCAAAGAAGTTGAGTGCACATGCTCAGCGTCATATCCAGAGATTGTCTTTGGGAAATAGACGTATGAGTGCTGCCAGCATTGCTGCAGAGGTTTAAGGGGTGGAGGGTCAGCATGTCAGTGCTCAGACCATACGACGCACACTGCATCAAATTGGTCTGCATGGCTGTCGTCCCAGAAGAAAGACTGCAAACAGTTTGCTGAAGACAAGCAGACTAAGGACATGGATTACTGGAACCATGTCCTGTGGTCTGATGAGACCAATATAAACTTATTTGGTTCAGATGGTGTAAAGCGTGTGTGGTGGCAACCAGGTGAGGAGTACAAAGACAATTGTGTCTTGTCTACAGTCAAGCATGGTGGTGGGAGTGTCATGGTCTGGGGATGCATGAGTGCTGCTGGCACTGGGGAGCTACAGTTCACTGAGGGAACCATGAATGCCAACATGTACTGTGACATACTGAAGCAGAGCATGATCCCCTCCCTTCGGAGACTGGGCCGCAAGGCAGTATTCCAACATGATAACGACCCCAAACACACCTCCAAGATGACCACTGCCTTGCTAAAGAAGTTGAGGGTGAAGGTGATGGACTGGCCAAGCATGTCTCCAGACCTAAACCCTATTGAGCATCTGTGAGGCATCCTCAAACGGAAGGTGGAGGAGCACAAGGTCTCTAACATCCACCAGCTCCGTGATATCGTCATGGAGGAGTGGAAGAGGACTCCAGTGGCAACCTGTGAAGCTCTGGTGAACTCCATGCCCAAGAGGGTTGAAGCAGTGCTGGAAAATAATGGTGGCCACAGAAAATATTGACACTTTGGGCCTAATTTTGACATTTTCACTTAGGGGTGTACTCACTTTTGTTGCCATTAATGATTTAGACATTAATGGCTGTGTGTTGAGTTATTTTGAGGGGACAGCAAACTTACACTGTTATACCAGCTGTACACTCACTACTTTACATTGTAGCAAAGTGTCATTTCTTGAAAAGATATAATCAAATATTTACAAAAATGTGAGGGGTGTACTCACTTTTGTGAGATACTGTATATAATATATTATATAAATATTTATATATACACTTATATACATATACAAATACATATATATGTGTATTCATATATATATATATATATATATATATATATATATATATATATATATATATATATATATATATATATATATAATACGTATATGTATATATACATAAAAATTCAGATAATTAAAATGCTTTAAATTCTTGTGGCAGAAGAGTTCATCTTTGATAAGACAATACAAAAAGCGGCTTTAGAATACAATGTATTGTTTACTACCATATTATTGATCATAAGACAATCATTGGCATACTACGGGGCCCGGGAAGTCACCTGTTGGGGAAAAAAAAACAATCCGTGGCGACGGTTTTGCAATCCATCCGCTCAGTTTATAAACTGTACTCACGAATTCTCAAACTGTTCCCTCGGTTTAACAAATCGTGCTCACGGATTAATAAACCGTACCCACGAGTTCCTAATCCGCGCTCTCAGATTTGTAAACCGTGCATTCAGTTTTTGCAATCTGTACCCACAAATTCATAAACCGTGCTCCACGCTTTGCAATCCGTTCCCACGGGTTTGTAAACTGTACTCTCGGATTTGTGGCTCCTCCCCAGTCTGTGCCGGCAGATTCAACCAGGCCATCTGTTACGGTGCGGGATATATAGTACGGTGTTTATAAACTATATTTTCTAAAAGATTTCTCAAATCTCAATTAGCGCGTATGGGGTGGAATATACGATTTAATATGAATGACGTGTATCAAAATCTTTTGTTTATTTGTGATAATCTTAGCACTTTATTATTATTGTCTAACCTGTATTATGACTGATATGACGAATTGCTTTGTTCCTTTTTTGTAAGTTTTTGGACAAAAGCGTCTTCTAAATAGCCTATGTAGCCTAAAATTTAATAATGATTATTATTATTAGAGTTTATAACTATAAATGAGCTCACTTAGTAATACAGTAATATGTTTGTCATAAAATAATTTATCAATGCTTTATTTTTATAGGCTATAACCTAACCTTTACGGGTTTGGATAAAATAGGCCTACATTTATTTTTGCTTAAAAATAAAGCATTCATAAATTATTTTATGATAAACATATTACTGTGTTAAGTGAACTCATTTATAGTTATAAACTAATAATAATAATAATTATTATTATTATTAGCCTACATTTTAGGCTACATATTTAGAAGACGCTTTTGTCCAAAACGTACAAAAAGGAACAAAGCAATTAGTCAAATATCAGTCATAATACAGATGAGACAATAATAATAAAGTGCTAAGATTATCACAAATAAACAAAAGATTTTATGCACGTCATTCATATTAAATCGTATATTCCACCCATACCCGCTACAATTGAGAATCACTTGAAGCATGCAGACGCAGTTAAGACAATTTTATGTAGGCCTATTACACTTAATACACATATAAAACAATATACAATAAGATTCGTTAACAACGAACGTTAAAAGCTTGTTCTTCGAAAATGAGGGCGAGCCACAAATATGAGAGTACAGTTTACAAACCCGTGGGAACGGATTGCGAGCGTGGGCACGGTTTATGAATTTGTGGGTACAGATTGCAAAAACTGAAGGCACGGTTTACAAATCTGAGAGCGCGGATTAGGAACTCGTGGAGTACGGTTTATTAATCCGTGAGACACGATTTGTTAAACCGAGGAACAGTTTGAGAATTCGTGAGTACAGTTTATAAACTGAGCGGACGGATTGCAAAACCGTCGCCACGGATTGTTTTTTTTCCCAACAGGTGACTTCCGGGCTCCGTAGCATACAGTTCACAGCAATCCATTTCACAAGTGAATTTGTCAATCAGTTGGAGATTTATTATGAGGGCTTGTTTAAGGGCCCGTCAAATTACACCTACGTTAGACGTCTCGGGTGTGTTGCATCATAACCATAAAATGTTTAGGTCACTGTGTCAAGTTATATATAGTTTAATACTCAATCTTTAAACACATCTTGAGATCCCTTAGATCGCATTTGTGCTCCTTCGATTGTTTTGAATGCAAGAACGTAACGCGGTTTTTGTTGTTCTGCCTACTGAAGTGTTTTCTTCACTGTATAAACAGTGCATTGCTCATAGAGCTGAAATTTAACTTACTGCCCTCTGGAGTAAACAGGTTCAAATTGGTTATTGTGTTTTCAGGAATGTTGGTTATTTTTATTTTTGAGATGTTACAGACATTAGCATAATTAATTCTGATTCAAAGTAATGGCCAGCATCATCCAGTCACTGCCAATCAGGTTAAAATAATATTGTACATTATAAATGTAGAATCTATGTACTGATTACCATTGCCCCATGTCTGTTGAGTTGTCAAAACATCATCAGCAGCCTGAACCAGAACTTTTGACCAGATTTATGAATGCACTTAATTTATGAGCTATACATTTCTCCCTTGCTCCCAAATAAGTGAACGACTTAACCTCCAGTGTGCTCTCTGTCTGCACTGTCTCAGAACAGTTCAGAATGCATCTTATTTTCATCCTAACTCCATATAAAGCCTCTGAAATCCACAACTTTCAGCTTTTGTATGAATGCATTGATTCTCAATGTGAAAATACACATTAAATATAAGGTTTTTAAAGATAAAATGTCCCTATATTTAACAGTGTGATGTTTCGTGATAAATCACAAAAATTTTTAAAATGGCATACCATTTGGAACTAGAGACTAATATTTTGACTCAAACAGGTTCCATTGTAAAAAATTTATGAGTTTTCTTACCAGATGTGCTTTTGTTGACGTTTCTCCCAAAGACAAACTCTGCTGTGGTCGGCACCATGTTGTTTTGTCACATGACTCGATAAAAGTTTAAAAATGTTTGTATTAGGATTCCAACCAGCCTGACACAGCAACTCTGGCTGAGCCAATGGGGTAACTTTGGGAAGGGACTATCTGTTTTACCAACCAACAGCAAATCAGGTTAGTGTTTGGGAAACCTGTTTGAAAACAGGTAGTTTTTTGCAATTCAGTTTGGTGACGCTAGTGGCACATTGCATACATCAACTTTAAATTTGCTATTGCGTGACGGCTGTTGTCTGCATGATTTGCTTTTACACTTTACTGTTTCGTTTGGTCATTTTGACCAATTTTCTCTCATCTGTGTCATAGCAAGTGTTTGAGTATGAGTTGAAGAGTAGTAATTTTTTCTTAAGTAAGCATCTGCTTTTCAAACAGTTGCACACTTTCCTATAATTGCTTTCTCATTTAATATATTGTGCCATAGTTTGACACAGTGCTAGTTTCACCCTTATAAGACCTACTGATAGATGGGTCTTTAAAAATCACCAGATGTGCCTCTCAAAGCTACAAAACACTACGGGACACACTTAACAAGCACCCTCTGATTGCAGCTTATCTAAAACTATTTGATTCCCATATCTACACCACTGCCACAAACAATGCAAAATAAGTCTACTCGGTTTTCTTCCATTAAATTGCATATTGCATTAAAAAGATATGAATTTTGACTATGTAGAACATCGGCTAGTTTAACTTTTCAGCCTCGCACTGTCATTAGTCTATCAGCCAGAACATTAGTGAGGGGAGAAATGTCTGTTGAAGGAGATGGCAGTTGATGTGGGGAGTGGAGTGCTTTAAATTGCAGTGATAGGCACCACCGTTCACATTGGCAAAAGCCATCTGTTCCAAATGATGGCCATATGGTTAGCTTTCTTTCCCAGGGTATAAAATACAAACAAATGTGTCAAAATCTAAGGGCTTTTTCCACAGACATGCAGCGACTTGGCAAGAGACAGCATCACAATGTGAGGGAAAGTTATTGTTATTACCACCTTTGTGTTATGAGTTTGTTGTTTTTTAATTATCTATCTTAGGTGGGGGTTGTGAGAATGTGTCATGGCTAACTAAAGCAAACACTTTCTTGATAACCCATCAATTTAGAGACTTTTTAAAGGTGTAGTTTGCCCAAATTTTGTATGTAAAAACAGATATCAACTCTGTTCCAAAACCTAGTGAGCTGCCTTGCTGCTGACTGCCTACACAATGGACCTTTTTTACATTTTCAGGTTTAGAATGTTTTTCCACAACTTTCCAAAAGAGGACAAAAACAATAGAAGGTGGTGATTACGGCAGTCAGAAGAGAGAGAGAGAAAGAAATGTCATTAAAATGTTTTTTAAAATGTAAAAATGCAGAAAGTTTTTTTGTGAAGGTTAGGGGATAGAATATATAGTTTGTACAATATAAAACCCATTATGTCTATGGTAAGTCCACATAAAACATGAAAACGCGTGTGTGTGTGTGTGTGTGTGTGTGTGTGTGTGTGTGTGTGTGTGTGTGTGTGTGTGTGTGTGTGTGTGTGTGTGTGTGTGCCTGTGTGTGTGTGTTTGTGCTTTGTTAAGAAACCTTTTCAGAGTGTTTTTGTGTATACAAAGTATTTTATGCAACCAGTTTAAATATTCTTTCTACTGTTACAATAGTGTGCTAACAAACAGGATTACTGGTACTCTAAGACTGCTGTCCACACAACTCCTAACATCTCCACAAACTGACATTTCATCACTACCCTAGGAAATTCATTCAATCAGTGAACTAGACATTAAGTGCATAGAATAGGGTTGCAAATTTCACAAACATCCTTGATCGACAATTGTTAATGTTAATGAATAAAAAAACAACAGGTGCATTGATTCACTCACAGACTAAAAGGTGTTTTTTCTAAACAGATGTGGATTTGTAGCATTATTTTCACAAAAAATAATATGAAAATATGAAAAACGATTGCCTAAAGCATGCTTCCGATTACAATGAGCCCAAATACAGTGATACAATGCATACATTTTAAGGTAACCTTCACAGAGTGACTTGACATGCTGAGAGGTAGAAGAGAAGTACCTAACCAGTAGGTGGCGATATGTTTAATTAATGTGAATCATCAGAAACGAAAGAAGAATATTGTGAAGTGAAAGTGGTGATATATAATAAAAAGGACTTAAATATTGATCTGTTTCTCACTCACAGTTATCGTATTGCTTCTGAAGATATGGATTTAACCACTGGAGTTTTATAGATTACTTTAATGCTGCCTTTGGGTGCTTTTGTGCTTCATATTTTTGGTACTCATTCATTTGCTTTGTGAGGACCTACAGACCTAAAATATATATTTTTTAAATCTTTTTTTTTTGTGTTCAGCAGAAGAAAGAAAGTCATAAACATGTGGGATGGCATGGGTAGTAAATGATGAGTGAATCTTTATTTTTAGGTGAACTATCCCTTTAAAATGCTGCCTTCGTGGGCAGTTCACTAGGTTTTGGAACAACAATAGTGTGACATATCATTGCAAGGGGCCTTCTTTTGACACAACAAGTCCCCTCCATCATATTCTCTTGACTGACTGACGAGTGAGTGACTGTGGGAAAGCATCATTGTGTCTCTCCATCATTTCGCCTTTGTTTTGAATGCTAGTGTTTGAAATTAGGAGACACAATGTGGTTTTATTTAGCATAAGCAGGCGTAGAGCTCATGGTGTGTGTGTGTGTGTGTGTGTGTGTGTGTGTGTGTGTGTGTGTGTGTGTGTGTGTGTGTGGTGCTTGTGCACGTGCTGGTGGGTGAATCAATGAAGCCTGGGAGAAGGCCGTGGCCCCACCTCACATGGCAGAGACGAGCTGAAAGGCTCATTAATCAAACTCCGAGTCACAGATGTGATGGCTTCCACACAAACTGCCAGCAGACTGTGAAAGTCACATCCAACAGAGTCAACCGTCAAGCAGCTAGGCCGCCATTTCCACCTAGCCCAACTCATTCCTCATTCTTTTTCTCAAAAAATAAATCAATTTATTATTTCCTGCCTCTCACTCTCCAACCACTTATAATAACCGGTTAGAGTGTGAGCTTCACACTCACGTTTATATTAGAAGGCTATACGTTTAAAACCTGAATGCAGTTTTTAGCACATTTCAGAAGCCCTGCTTAAATAAGTGTCATGCAGCATTTATATATCTATATAAAATGTTGTTATGTGTTATATATAATTTTTTTTTTCTGAATGGTGTGAGATGAACTTTCTGTACAGATAGCTAATTAGCAACCAACTAAGCTAAATCTTGCTGAAATTACTCAGAAAGCCCCTGCTTGTATGTTACACTGTTATTCCATCTTTGCAGGTATTCTGTTTATTTTTAATTTGGCCTGTCAGAATTTTTTCCACATCCGTGATTATGCCACACTCTTTAACTCAATTCAAACCTCTCTCTCTCTATCTTAGTGAAGTACCATTATCTCCCATTATTTGTGATCCTAATCTACAGCCATCGCAACCAGCTCAATCACACTCAGTGCACAGAGCTTTAATCAGACACCCACTAGCATCCCCCTATTGTGATTGACAAAGCCACCCTGCTAGCCTCAGTGGAGGAATATAATAATAAAATAAATAAACTGTGTGGTCCCTGGATGGAAGAAGGCCAGTGACAGGCTTCCACGCTGGGGGCCCGATGTCACAGCTATGGCAGTCTCATCACACCGCAACCAGAAACCATCCATTTGCATCCCGGCCATGGAGAGATAATTAGAAGTATTCCTGCCTGTCAGCATTAATCTGGGCAGCAGTGAAATGCATTGACAAGAAAATGGAGATGGAGAGCTTTAGCTGGGGTGGATAGAGAAGGATAGTGTGGTTCGTTAAAGGCAATCATAGCTCCTTACAAATAAGAGTGATAATATTAGTGGCATATAAAAGTAATCCATTTGAAGTGAACAGAAATCTTATTATTTATGTGTGCATTTTTAAGAACTGAATTGTTATAAAGGTGTTATGACATATTAGCAATGTATAAGACAAATATTTTAATATGTCAATTGTTATCTTGCATTACTCTTAAATAATTCTAGCTTTTATTTCACAATAAATAAAAGTTTTTTATTTCCTTGCTCTTGACATATAAGAGGTCATTGTATTATAAAAACATACTGTAAGTTTCAGAACTGAAAATGTCCTCCTTATTAGAAAAAGAGCATTTTTTTTAAAACCAAGCTGAAAATTTGTGAATTCGGAATTCGTGGAACTTGTGAACTTGTTAAAAGGACCAAATACATCTGCATATGCAACGCCTATTTATCTGTCATTGCACCTTTGGCCCCGCCCTCTGGTGCTCAGAGTCAGTCACACAGGTGAAGAGCAGAGAGTTGGGGCTTGTCATAGGAGATTCATCCAAAGTGGACTCCTCCTTATGCAATTTAAAAAAAAAAATCTACATAAAAATGCACAGACAGACATCTTTGACAGTTAGATACATATCTCTTTACTTTTTACTTTTTTTTTTCACATATGTGGTGTCAGCGTCATCTGCCTCAAGGATCGACGTTTTGTGCATTCTGAGATGCTATTCTGCACACTACAATTGTACAGAGTGGTTATCTGAGTTACCATAGCCTTTCTATCAGCTCAAACCAGTCTGGCCATTCTCATCAACAAGGCATTTCTGTCTGCAGAACTGCCACTCAGTTTTTTTTTTGTTTTTTTTGGCTCAAATCAGAGTGTCTGGCACCAACAATCATGCCATGGTCAAAATCACTGAGATAAAAACAATTCCCCATTCTGGTGGTTGATGTGAACATTAACTGAAGCTCCTGACCTGTATTTGCATTATTAACCACATGAAAGACCAGGCGTTCCTAATAAAGTGCTCGGTGAGTGTATATCAATACGTTGCGAAATCTGAACAAAAAAATTTAAATGTTGTCATTTTGAGTTAACAAAAGTTAATTGTTACTAGGGTTGTCAAGCTTCAAAAAGGACAATATGCACCATTAAAAGATTCTTTAAAAAAACGAATGCACATATTCCGAAGCAAGCAAAAACTTTTGTTTCAAGGAGAAGACCAAAAATCTACCACTATCCACTAACACTGATTTAATTTAATGACTTATATAGGCACTCTGCTCTTAGTGGAAAGAGAGTTTGAGATGTTGGAGGTTTACGTGCCATTGTTCACTTGTTC
Source organism: Xyrauchen texanus (assembly GCF_025860055.1). Taxonomy (NCBI): domain Eukaryota; kingdom Metazoa; phylum Chordata; class Actinopteri; order Cypriniformes; family Catostomidae; genus Xyrauchen; species Xyrauchen texanus. The sequence goes on from NC_068278.1 coordinate 21,063,987, forward strand.
CATTATTTTGACACGTTTTTTTGCATTGGCCTGGTGAATCTTGCCTTTACAAACTCAACGGCTCTGCCATAGAAGCCCTGATCAGACGTGACCTTCCCTCTCCGCTAACTTTAAATGGCCTCAATGCCATTGTCTCAAAGTAGCTTTAGAGGAACTGAAGACTGTCATCCTGTCAATGAGATGGTGATCCTGGTGTTCCGCAGAGGTGCTACAGATCCCCCGGAGCCCTGAGCCCTGACTGATACAGGGGCCCTGGTGCCACTCTGGCCCTTGGGCAGATGGTCAGCCAATTCCTTGAAAGCCGAGGGCACCTGGGTCTTTCATTGGCATTCAGTGCCCACATTCAAACCTAGCTCCTCAGAGGTGGGTAAGAAGGACAAGATGGAAAGATGAAGGTTGCTCAGACAATGATCTGTCACCACATCTGCCCTTCTGCAACCTTTCTGGTTGAGTACCATGCACTAATTAATAAGTGTTTGCACAGCTATTAAACCCAGTACCAATTTTGGGCCAGTTTGAGGCCATTAGGATCCTCAGGAAATTAACAGAAGATAAAGAAATGTAACATTTTGTCAATGAGTCAGTGAGTTTGTGCATTGGAAGCAGTGTTGTGGTTGAACATTGAAATGAAATAATGATAAAAATGTATATATAACATATTCATATAATATATACTGTACATGGCATCTAAATGTTTAGGAACTGACAGAATGAGTATTGCTGTCTTGACTTTGGTTATATATTTCTTGGTTTTATGTGTGTGGTGGTTCATTTTATGAAGCAGGTTCAGAGTATTCTCTTCTGTGCTCTGCTGAGGATTGCATTGATGTGACAGGCAACTATGTTAGACCAAGTTGATTCTGACAGAACACAAAGAAAAGAAGACCAAAAAGAAATGCACACTGAATTGTTCTTCAGAAACAAAAGTCTTTGGAATATTGTCTCTTTTCTTTCTGTCTTTCTTTATTTCTTTCTTTTGTTCGTTCTTTCTTTCTTACTTTCTTTCTTTTTTCTTTCCTTCATTCCACCCATCATTCTGTCTTATCAAAGAAAATTGCTATGGACAAACATAACAATCTGTTGTAGGTGCTGTGAAGTGTTTCAATGTATTGTTTAATTTAAGGAACTAATTTAATTAAACCAATCAGCATCCAGGACCAGAACAACAGTATCAGTTTTATAATAATATTTCAACCCCTCCAGTCTGGATGTCTTCTTTGAATCAATGACCAGATTGGATGGGGACATCCACTTCTGACTCATTACTGTAAGTTGTATCTACTTTTTATCTATTCTTTGTCAATTAAACCAAGCTGACTATCTTGATGTTTTCTTTGAAATGATGCCCATGATTAGCTTGGAGCTGATTTCTCAAAATTCACTTATTCCATTGTGGAAAGACATTTCCACCTCTGATTCTTTTTACTGTATGTCTTGTCTGCTGGCAACCAATGTGTTTTTTTTTTTTTTTTGCAATTTGTGTGATACCCAGTGACAATGTTATGAAAGGCCATTTGGAGATGAGTGATGCTCCTTGTCAGTCCCTCTATCTTTCTTTCTCTATCTCTCTCTGCCATCCTCTCATTCATCTCTTGTCTATTTTGAACATGGGTGATCTCATTGGAAAGGGAACAGATCTAATTAGAGAGTGGGCTGCCTGGACTGGGAGCATCTCTGTAGATTCTACTTGGGCTTTAGTTTGACCTGATGCTTTCTCAGGCAATCCGTCATTCAGTGCTGCATGTACAAATCAGCTCTGGCCCTCCTCACAACCACACACACCACCCAGACTCAATGTCAGGCCGTGTACTACTTGACTGAGTGATCTGTTTGAAGACTTCCTCTCTCTCTTTGTTTTTCTGAAAACTCTACCACCTGCTGGCTTCATGCCTGTGGCTCTTGCCCTCTTCTGGATTGAGAGAGGTCAGAATGCCCATTGTTTCTGACCAGCTTTGGCAGTTACCTCTCAGTTTACGCTCACTCAGCTGCGAGCACCAGCCATCCACGTTACACAAACCAGGAGAGGACACGAGCAAAGGCAACTGCCTTCTTCCTCTGTACTTTATTCTGGCCAGAAATATCTTAGGGACTGTTCTTGCCAACCAAACATGTTCTTGTGCTAATAAATGCTAGAAGAAGCTCAACAAATAGAACATAATGCACATATATTGAGACACATCATCTAAAACACATGGAATTGCATCCAGCATCATTGAAATGCAATATTTTTTTAGTGACTGATGACATTGTAGAAATACATAGTCAGCCATCATTTGTTTAATTCATGAGTGAAGGTTTCAAGTAATAGGACAAGATTAAGCAAGCATGTAAGGTTGGTCATGTGATCCTAACATGGCAGCCCTCATGAGGGGACCCGCTTGTTATAGAATACAACAGCTACATTATATGACTGGAGTTTTAATCTCATGATATTGCTCAATGTTTTTTATGAGAAAAATAAATGCAAGAGATATAAAGACAGTGAGTTACTTGCTAGAAGAAAATTTCTGCAGAGAAAATAAACAACACTTCCGGCTTTGGCCACTGGACGTAGTGATTAGAAATAAGGCATGCACTGACCGATTTCAGTGGAGGAACTTCAGCCTGCTGTTACTGTCACAAATCACAATTTTTAAGTGAGAACGGTGGGCTGGTTCATTCTCAAAATTAAATAGGTAATTAATTACCTATTAATAGGTAATTAATAATTCATAAATCATAGAAGCACAAACATTCAAATACAAAGAGTACCAAAAACAAAAGGGAATGGGTATGCTTTCTATAAATTTTGTCTTAATAGAGAAACAATAATGATGAAATTGCTATAGCATTTTATTTTTATGATTAGTTATATTATCATAATCATTATTGTTTGATGCATACTATAGAATTTCTGATATACACTGGCAGCCATATTGTGGAATAATGAACAGATTTTGCTCTTATGGAAAGAAATTGGTACTTTTATTCACCAAAGTGTCATTCAACTGATCACAATGTTTTAATGTCATTAATTTTTTTTACCCAAGACATGCCAGTCTATTGCATAATGTGGCAACTCAAAAACAAACACAAAGACAATGTTAAGCTTCAGTTAACAAACCAAATAGCTTTCAGCTGTGTTTGATATAATGGAAAGTGATTTTCTAGTACCAAATTAGCAATTTATCATGATTACTCAAGGATAAGGTGTTGGAGTGTGGCTGCTGGAAATGGGGTGTGTCTAGATTTGATCAAAAATACTTTTTTCAAATAGTGATGGTGCGGTTTTTTAAATCAGTAATGTCCTGACTATACTTTGTGATACGTTGAATGCCACTTTGTTGAATTAAAGTTCCAATTTCCTTCGAAAACAGCAAAATCTGTACATTAGTCCAAACAGTTGGCCACCGGTGCAATGTATGCAATGTTTCTGATGCACATTTGCAAACCAATTCTTGCTTCCTAGTTTACAAAAGCAGTCATCCTCATGGGACATTCACGTCACCATAGAAGACGAGACAGCACGTTTGTTTAAAGTAGACACCCAATAAAACGGACCAGCTTAGCAGCGAGCAAATGTCAGTTCAGTTTTAGTCTTTCATTGGCGTTGGATATCAGTGACAGCCTCGATCAAAGACCGGCTTCACAAATGAAGCTGTCAAAATGGCTGGCAGCTGAGTCAGGCAGCAAAAGAGGGGAAGAAACAGAACGAGAGATTTTCATTTTCTTTCAAGTATATCAGGAAGGCGATGAAGCCTCCCTAAACAGACAAAAAAGATGGCTAAAACATGTTAGCTCGACGCAATGTGATGAATTATAAATGTGTGTGGAGGATTATAAAAACAATGAGCGAAGGCAAGCAGAATCCCTCGCCTGGCTTCCTCAACCTCGGGCAGATAGACTAATTAACACTTTCGACATCAATGCATGATCTCATTATAGCTCCAATGCTTACATAACTAGCTAGCAAAGCAGAATTGCACCAGTTTTGCAAGTGCGAGCGAAGCTTGACGTTGTTTAGAATATTTGTGTTTAGAGTTGCAAATTACTTATATAAACATTTACGCATTCGAAAAGTTGCGTTTGGATATGTCATGTCGTATATTTCTGAAAATGGGCAATTGTCTAGTCTTTTTTCACTAATTAGGAGATAAATATCATCAATCATTGTCTATTAAAGTTGATGAGCCGCTTGCATGAAATGAAACGTTTATACACCTAATGAGTGTGCCCTTTTCTCTATTCATATTATTCTAAACTCTCCTTTGCTGACACAAAGTATGCATATCTAGGCTCTTCTGTTGTGCAATAATTTGCGTACTTGATGGTTGTGACGTCTCTATGATAATGTCTTGCACACAGAGATAACCACTCTCTGGACATAGAATGAGAGTGAATTAAGTCATCTCATTTAATACATTCACCGAAGAAAGAAAACAAATGAAAGAAAAGCATGGAGTGAGGCCTATCCATTCCCTGCTGCTATCCTCCTTTAGGCAGCACCTCCTCCTCCTCTGTTTCTTGCTCTCTCTGTCTGTCTCATTCCCTCTCTTGATGTCTGTCTCTGTATGTGTGGGAACTAAAAGGCTCGCTCCTATTTAGTCCCTCACAGAATGGATCGGCTTGGAATTCTAATGCTGTAGATGTGTCCCTTTGTTATGATGTCACAGCAGCTCAAGAAGGATGACCTCTGGACCCTATGGATTCATGGCTGTTTCGTCGCCCCCTTTTTTGACGTAAAGCTGCCTTTGTCCTCCCACTAGGGGGTATCCAAGCCTTTTGGAATAATTTTATAAGGACTTGCGGCTTAAGACATGCAACTTTGTCGCTGCTGTCTGTCGATTTTTCGCAGTACCTCTTGACTCAGGCTCAATTTGAATTATTTTTTTCTTGTATGTCCTGTCTTCCTCTCTCTCTGCCAGTCTGTCAGGCTTTCTCTCTATTTTCTCTTTTCGTCTGTCCATCTCGATCTCCCCCATGTCATCCTTTCATTTTGTTATAGCTAAGAAAATTGTGAATACCGCCAGATGTCGCAAATACATCATCATAATGTGGAGGGCTGTTGAAAATAAATCAAGACACATATGTAGTGGGGGATGTGAGACTGGTGTGTCTCTTAGAGTGTGATTGTGTGTGTGTGTGTGTGTGTGTGTGTGGGGGGGAGTAACAGAGAGAGAGAGAGAGAGAGTGAGACAGAGAGAAAGAAGGGAGTAAAGGGCAGCAGAGGTCATTGGGTTGTCCCTCATATGTTTGATATTTTATGCATGGGAAAAGTGAGATCAGATATGACAGAAGACGCAATTCGCCACCTCAGCAAACAAACAAAAAAAAAAAACGAAATATGCAACACCGAAAATAAGGTGGAGCTGTCCCCATTTAGATCACACAAAGCAGCTGAAGATCCACAGGATCATAGCATTGTGTAGATAATTCAGCTTTGCCTGACCAAAATGACTAGGTTATCTGAATAATGCTAAAAACCTCCTGCATGATTTTTCTTAGCAATCTTTCTTACGATTATTAAGTGAAAACAAATTGGAGGGGTCCAAGCCATATTTAAAGGGATAGGTGACCCCAAAATGAACATTCTGGCATTATTTACTCACCCTCATGTTTTCCCCAGTAAGATGTTCTTTCTTACATGGAACAAAAATTTTGATGTTTGGTAAAATGACAGCCTCAGTCACCATTCAATTTATCACGATTTAATTGCATCTTTTTTCCATTCTAATAATAAAACTGACTATTGCCTGAGGCTGTCATCCTGCGTACCATGTCCTTGTGTGTTCCACTGAAGAGAGAAAGTCATATAGGTTTGGAACAACATGAGCTTGAGTAAATGATGACAACATTTTCTTTTTGGAGTGAGCTATCCTTTTAAGGACCAGTTGTGATCTTTTGACTTTGGCCAGTAAGCAACCACCTAGCAACCATCCAGAAACCTCTAGCAACCACATAGCAAAGCAACAAAAAACACTCAGAACACATTAGCAACCGCAAAGCAACACTAAGCACCATCTCTAAAAAAATAAGACACAAAGGCACAAGCAGCACTACACACACACAAACACACATTCCTGCCAAAATGACTAAGTGAAATGGGCTGTGAGAAAAGCTTTGTTTGCAGTTGAAGGAGAGCGAGGCAGACACACTCTCAGATCCACGCTGAGTCGAGCGAGAGGAGGAGATTCCCCAGGGTGGCGCTATCCCAACAACGCTTATCCTGCAGGGGGAAAAGTTTACAGCCAGCCCTGCCGTTTGTAGTGCCACTACAGAGGCTCTGTGACTGTCTGCATAAAATGGCCCAGATCTGAGCAGATGCCTCCAACCGAAAAAAAAAAGAATGGCGCGGTTGAACGAATGCTATTGAGACATCAGAGAAAATCCCCCTAAATACCTTATTTATGCATCTGCTTTTTATCCGTGACAACAAGAAAACAAAATGACACATCAGCATAATGCCTCCTCTTATCATAGGAAGGCTTGTCTTCTTTTTACTTTTCCACATCACATTTTTTTTCTTCTTCTTTGGTTTCTCTGAGCTCTTCTAAGATGGATAGTCTTGATCAGGCTTTATTTTAGCAATATAACACCTTCTTCTATCAGCAGTGAGGCTGACCATCTCCAACCAGCTTTTTCTAGTATTACCCCACCACATATTAGAAAACAACTTCACTCAAGTGCTCTCAAAGGCAGCAGGCAAAAGGAGAGAGTTTTTCCAGGCTCTTTTGAACTCCTCATAGTGCCGTCACTATTTTTGGCCATCAGAGAAAATTGTGGAATGCTTCAAACAGATCTCTCAGAACAAAGTGTAAACGTATGTGCCATATATCGGTATATTGAGTGTGCACTTCACTGTTGTATCATATCAGCACTGATATTGCTGGATTTGTCATATTGACCAACGAACAATTAGATGAGTTCAGGCACAAGCTTTTGTCTCAGGCGAGCTTGCTAGAGATGCCATATTGACGAGTCTCTTTCTCTCGGATTGGGGCGGAGTCCACTCAGCTGTCAATCACAGAGACACAGAAGAGCTAGGCAGATAATAGCTGTGATCTCAAGCAATGATGACGAGACTAAAGCCATATAAGGTCTCGTCTTAAAGGGATAGTTCACCCAAAAGTGGAAAATATGTCATAATTTCCTCATCCTCATATTGTTCTAAACCAGTGTGTCTTTTTTCATCCTTCTATAGAATACAAAAGGTGATGTTAGGAAGTATATTAGTCTTAGTCACCATTCGTTTTCATTGAAACTTTATTCCATACAATGAATGCGAAAGTACTGAGGCATCCATAGCAGAATGAAAGTCTTATGAGTTCGGAACAACATGAGCGTGAGTGAAATGATGACAAAATTTGTATTATTTGGTGAACTATCCCTTTAACACATATGCATTTTTAAAATGATAAATTAAATATATATAGCCTATTTTGTATTTATTTTTACACAAAAAGTCAGAGACGTTGTCTGATCTTGGCATCTTTCGCAAAGCATCTTTTTGAAATAGCTTATGAAGCACAAACACTGCCATTGTTTGTGAATTGCTTTTATTGGCTGTCTACATCTCTGTCTTAACAAAGAGCTTTTAAGTCAAACCTGATAGAGGCAGAAATGAGACAAAACATACAAAGAGATCTCTAAAGAGGAATCAAATACTTGGCCTTTTATCAAGCCTAAAAATAGGTACAAAACCTTGAACATTCATTTGTGACACTACTGTAGAACTTGCCAATGGAACTGTGAATGGCTGTGTTTGTTTTTTCCCCATTTGGATTTGTTGTGATTCTCGCTTCAATGTAGAACATAAGTGTTCGAAAGGTTTGCAGGAGAAATGCTGTAATTATGGTGTGGATTAATCTTACTGACTGTATTTTTGCATTTAAAAAACTGTGATATAAAGGTTATTCTTTCATGCCCCTTACAAAAGGACCTTAAGGTACGAAACATGTAGAGCACTCGGCAAGAGAGGTGTAAATTATTTTTCATTGCGTTACCATGTGTGTCTGATTTCTTTCAATGTAATTTTTATATTAGAGAAAAAAAAATCCCATTAGAGATGTAACCGTATTACCTCCTATGGGAGTATGTGACATTTAATATGAAATTATGAACACTATAATATGGAGTCCTCTGTGGTGTTCCATCTAATGTTCTATGGAATGCACAGTTTTTTACTCAGGTTATTTTATAATAAAGCACTAGCATTATCGAGTGCGCATATTGATTTTGGAACTAAAACCATTTATTCTAGGGGTAAATGTTATTATTTTAATATCAGGGCCCTGCTAAGTTGATTCCTTTGATATACTTCATACTGCACGCCAGAGGGGTTGTTCCCTCTTCTCATCATAAAGTTCACACTGCTGTAGCCAGAAACAAATATGTCCAAAAAAATCAAGCCTATCATCCATCCAAAATATGGCTGGGGTTTTATCCAGTCCCATCAGGTGGTCTCATCCTCACTCTGTGCACTCTGTGCTAATGATTTAAAAAGTGAAATGTTTGTCTATATGGAATTACTTGTCTCGGCTTGTGCCAAATGTAAGTTGTAGTGATTCAAGAGTGAGATGTCAAATTCCGTTTCACTCCCCAAGTAGGCATGGATAAATGCTCTCTCTCTCTCTCTCTCTCTCTCTCTCTCTCTCTCTCTCTCTCGCTCTCTCTCTCTCTCTCTCCCCCTCCCTCAATTTCAATTTAAATGTTAGTATGCTTTATTGGTATGGCAGAACCTGCACATCTGTATTGCCAAAACCTTCTATGGCAGCATCCTAACTGAAATGGATACACTGTAAACCCTGCTCAAAATACTGAATTGTTTTAATTATACAAATTAGTTCAAATAAATTAACCATGATGAGTGTTTAGAACTTTCTCTTTCTTTTAAGTTCATAAAACTAACACTTTTTTAGTAACCTGAATTGTTTAATAAATGTGTTCCTTTAAATGTACAGAAACTTAAATGAAAAAATGGGCAGGGGATTTTTATTTCCTAGAATACTTTGCACGGAACTTGACAGGGAGCGTAAATATTAAAATTAAATGTTATATAAGTGTCTTTGTGCAAAATGTTTTTGGTGGTGTACTTTACAAGGACATTTTTTTAGGTCACAAAGTGGTAATTACAAGGGTTTTATGCTATAAATGTGGTTTATGAGGACGTTTCCAGTGTCCCCATAATTCAAATCGATTAAAAAAACAAACTAAAACATACTAAATATGTTTTTGAAAATTAAAAAAAGCAGAACATTTTTTGTGAGGGTTAGGTTTAGGTGCTCTAATGAATGCCTTCTTTGAACTTAGAAACATTCATGTAAGTATATTGTTGATCAGCTGCATTGAACTTCATAACATTTCCACCTTATTTAAACCTATGGTAGATGGTGTATTGTAGATGTTTTATTTAAGGGGATAGAATCTATAGTTCTTACAGTATAAAAATCATTATGTCTATGGAGAGTCCTCATAAGGATAGCCGCACTAGTGTGTGTGTGTGTGTGTGTGTGTGTGTGTGTGTGTGTGTGTGTGTGTGTGTGTGTGTGTGTGTGTGTGTGTGTATTTGTGTGTATGTCCTCTCCATATCCCAAAGGCAAAACAGGCCTCTGGATGCCCCTCAGTCTCAGGCAGGCAGCAGCCCAGGTGCCAGCAATGAAACTTTAATACCTTATTTAAATATGGAGTGAATTAGTCTTTGAGAGGCATGGATCTGGGCAGCTGTGGAGGCTGTGCTGGTCAGGCAGGTGCTCTGGGGGGCCAGAGGTTCCCGCTGAGTGCCACGAGGGAGAATAGCAATGGGCTGATGCATGGGTAGAAATACCAGGATTCAATCTGATATTCTAGAATTCCACTGCTAACAATGTACCCTAATGAAATTAAGATTGCAGGCGAGATAAGGTGTGTGTGTCTGTTTTTTTTGTGAGAGAGTGTAGAGCAAGCATATTCATAATGATGGCATGAACTAGCATTACTGTTGTTTATTAAAAGTGCTTGTTAAGGCAATCATCACTATAACTATTGCTCATTACTGTACTTAAGGTTAGGATTTTGAACAAATCCTACCTACAGTAATTATACATTAAACTTCAAATCATGTGGCTTTTTGTGAAGAGGTGTGCTATTACTTATCTGAGCGATTAGACTATCATCATTAAGATGTACACTGACAGCCAAAAGTTTAGAATAATGTACATATTTTGCTGTTTCGTAAGGACATTGGTAATTTAATTGACCAAATTTGCGTTCAACTGATCACAAAGTACTGACTGTTAATTAAATTAAAATACCAATGTCCTTACGAAACAGCAAAATATGTACATTATTCTAAACTTTTGGACATTACTGATGTAAAAATCAGCACCATCACTATTTGAATTTTTTTTTTGGATCGAATCTAGACGGGCCCCATTTCCAGCAGCCTTCACTCCAACACCTTATCCTTGAGTAATCATGATACATTGCTAATCTGGTACTAGAAAATCACTTGTTGACACAGTTGAAAGCTATTTGGTTTGTTAAATGAAGCTTAACATTGTCTTTGTGTTTGTTTTTGAGTTGCCACAGTATGCAATAGACTGGCATGTCTTAAGGTCAATATTAGGTCAAAAAGAAAAAAAAGAAACTGCTTTCTCTATAGAAACTCGTCAGTCAATCATTGTTTTGAGGAATTAATTCTATAAAATGCTTGAAATTGCCAAAAAAAACTGAAGACTTAATAGAAAGGTGTACACTACAGTCTTCAAGGACAAAGGACAACTGGCTCTAACAAGGACAGAAAGAGATGTGGAAGACCAGATGTACAACTAAACAAGAGGATAAGTGCATCAGAGTCTCTAGTTTGAGAAATAGACGCCTCACCTGTCCTCAGCTGACAGCTTCATTGAAGTCTACCTTCTCAACACCAGTTTCATGTACAACAGTAAAGAGGAGTCTCAGGGGTGCAGGCCATAGTGGGAAGAATTGCAAAGAAAAAGCCACTTTTGAAACAAACAATAAAAAGGTTAGAGTGGGCAAAGAATCAGACATTGGAAAACAGATAATTGGAAAAGAGTGATCTGGATATTATCACCATTGAGCTTTTGTGGGATTAGCTAAACTGTAATGTGTGTGAGAAGTGCCCGATAAGACTATGGCAAGTGCTACAGGAATCGTCGGGTGAAATGTCACCTGAGTATCTGGACAAACTGACTGCTAGAATGCCAAGGATCTGCAAAGCTGGCATTGCTGCATGTGGAGGATTTTTGGATGAGAACTCTTTGAAGTAGTTTAAGAATTTCTGAAAACTTTGTTTTTTACTTGTAATTAAAAAAATTATTTTACTGACAATACATTGTGATCAGCTTTATGCCACTTTGGTGAATAAAAGTACCAATTTCTTTCCATAATAGCAAAATCTGTACATTATTCCAAACTTTTGGCCACCAGTGTAAGTGTAATGTTTATGTGTTCATTTATTTCATGTCTTTTATTTTGAAAAGTTCCTATATTCCTAGTCATGTGACTCCTGTTTCTCTCCATGTTCATGTGTCTTGTGTTCATTGGTTTATTGTCTTGTTACTCATTATCAGTTCTAGTTTGTCACTGGTTTAAGGTTATTAGTCTTGTTATCTTATTTATAGTTCTCTCTGTTTATTGGTTTTCTTTTTATTGTTTTACCCAGTGTCTGTGTATTTTGGCCCTCATGTTTCCCATTGTCTCTTGTCAAGTATTGTTAATGTAACCTTATTTGCTAAGTCAAGTTTAAGTTCATGTTAATTGTTAATTTTTATGTTTAGTTCATGTCTATGTTAGAGTTTTGGATTTCACATATGTAAATAAACTTCACTTGGGTTCTTCATATTCACGTCTTTGTCATTGTATGTGCCAGCACAACGTTAAAGTAAGGATGGTGTCTTTTGACTAGAGCCAGTATCCAACTACCTAGTAACCACCCAGAACACCATATAACATGCTAAAAACCACTAATAACAAATTAGCAACCCTATAGTACGCCCTGGCATTCACTCTAGCATCTTGTCTGCAAGTTCTGCACAAGCAAGCACCACTCATATTTTATTCTGAAAATATAAAAATCTAGTTTCAAAATATATTGATCATAGATTTATGTCTCTGTAGGCCTATTGGGATGTTGACCTGCTTGTTGTAGTAAAGCATCAAATTAGCCCTATAAATCAGACAGATTGTGGGATGGAACTGAACCAGATCTGTGCATTAAGATATGAAAAGTTCAGCTATTATCCGATTTATATAATGACTGATCTTTTGTATTCATCTTATATGTGTGTGTAAATAGAAGTTTACACCAATCTGATATCCTTGGACTAAGAGCAGATCTGTTCTGTACCCTTTCATTTCAATTTGAAGTTAAAAGGACCTCATTAAATGTTTGATCTATATATTTTGCATATCTTGTCAGCATTAATTACTTTGTATTAAAGTTCACCTTTAAAGAGGCCCAATGAAGGACATTAAAGGTTCTAGTGAAGATTATCATGCAGGATGGCACAGATAATGTTCTGACCTCTTTTACAACAAAACACTAAGGACTATATTGTCGTGACCATGCTAGGCGCAGGGCTACGTGCAACGACTGTTTGCTAGGCCTTATCCAATTTTTGCGAGAGCGCTAATTCTTCATGCCAGTGCAAAGCGCCAGTGGCCATGGGTGGGAGTGCTTGCACTATCTGTGGCCATATGTACAAACTGTGGGTATATTGTATGTTAATTAAATGCCAAAAAGTGCAATTTGCTAGATTCTTGAGAAAAAAAGGTAATTGTACTAAGACGTCTGAGAACTATGTCTATTCTCGGCACAATGTCTAAACTCAGTACCTGCATTTGCAGTTTGGGGATTCCAGCAGCAGATAATACCAAAGAGCTATTGATCACTTTTAATACTAGCCATGATTTGTGTGTCAGTAGATAAATATGATTATTAATAATAGTAATAATAATGCACTTAAGACATAATGCTCTAAAAAAAAAAAATAGGGCACTAATAGTCATGTTTGAGGCGTGAGTCACTATTTGGATTGAGTTTAATGTATACATTAATGTATTCACAGGATTCAAGACCACAACTGCGGGAATATCACTAAATTGCCTGTGCATTGTCTGACATATTTGTAACATCATTACTGTGATTGGATGTCTTCCTGCTTCAAATGCAAGCAATAACTTGACTCATTACTAATTAGAAATTTTTGTTACTGTTAACGGCTGTCACCCTCCCCCCCCCTTCACACACACTCCAAGAAAGTGAATGCGGGAGACAGGAGAAGTAAGTGTGGCTGTCTGAGAGATGTCAGACAAAATCTTCTGTAACACAATTTGGCTACCAAAACCAGAGTTTCCCAACCACTGTACCCACTAGTGTGCTGTCAGGTTTGTCAGGTGTGCCATGGAAAATCATCAAATTCCTCAAAATAAATAAATAAATATAGTTTTTTTTCTCTGTATTTTAGTGAAGGCATAGAGACAATAGAATAGTTTTAAAGTTGCCAATTCAGTATTTTATGCACCAGTTTAAATATTTTTGTCCATCTTAACATTATAGTTCTAACAAACTCTAGTCCACTGTCAAATGCAACTCCTTACATGCACACAAAATTATGCTTCATCATCACATTTGTAGTAAAAACATTCAGTCATTGAACCATAGAATACAACAGGTGTATTGTTTTACTCAAAGCCTAAAAGCTGTTTATTTGTGCACAGCATAGAGTTTCAGATGTTATGAACAGATGTGGCTTACTTGTTGCATTTCTCACATGAAACATAAAAAGAATATGAGAAACTGTTATCTACGATTTCTAAAACAATTTCTCATGTGACTGTGATTCGATGTGTAGATTCTGAGGTACTGTAATCTTCATGGAGCACGTTTGACATCTGAACCGGTGCATGGAGGCCGGGCGACTGCACTCGGGTCCTAGTGCCTGCCACAACCAACTTTTTTCTCTCTCTCTCTATCAACAACGCAATTTTGAACCGGTGCGACTTATAGTCAGGTGCAACTTTATTTATGAAAAATACAGAAAATAATTTGCTGTGCCGTCGCAAGAATTAATTTGCAAAAACAAATCTACATATTGTAAATCTACATAATTTAATATCCAATTAGGGCTCTTGACATCTGTGACCTAATTATACAGCATACCTATGTTACTTGCGTTCCCCTTCTGTCACTCACTCAACGTTGTGTTGATGTAATGACACTAGGGGTTGCTCTTGGGAGCTCAGATCACATCCCATTTTTTGAGAAAAGGCAATGAGAATTGGCAAGTGGAATTTGAATGCCACTCCCCCGGACATACGGGTGTAAAATGAGCTGGAATGCAATTCCATTCAGATTTTTTCTTCGGAGCCGAGCGGTTGTACTATCAGCAAGCTGAATACTACTGCTGTTCCATTCACCTCTTAAGAAGCGTATGCTGTTGGATATATGCCAAATTTCCAGCGGCTTTCTCTCCTTCTGCACGTCGAGCTCGGCTGACGCTGGATGCGATTTGGGGAGTTCAATGTGCGCTGTCTCGCTGGGTAAATCCCCGCGGACCTCCCATTCCCCAGCACACTCGTTTGCTCACGTCCGGTCCTGAAATGAGACCAGCCAGCCTCACGGCCAGCATTATGTCTCTTTCAGGGTCTGCGAGCAGGATGAGACTTCGATTGCTGCATCAGAGAGCGCTCTGGCGATGTCGGACGGCAATGACACGACCGGGCTGGCACCTTCGGGTCTTCCCGCCCAGTCTGAGGCTGATGCAAAGCTGACCGCCATGCTTGCCCAGGCTGCCTCGAGCATCGGGTTGGACTGGAACCCTCCACCTTCCCCTGAGAGCTCACAGCTTGATGATTGGTTCCTCGGTTCGGGGCGCCACTCCCGGCATAGCCGAATTTCAAACATTACAAGTTCACGCTACTAAGACAGACAAAAAACATGGACATGTTCTTGAAAAGGAAAACTATCGATGATGGATATGTGGGATAGTGGTGTGCCATGGGCTTTTTAATTGTAAAAAGTGTGCTGTGGCAGACAATGTTGGGAAACACTTACCTAAACCACAAAGTGTTCATCTACAAAAAAAGAGTCCAAAAGAAAACACAAAGCATTAAGTAAATTCTGCAATGCAATGCTTACCGAGATGGCTGGGACCACATCAAACTTTTATTGGCACTTAGAAAGGAAGCATTAAGAAAGGTAAGCTAAGTGTAAGTGATGCTAGCAAAGCTAGCTAGCTAATGCAAGCAATCTGCCTCATGCTGCATACTTGCTGTCCTTTCAGATGGAAAACATTTATACATATAAATGATGCGATCCAAAGTGCATTTGAACAGCGGTGAAACATTTTTTTATGGTGTGTTACATTCATACGAGCAGACAGAGAATAGGTTTGAAGTAAGATTGGAGCAGAAGAAATAGAAATAAACCATGAATAAATGGTCAGCTTTATGCTAAGCTAAAATGCTATTTCTAGCCATTTTACATGCAGATGTTACCAGACACGATCGTATTTTTTTATTAAAATAAATTCACATTGGATCATAATTTATTTTTTCTAGTAAGATCTATGATATTAGGGCAAAAATAATTTACTTGATTTTTTTCTGTAAAAATATTTAAAAAAGTTTCAATTTGTTTTAGAAACAACACTGCATAAGATATTTAGGTTTATCAGAGAATGTATTTTTGGCATGTGTATTTTGTCTTACTGTAATGGAAGAGGTTTTACAGTCAAAACATGTGAAAAATTCTACCAGTGCTGAAGAAGTAATCCAAAATATTTAGTTATCTAATGGAATATGTTACAAATGACATTTTACAGCATGTATTCTGTTATCTGTAGTGGAATACATAAGTAACCCTCCCAACCCTGCTTGTCAGCACCCAGGAAAATGTACAAAATAAGTAATAAACATTCACATTTATTAAAAGATATCGATAAATTAGTCAAAGTTAGTACATTACATTATATTATAGCTTGTTTAACAAATGTTAATAGATTACAAGGTGTTCAAAACATGGAAAATTATACTCTTTTCATAATCGTACACCTATAGCACATATGTTAGCGTTGCAGATTGTTTATGAATTGGGTTGTTAGGAGACATCTCTGGTGACAGTCAAACACTTGCTAAGCTAATGGGTGTGTTGCAATTTTGTTTCCTTTAAAGTCATCTTCTGAGCATTTGACATTGTAATGCCTTTTGTCGGAGATCTGAGATATGGAGGAGGAACATCCCACATCCGATTTCAATGGAACGCAGCATCTGTACCTAAACTCATCTTCAACCCTCACCCAAAGATATTTAGCGAGGATTAGCTATACATATTAGCTACCTATTTATTTACAGTTTTTTAAGGTACTAGTTTCTGTTGCTTGCCAGCAATTTGCCACCTAGCTAGGTGCACAAGCTATCTAATTTAGTTAACATATATTGAGGGATGTAGCTAATGCAGTGTTGACTTTGTGAAAGATTGAGGGGACAGGGCATGTAGTGACAAATTGTTGTTCCCAAGTTAAGTTTTTTTGCTTGTGATAAACAATGACGAGACAGGCCACATAAAGCTATCTAGCTAATCTATATAAAGTTACGTTACATCAACATTAGCTAATGTCTGCTCCGACATAAATGCTACACGACGAGGTAATGCTCCCTCACTTGGGTGAGAGAGCTAGATATGTGACAGCAGAGAGTGGAGACCGAGTAATGCACCTCCACTTATATGAAAAATTTACATTTTAAATAGGCTGCATTGCTTATGTTTGGCATTCTTTATTATATTTTCTAGGTTTAGCTATGTGGTTAACAAATTGCATACATTTATACAAAACGTACTATATTGTTTAAGAAAAGACAGAGAAAAGTGAAGACTAACTAATTGTTTGATATACTGTATTCTGTATTAATGATGGTTTCTGGGGGAAGAATCATCCAGAAAACCTGAAGCGATGCTTGCACAAACATTTTATTGATTTAGGTGGATGGTAAAACTTGGAAAAGGAGTGTTGAATAAAGATGATTTAGTTGATTTCAGCTACTAAGTGTTTATTTGTATTTGTTTGCTCATTGAAAACAAAGGAAAATTCCCACACATAAAATTCACCACTGCATTGCCTGTTTATTTTATCATGACATTTCTCATGGTACACTGATACACACACACACACACACACACACACACACACACGCACACGCGCGCGTGTGTTGGGTTTCCATGTTTTATGGGGACTTTCCATAGACATAATGGTTTTTATACTGTACAAACTTTATATTCTATCCCCTAACCCTACACTTAACCCTAACCCTCACATAAAACTTTCTGCATTTTACATGTTCAAAAAACATAATTTAGTATGATTTATAAGCTGTTTTCCTCATGGGACTGACAAATTGTCCCCACAACGTCAACATTTTGGGGATTTACTATCCTTATGGGGACATTTGGTATGGTCTACATACCAAATGTTGGTCTACCTATCATTATGACGACTTT
Organism: Xyrauchen texanus; assembly: GCF_025860055.1. NCBI lineage: Eukaryota > Metazoa > Chordata > Actinopteri > Cypriniformes > Catostomidae > Xyrauchen > Xyrauchen texanus. Next base: position 21,081,463 of record NC_068278.1, read on the forward strand.
CCATAGACATAATGATTTTTATACGGTACAAACTTTAGATTCTATCCCCTAAACCTTATTACACCCCCTAAACCTAACCCTCACAGAAAACTTTCTGCATTTTTTACATTTAAATAAAACATAGTTTAATATGTTTTTTAATCTATTTAAATTATGGGGACACTAGAAATGTCCTCATAAACCACATTTATAAACAAATACAAACACATACAAACAAACACACACACACATTAAGTTTTGCATTCCTCGCAATAGTTTTGTATTCACTCGCAAATAAATTTACCATGGTTTTACTATAGTAACCATATTTTAACCATGATATTCATAGTAAAACCATAATAGTATTACAGGAAAATGAAAACTATGGTAATAAATCAGAATGGAAAACTACAACCACAATAATTTCCTGACAAGCTTCCTGCAGTCTGACATGCTATACTACATCTGAAACTATTTTTAAGTGTTTTACTAATTAATATACAATTATAAAGCATTTATTAGGCAACAAAGGCATATTTTATTTGATACTGATCCTTTAATTGATAAGTAAAGTAAGTAAGGATAGCCAAAGATGGGGTGAAGTAGGGGAACGGCATCCTGAAATATCTCAAGCCAGACTCAAACTTGTGTCCCCTGCATTAGAAAAATGGCTCAATGTGGTGCCTCCCTTTACAACCAGAAATATATTTCAAGACGATTGCTATGTTGTTTCTATGGCAACTGGTCTATATGTCTGGGTCAATGATGAATGTCCACTAGTAAGGGGGGAGAGAGTGAGAAAGAGGAGCAGCATGGACCTTTGCCATCTGATAAAAAAACAGCATGTATTTACATAATCACAAAGACATCAACCTGCCCCATTTTTTTTTTTTTTTTAGCTATGTACATTATCATTAATGTACATAACTAATGTACTATATTAAGCTGCATACTAGATCTCTGTACAATAGCTACGTGAACACGGCAGTAGAAAACATTTGTCAGTCCTTTCTGGAGTTCTAAACATGGTTCTGTTCATATACAGCTCTGTAATAAAAGAGCATGATAAGTGCATTCTTTAACCAAATAAATAAATGAAACCACACTCGACAGCTAGCTGTCTGTTATGCCATTGAAATATGTATATTTGCAGAAGCTTCATGTGTTATTCTTTGTTGTTTTTGGCTAATAATATGATATAGGTGAATAAGATGAATATGGGTATTGTGTAGTCGTAGAGCAGGTCAAAACTCCTGCATTGTATTTGGGAAGATTATGGAATACTAGAACAAAAAGGGGGAAACTGGTGTTTTTCATACAGATCTGAGAGGATGAAAGCAGTGGGGGTTTCTTGAAAAGCTGAGCAGTTTAAAATAAAAATAAAATCTTTATCTGTCTCTATGGTTACAGGCATTATTCATGAGTTAGATGAGGGAAGAGATTCAAGTTACATGTCCATACAGATTTCATCAGCTCTTGTCTGCTGTTGTATGTGCAGGATTTGAGAGTCACATATAATAGTGAATACAGTGGCCAATCCCTAACACTGACTGTATACTGTAAATGCAGCCTGTGTGAATGCATGGGTTCAATTTGTGGAGTGGAACTGAATTTTGTCAGAACTGTCGGAACATTTAATGGGAGTGCTATTATTTTGTGTTGCGTATTTCTACTCAAAAAGTGTTCAATAACAAAATGTATTATGCAGTAAATCATTTTTGTCTGCCAAAATCTAAATAACAAATGAAGAGTGCAGCTGAAGAACACAATCCACTTAAACACACACAATTTTGTAGATCAAGTAAAGCAGACACAAACAGCAAAATTTTTTTCTTATTTAACTACAATATTTTCCATGACAAATTTTATTATCATCCTAACAATTTGAGTGAAAAGTTGAATTGGAAAATTCAGAAAGGGATTGTTCTCCCAAAAAGGAAAATTCTATCATAATTTACTCAACCGCATGCCATTCTAGATGTATATGACTTTCTATCTTCTGCAAAACACAAACAACATTTTTGTATTTATTATTTATTTTTTTATATCTCTGCTCTGCTGGTCCTAACTATACAAGTAAATGGTGACCATACATTTTAAGCTCCAAAAATCAAAGAAAGGCCACATAAAATTAATCCATAAGACTCCAGTGGTTCAATCCATATCTTCATAAGTGATATGATAGGTGTGGGTGAGAATGACTTAAATAGCTTAAAAAACATATGTAAAGGGATCAATGAAAAGGAGGAGGCGAGAACCGGCTTGACGATATAAATAATAGTTTAATGGTAAACTTAAAAGACAACATAAACACACATGACGGACATGTCCGTAAACGATCTCTCTCTCCCGCACGACACCCTGCAGTCGACCTTTATACCTCGGAGGCTTGATTAGCCCAATACGGGACCGGGTGCGTTGGATCACGACCCGGCCCCGCCCTCCGCCCTGCCACAACATATTAAACAATGTTTTATTGAAAATTTAAAAATGCCGAAAGTTTTTGTGAGGGTTAGGTTTAGGGGATAGAATCTATAGTTTGTACAGTATAAAAATCATTATGTCTATGGAAAGTCCTCATAATTATAGGTAGACCAACATGTGTGTGTGTGTGTTTGTGTGTGTTTACCCATTCACACAATCTTTCCCGGTTCCTTATTACCATCTTCCCATGCTGTGTGGCTAGCTGAGGGCTGCCCTGATAGCTGCCTGATGGACCCCTCTGTTGGTGCACAGTGCCGGTAATGTGCTGTCAGGCTGTGCTGACAGGTGCAATAAGAGAACAATAAACGTGAGGGCAGCGGTAATGCAGAGGTCTGACCAGCCTGGATGAAAACTGATGGCTTGTGGAATGGCTGCAATGGTTCCCTCACTTCCTGAACTCTGAGTGCAGGCCCCCACAGAGAGTAAATTAACGTGAGATACTTGTAAATGCCTTCAGAAGGGGCACGGCAAAGGAGGTAAAGAGAGAATGGAATGAAAGTAGTTTGTGTGGGTTTGAGAGGCTATTGTGTGTTTCCTGTAAGTGAAATCCACTTCTAAAGCAGTATGTATTGGCGGGTGGTGTGATAGTGTTGGGGTATTTGAGTGTGTTCATGCTTTTCTCTGAAAGTCTGGATGATTTACAGGGCAAGAGAAGGTTGGTTGAGCATATCTTAACAATTTAATAAACTGTTGATGTCAGGCGTAGTCAACAATATCATGCTGACTATCAATGGTGTACCGCAAATCTTGTGCAGTGTAAAAACAGCTCTATATTTGCAAATTTGACTAAAATAGAATTGTCTCATATTGTAAGGGGCCCCTGCTACTTTATAAATGTACTTATTTAATTTATTACTGAAAGTTCTTAATAAAAATATATCCATTAACTTTTTCAATCATTTTGGGGTGTGCTATGTATTTTTGTATCTTTAATGTTTTTTTTGAGTATTGCTTTGTTAGCTTAGCAACATGCTAACACAAAACTCTTATGAGTATCGAATCCCTCGTGCACTTCATGTGAGACCTAGTTGTGTGGTGCATGTGGGTGACGGCTAAAAGTCAAGGTTTGGGTATACGGTTTAGGATTAGGTTGTTAAGATGCTGCCTTAGATGTAGCTGACTATGTAGATAGTGGGCAGTGAGGCCTAGCTCACTAGGTTTTCCCTTACAAAAATTGGAAGTTCTGGCAAACTTGCCACACATTCACACACACATTATTTTCACATGCAAATGAGCTTTGCAGTGAACTCTTTATTTTCACCAATTGTTTGCTGCAGGTTCACCACTACTGGTGAAGAGCTACAAACTTTTGGCAAACATTTGCAGCAAATCACAAGCTCATTTACATATGAAAACCATGAGTGGGAAATCTGTGGCAAGTTTGTCAGAACTCTAGAGCTATTGAATGCAACAAATAAACAGTAATATCAAAGCAGTCTAACAAATGGCACATCATTACTTTTAATTATCTTTTAAAATATGTTGCACATAATAATACATAAATGACTCCATATGCATAACTTTACACAGTTGTTTAAAGCTCTTCATATTCTCAGATCGCTGACATGAATATTCAGGTGACCCAGGTCTTTGTGCTGGGCACACAGAGACAGACTGTGCTCTCTAAGGTCCTGGCAGCTCTCAATTTATCTCCCCCACAGTTAGTGTGTGTTCTGGTCAGGGTTTGCAACTGCTAAATTAAAAGCCCACTTGCTCAGGAAACAGAGCAGCAGGAATTAGGCCTGGCCTCTGACTGTGAGCAGATGTCCCAGACACTGTGTGTGTGTGTGTGTGTGTGTGTGTGTGTGTGTGTGTGTGTGTGTGTGTGTGTGTGTGTGTGTGTGTGTGTGTGTGAGTGTGTGAGTGTGCGTGCGTGCGTGCGTACGTGCGTGCGCGTGCGTGCATGTGTGTGTATGTGTGTGTGTGTGTTTCTTTGAGGCAGTGTGTGATAGCCTAAGAATAACCTGACTTCCTTGCAATTTTCCAAGTGGGATCAATGAAATATTTACATATCTACCTACAGTTGAAGTCAGAAGTTTATATGCACCTTAGCCAAATATATTTATACTCAGTTTTTCATAATTCCTGACATTTGATCATTGAAAACATTCCTTGTCTTAGGTCAGTTAGAATCACTACTTTATTTTAAGAATGCGAAATGTCAGAATAATAGTTGAGAGAATTATATATTTCAGCTTTTATTTCAGTTTTTATTTTTTTATCACATTCCCAGTGGGTCAGAAGTTTACATACACGTTGTTAGTATTTGGTATCATTGCCTTTAAATTGTTTAACTTGGGTCAAACATTTTGGGTAGTCTTCCACAAGCTTCTCACAATAAGTTTTTTGAATTGGAATTTTGGCCCATTCCTTCAGACTGAACTGGTATAACTGAGTCAGGTTTGTAGGCCTCCTTACACACTTTTTCAGTTTTGCCCAAATATTTTCTCTCAGATTGAGTTCTGGGCTTTGTGATGGCCATTCCAATACCTTGACTTTGTTGTCCTTAACCCATTGTGCCACAACTTTGGAGGGATGCTTGGTGTAATTTTCCATTGGAAAACCCATTTGCGACCGATCTTTAACTTCCTGGCTGATGTCTTGAGATGTTGCTTCAATATATCCACATAATTTGGCTTGCTCATGATGCCATCTATTTTGTGAAGTGCACCAGTCCCTCCTGCAGCAAAGCACCCCCACAACATGATGCTGCCACCCCCATGCTTCACAGTTGGGATGATTTTCTTCGCCTTGCAAGCCTCAACCTTTTTCCTCCAAACATGACAATGGTCATTATGGCCAAACAGTTCAATTTTTGTTTCATCAAACCAGAGGACATTTCTTCAAATTTAATATCTTTGTCCCCATGTGCACTTGGGAGTGCAAACATTAGTCTGGCTTTCTTTATGGTGGTTTTGGAGCAGTGGCTTCTTCCTTGCTGAGCAGCCTTTCAGGTTATGTCTATATAGGATTCGTTTTATTGTGGATATAGATACTTGTCTACCTGTTTCCTCCAGCATCTTCATAAGGTCCGTTGCTGTTGTTCTGGGATTGATTTGTACTTTTCGCACCAAACTACATTCATCTCTAGGAGACAGAATGTGTGTCCTTCCTGAGCAATATGATGGCTGCATGGTTCCATGGTGTTTATACTCGTGTACTATTGTTTGTACAGATGAACGTGATACCTTCAGGTTTTTGGAAATTGCTCCAAGGTTGTACCAGACTTGTGGAGGTCCACAATATTTGGCTGATTTCTTTTGATTTTCCGATGATTTCAAGCAAAGAGGCACTGAGTTTGAAGGTAGGTCTTAAAATACATCCATGGGTACACCTCCAATTCAGTGCACTTCCAATCACGAGCTAATTGGCTAATTGTCTAAAGGCTTGACATCATTTTCTGGAATTTTCCAAGCTACTTAAAGGCACAGTTAACTTACTGTATGTAAAATTCTGAACAACTGAAATTGTGACGTAGTCAATTGTAAAGCAGTTCAATGGAAAGGAGGAGGTGAGAACCGGCTTGTCAATATAAATAATATTTTAATGATAAACTTAAACAAAAGACAAACACATAACGGACATGTCCATAAATGATCTCTCTCTTGTCGCACCACCGTCCGCAATCAGCCTTTATCCCTCTCGGAGGCTTAATTAGCCTGATAAGGGACCGGGTGTGTATAATCATAACCCGGCCACGCCCTCCGCCCTGTCACATTCCTCCCTCGTTCTCTCAGGCAGGGAAGCCCCCGGCATGACGTACACCCCCCCCCCCTTTCCCTGGGGGAGGGTGTGCCCTAAGCCCCGTCTGCCGGCAGGTCATCCCCGTCTACCTGGATGAGGGCGGGGACAAGTGGAGGGAAACAGAAATATAAAAAATGGGGGGGTACTTCCTGTAACAGTGTAGTACCCCCAAACAAAAATACTGTAAAATTTAAACGAGAGTAAAAAGGCCAACGCGGATCGGCAATGAGAGAGAGAGGAGAGAGAGATGAAAAAAAATATATGCCGTAGCTTGTTACTTGTCCACTCCTACACCCTCTAACAGACGACAGCCTCCAGTCCCTTATATTAAATCTGTGGAGTGGTAAAAAAAAAAAAATCGTTTTAATGACTTAAACCAAAGTGTATGTAAACTTTTGACTTCAATTGAATCTATCAAACTGTCAACCACCTGAACTACTGCAGAACTACCTAGTTATCAAACTACTTACCAAACTACCTACCTACCAAACAAACTAGTGCCTACCTAGCTACAAAGTGATCTACCCACCAAAAAACTGACTCCCAAATTAACTACCTACTGACCAAACAAACTAGTTATGGAATGAACTACTTAATGAACAAACTACCCATCAAATGACCAACCTATATCCCAAACGACCAACCTACCAAACAAACTTAATACTGAATTATCTACCTTCCTACCGGACTAACTATCAAATTAACTACCTACTGGAAAAACAACCTGTCTAACTACTGAACTACCTTGCTACAGTACCTACCAAACAATGTACCGGACCAACCAATCAATTTAAGACAGCAATATTAATGGACACAGGTCCAGACACTATGTTCTGGTGTGGTATTGCAATTTGAGTCCTTTGTTCTCTTTCCACCAGGCTGGTGGTCCTGATTTTGTTCTTCTTTATTATTTTAATTCAGGCTGGAATATACCATAGCAACACAAAAGGCAAACTGCATCCTAAGACCCCTCCAAGCTCTTATTTCGAAGATCATGAGTGAAGGATTAAGTTTTGGTGGTTGTGTAGAAATGGGTGAAAGAATGGCAACAAAGAACATTTGTGACAGGGCCCACCAGGGTCTTTTATTCATCCTCTGCTCACTCGCCCCTGTCTCAGAGCAATACTTTCAACTTTAATAGCCTTTTAATCCAATGATGAACTCTCACTCACCTTGGCTTCTGTATACAGAACACAAACACACACACACACACACACACACACACACACACACACACACACACTCACACACACACACACACACACGCACACACACACACACGCACCCTACAGTAAAATCTTTTAATTTCCATTGGTCTTTTATTTTTTTTTTGCAGGCATAGACCAAGTGTGGCCTTCAAATCCTCTTTAGTGTTTTTCTTTGTATGGTGTACTTAAATCTTAATCAGAGCAGAGACTAAACAAGTAACCAAATGTTGATGACTCAATTGCCTTTTTTATTAAGAAATTAAATAAAGTATATTAAGTATAGTATATTAGATAATTTAAGTGTGTGTAGTACTGTATTTAAATAATAGTACTGATAATAATGCTGAGCACACAAATGTAACCAGTAATAATGCAAAAATGTGTGTTTTTACAACTGTATTTTGGATAAGAATTGAATGTGCATGGTTTTATTATAATTCATTATTAAATTCTGTAATCAATGTATTAAGTATTCATTTATTTATTAATGCAAAACCCTAACTAATCATATTATTATTACAGTAATTCATAAACAATTACTATGTTATAATGTGTGAGCTAGGTTTAATTTCTTTTATCACCCAAATGGAATACTTTTACTTTTAGGATTTAGCTAACCTTTAACTATAAACCTGAGGACAAACTTTTTCTAAGAGAATGAGAGTAAGATAATTCATATAGCCTACTGATGATACATCACATTGGAGTTCAGGCCTATGATGGTTGTCATCTTCACTCACTCTCCTCCAGCCATGACCACAGGTTTAACGCTCCGGAAGAGGTCATCATTCCTCTGTGCTCCCCACTGTTCCAACACTATTTATCTCAGAGAGAGGTAAAGAGTTCCAAAGAGGAAAAGTAATTACAAATGAAGAGTGACACTGTGGTGAATGGAACATATGTCAACTGAGGCACCAGTGCTCGTGTTTAGCATTAGCTTTACATCAGAGACTGAGGAAGTAAACGAACGGGCCCGTTTAAGCGCATGCTGGAGCCAATAATGGAGCTGGCACTCAAACACACTTCTCTATTGAAAAACAGATCCTGATGTAGAGAACTCTCAAATATCAGTATAACAGATATAGGAAGAGAGGAGATTCCACAGTCACCAGCTTTTACACAGAGCATATATATATGATAAAATAGTTAAATAATTTTGCCCATCAAGTAATTTACAGTATATATTGTATATAGTATATAACCTCAATGCAATTTTCACAAAAAAGTTAATTGTGGCAGATATAATTAATCTCTGTAATTAATCTTGATCTCGATTTATCCGTTTTTTTATTTTTATTTTTTTATGTAACTTTTTTTATGTTTGCCTCCAAAGTAACTTTGGTTTAAGTTACCTACTGCTGGTAGGGACTCCCAGTCATTTTGTAGTTCATGGATAGCCTCCTCTAGGTTTTTAACCAGTTTTGACCCCATGGAAAATTAGCAGACCCAAAAATAACAAGCCACTATCTGTTTGTGCAACCAATGGCAGATATAGAGAAGTGTTCGGGGAGCCTGCTATTAAATGTTTATTAAAATGCACATATAATGCATTATATTATGCGTGTGTGTGTGTGTGTGTGTGTGTGTGTGTGTGTGTGTGTGTGGTGTCAAGAATCTGTGTTCAGTGCTTCAGTATGTTAGCAGAACATTATGCCTAACCATAGAGACTACAGACATTCATACATACATGTTCTCTCAAATCAATCTGGCAAATACACCCCCATTTACATGCTATTTGTGTCCCTTTTGATTCGCAGTCATATGGCCACAGTTGTCTGCTGACAGACGATACAACATTCACATGAGAGGGAACCCTCGTTTACATAATGACGATCTTGTTCCTCGACTGAAGTGAATGCTTGACTAGCCAGTAGACATGCACAGAGGGTGTGAGGATGGTTTTGTCTTATCTCTTACTCGCTTTTCTCTCTTTGCCTCCCGCGCTCTTTTCCATGCATGTATCTAGTTATTTTAACGTTCTTCAGTCATGCCCACAGCTCTTCATGGCCTTGTGAGGGGTTTCAAAAGAGACATCATTGCTGCTTGTGCCTTCCTCTCTCCCTCCTTGCTCTTCACTCTCTCTCCTCTCGCCCATGAACCTGTTTAACTTTGTGCTGCTTCACTCTCTCTCTCTCTTTTTCTATCTCAGGCATGGTGTGATTCTTTAGGGAAGCCATGCTTTTAATCAGCCCATTAAAAATGGATGGCAAGCAGAGGGTTGGTGTAAGAGATCTCATTTGGGGCAGTGTGAGATGGTGTGTGTGAGTGCATGTGTCCGTGCATGTGCTGAAAGGATGGTAAAGATGAGTGCCTTGCAGGCTCAGTCTGTCTCTTTCACCTTGTATATGTCTGTGTGTGAAAGGTTTGATGTTAATCTCTTTTGGCTAGTGAAGACGTATGTGAGACCAAGAGTTCAAGTTCTCGCTCTCTTTTTCTCAAGTATTCAGATCAATGCAACAAACAAACAAAACGATCTCATTGTTCTGACTGTAAAGTAAAACATTACTTTCTCCCTTGTCTTTCACTCTTTTTCTCTTTTTTCGATTTTCTTTTATTCCAGTTAATGTGCAGAGTCTACTATAACTAATTCACTTGTAGGATGAATTCCCCAAACAATGTAAACTTTGTGGCTCAGTGGCACTAACAAACATGTGTTTGGTCGTTTGAGGATCATGACCAGTCCGACACAGCAACATTAGCTGGGGTTCCATCCACGTTTAAAAAATGTTAAGCACATTTCTAAAAATTCAACTAAAGAAAATAAGAATAGTTGCATGTTCCCCTTCTGTCCCTCTCTCCACGATGTGTCAGAGAAGCGACACTAGGGGTCTCTTTTGAGCGCCGATATTCACCTCTGAACTATGAAAAAAGGCCAATGAGAGTTGGCAACCAGTATTTGCATGTCCCGCCCCCGGACATACGGGTATTTAAGCGGCGCAAATACGGGAGTTCATTCAGAAAATTTCTTCAGAGCCGATGGTCGTGTCTGCAACTGCTGCGTGTACACACCGAGTTCCTGCTATCCCTCTGCTGCATGCTGTTGGATTCTACGGCGCACAACAGCGGCTTTCTCCTGTTTGCATGGCTGTGCATTCCTGCCCCTGGGCGCATCGACAGTGCAGATTAAAAAAGCTCTCACGAGTTTTTTTCACAAAAGAGTGATTTTTATTAAAAGAGTAAATTTCACTAAAAGAGCAAAACACAGCGGCGTTGAACGTCCTTTTAAGGACGCGTCTTTATAAAGATGCCTTTCCGCCCCTGTGTTGTTCCTGGATGCGGTAGAGTGCTCTCCGCTTCAGACGGCCACAGGCGTTGTCTCGTGTGTCTGGGTAGCGATCACACCGAGGCTGCATTTGTGGATGGTTCATGTTCTCACTGCGAGAACATGACCATAACAACGTTGCGATCGCGGCTTGCTTACAACCGTGAGCAAGCCACTCCAGCCTCCCCCCGTGTTGCTCCTTCTTCCCACGGGATTGAGGACGATGCGGCTGGTGATGGAGGCGCTTTGGGGATGGCAGCGGGTGCAGCTCCGCCAGGTACGCCCCCTTGGACCACCCGCACCCCAGCACACTCGTTGATTCCCGTCCGTGCTCGAGGCGGCGACGACTCGCCTCACAGCCAGTCTGCCGACCCTCTTGCGATGGAAGCAGATGAGCTCGCCGCGGCATCGGAGGGCGTGGTATCTGATGCTGAGGACTCCCCTGGGCTGCCGCTTTCGGGCCTGCACACCCAGGCTGAGGCCGACGCACAGATGACCGACATGCTTTCCCGGGCAGCCAACAGCGTGGGCTTGGACTGGAACCCTCCATCCGAAGACCCGCAGAAGTGCGCAGTTAGGTCAGTGCTCGTGTTTCTTCAGGAGAGGCTGGAGAGGAGGCTGTCCCCCTCCACCCTCAAGGTGTATGTCGCCACTATCGCGGCCCACCATGACACGGTAGAGGGCAAGTCTCTTAGTAAGCACGACTAAATCGTCAGGTTCCTAAAAGGTGCCCGGAGGATAACTCCCTCCCGGATTAACCTGTTCCCCTCCTGGGATCTCTCGGTCGTCCTTACGGGACTCCAGAGACCCCCCCTTCGAGCCGCTTGACTCAGTTGGACTCAGGGCCCTCTCTCTCAAGACCGCCCTGCTGATCGCGCTCGCTTCCATCAAGAGGGTCGGGGACCTACATGTGTTTTCTGTTAGCGACGCTTGCCTGGAGTTCGGTCCGGCAGACACTTTCGTGATCCTAAGACTGCGACCGGGCTATGTGCCCAAGGTTCCTACCACCCCCTTCAGGGATCAGGTGGTGAACCTGCAAGCGCTGCCCCGGGAGGAGGCAGATCCAGCCCTTTCACTGCTGTGTCCATTACGTGCTTTACGGATTTATCTGGACCGTACACAGAGCACCAGACGCTCTGAGCAGCTCTTCGTCTGCTTTGGGGGACAGCAGAAAGGGAACGCTGTCTCCAAGCAGAGACTCGCCCACTGGGTTGTCGACGCCATTTCCCTGGCTTATCACACCCAGGCCGTGCCCCCCCCCCTTGCGGGTCTGAGCCCACTCCACCAGGAGTGTTGCGTCCTCATGGGCACTGGCTAGGGGCACTGCCCTAGCAGACATTTGTAGAGCAGCGGGCTGGGCAACACCTAACACTTTTGCGAGATTCTACAGTCTCCGAGTTGAGTCAGTATCGTCCCGTGTTTTCTCAGGTACCGAGCCTGTAGAACTCGGTAGCACGCCCACGATCTGACCAGGTGAATCGCTTGCACCTAGCGCCTTTCCCCCTAACCAGGGGAAACAGTGTGCCTTCATTCCCAGGAGATCCTAGGTTTGGGACACTGGTTGATTCCTCCCTAGCCCTCGTGGGTCGCAGTTCAGTGGAGGAACTCGCCGACCCAAGCCACTGCGGGTACCGCAAGCTACCCTGTACTGGTATAGGTGCTCCACAGGTAAGGCCTCCTTCGGACTCCCCCTGTGTGTAACACCATGGTTCTGTCCCCTCTGGCGAGCGGACTCCCGTGTTTCCCTTAGGCAGTCACGGCTGCCTCGGTTGCCGTGCTGTATGTCCCCCCCCTCTATGAGGCTGGATCCACCACCGCACCAACTTTTCCACATAGGCCCTAAGTCAGGCCTCTGATGGTTTTGCCACTTAAACTTGCCTCCCCTCTCGGGTAGGCATGGCCTCCACAGGGTCTTCTCCGCCCTGAATAAGGGCTAAGTCCCCCTTCCCTCAATGCGTGTAAGGGCCCCGGCCTTAGTTGCTCTATGTGAGAAACATAGAGAGAAAAGAGGCCTGGCCAGGCTTGGCCCGTTCCCAGGTTGGCGGCCAGCACCTTGTTCCCCCCTCCAGGGTAACGATAAGGAATCCTGATGGCTTAAATGGGGCATTGGGGAAGGGTACGTGCAGGCTGATACAGTTGGTTGTCCTGCACGTAAGAATACCTGCTCTCTCCTGTATCAGCAGTTCACGTACACGACTCAGCGCATGGCACTTTTATAAGTGGACCCCTAGTGTCGCTTCTCTGACACAACGTGGAGAGAGCGACAGAAGGGAACGTCTAGGTTACGTATGTAACCTCCGTTCCCCAATGGAGGGAACAAGACGTTGTGTCTCCCCTGCCACATCGCTGAGCCGAGCCACTGTTGTGGCTGGACCATTTCCGGCTCCTCAGAAAAATCCTGAATGAACTCCCGTATTTCCGCCGCTTAAATACCCGTATGTCCGGGGGCGGGACATGCAAATACTGGTTGCCAACTCTCATTGGCCTTTTTTCATAGTTCAGAGGTGAATATCAGCGCTCAAGAGAGACCCCTAGTGTCGCTTATCTGACACAACGTCTCGTTCCCTCCGTCAGGGAACAGAGGTTACATACGTAACCTAGACGTTAAGGGTTGTCCCAATACCAAAATTGTAGTAGTCGGTACCAACACCAGTATAATTTCACGATTCTATTTTGAGTCAAGCTTTTATTTTGACATGATGGCTTTTTAGTTTCTGTGTTTTTTACAGTAGTTTAGCACCTCCAGATAAGAAGTTGGTTATATGGTTATGGTTAAATTTTGAAAACACATTATGTGCATGCAAGATGACATTTGGAGCATGCAAGTTGATATTTTGAGCGCAAAAAGTAATTTTGCATGTGCAAGATGATGTTTTGAGCCACAAAAATATTTTCCACGCACAAGATGATATTTTGAATGCACAAAAACGTATTTTGTATCCACTTGCTTTGTAAAGCAATGTATCTTTTTGCAAAGATTAATAATTTTTTTGTGTGTGCAAGATCTCACTCGTTCTCTCTCCTCATATGCCCTCTGCATGCGCTTGGAACTTTAGACTGCTCATTTGCTTTTGCAACTGGTATTCTAACAAATCCTGTCTCCTACATCAGGATTGGCTATTAGAAGCTGCTTACAAGCACTCTGCAATTGGACAGTTGAGGTAGCTACAGCAACCATGAACTTCTCAGTGTAAATGTAGCAAAAGAGCCAACAGGCACAATGCTCCGAGTTCAGTGCACACTTTATATATTGTATGCAGTTATCAGGAATACTGTACTGTAAGTCTTAACTTACTGTAATGTAAGTTTTTTAAAATATAGTAGCCTGGGATAATGCAATACAAAGGATTTATTTCAATTTTGTAAAACTTTTTGCAGTCTCAAACAATTGAGGTTTAATATACTGTACCACATTTAATATGATTTACGCCAAACTATGACAGGAGACATATTTAGCGTCTTTTCCTTTTCTTCCATTTGTTGTTATTAATAAGATTTGCCAGAAGGGGGGGTGTTCGCTGTCCTTTTCTGCATATTGTGGCACTGTTTTGTGGTCCTTACTCCGGCTCATTTTAGCAAATAGTGGACCATTCGCCCCATTTCGCGACCAGTCCATGGCCAGTCCATAAACATCTTTTCTAATTTATTATCAAGAATAGAATGTTAATTTATGCAATATTTATTATATTCATAATATTTATACATGGCTGTCAACAGGGCCGGACCTAGGGTTTTGGGGGCCCTAAACAAAAATAGTGTATGGGGCCCTACAGGTTTTTGGAAAATTCTAGTTAATTTAGAAAAAATATACGAAATGAAACATACTACGTTTCATTGATATGGTTGTGTGTTTTGTTGATTAGAGTAATTGATGGGCAAAAAATAAAATAAATGGGGGTGGTGTGTGGGGCCCCGAACCAATCTCGGGGCCCTAAATAAATGTTTAGGTTGTTTATTTGGTCGCGCCGGCCCTGGCTGTCAACAAAATAGATGAGGACACACTAAAGAAGGTGAACAAAATGCATGATTATTAAAATAAATAATATTTAATATAATAACAACACAAATAAGGTTCAGTGGTTGCTGATCCATGGTAGACTTGGTAGTTATATACATTTCTGAATTCTGTGCAAATTAATATTCAAATTAACTTTATTCAATTGCAAATTTGTTTATTGTTTGCTCAAAGTGAATTAATCTTGCACGTGCAGAACATTTTTGTGTGCTCAAAATAAAATCTTTCAAACTTGAATCATAATACTGGAGTAGTAGGCTACATTTGCTGGAGAAGAAACAAATGCTGGAGTGGAAACAAACGTAACAACTCAAACATTACCGTACAAACATTAACATCACAATTCAAGGACTGACAAAAACGTCAAACTAGAGGGTATATATATATACACTAGGAAACTTAATGAGGGAATGACACACGGGTGGGGATATATGGAGTAATTAGGGCAGAGGATTATGGGAAATGTAGTGCAGGAGAAAACTTCAAAATAAGTGTCCTTGAGCACAGTGGAGACACGGTGGAACTGTGACAATGTGTATGTTTTTAATTATATATTTTATTGGTTACAATATGAAAAAGAACCTCTTACTGAAAAATCTACCAATTTGCTTACCTGACTGTCTGAGAGAATTGGCAATTTCTCTCCAAGTCTTCTCTTTCTCCACCCAGTTGTGGTACAGTTCAGAGGAAACATCAACAACCCGCCAATGTTCCACCAATTTTTCCTCCATTTCTTCGGTCCAATGAGACTTTCTTGATACCGCAGCCATGCTAGTTGATGTTCTGTTCCAGGTACATCAGGACTCCTCCCACTGAAACTTCCCGTGCCCCATTTATTGCTCTCTCTCATTGGCTGTAGGTCAACGCTGCAGTTCAACACATTTCACACTGCATGATTTGGAGTCACTGACAGGTCCGAATATTAAAGATTCTAGATATCTTGCTGACATGCTTTTCTCAAATCGCATCTTTGATAGTTCATATATTGCGATTGTTGCTCACGGGAGCGAGATCCTATTTGCCTACAATTTCAGGCTTTTGTCGGCGATCTCGTCGAGCGAAGATCGGGCTTAAAATCGTGTAGTGTAAATTCAGCATAACTACCCTTGGCAAACCGACCTGATAAGATGACTGGGCTGACTGTCTCAGAAGCAGAGGCATATTAGATTTTTCCTCCTTCACCCGGATTGAGGATAACCCCACCATTATAAACAGCACTGATGAGGTAAAGGGAGACAAAGCTATGCCATGCATTAGCAACAATTACAAAGCTTTTTAAATTAAGTTTCCAGATGTGTTTAGGCTATTTGTTTTTTTGTTTTTTGAAAAACTATTTACTTCTTAATACACATTCCTGGTCTTATTGAACACTTATTGAACATTTCGTGTTATAATTAATTATTAAAATTTTACAATAATTGTATTTTCCTGGAAAGCAGCTTTTCTCTATGCTGATGTTAAATGATAACCATATAGTTTTTTAGGCTACTGTTGTTGGTAATGCAGCCTTTCTAAAATCTTACCAATAGTTACTGCAGTAATTTAATGTCGGACAGCATTAATTTAATACAATTTATGACAATAAAAGCATATAAAAAGATTTTAAAAAAGCATTTCAATATGGATATTTTGAGATGCTCTTGAGGTTGAACATGACCATCAGACTTAAATTCCTGTTAAAAAGTCTTCTCAAATGTGAGTGCTGATGGTGTTTCAGGAGGGGAGTAGTCCTCCACAATCTACTCTATCAAGTTGGATCAAGATGGATCAAATCAGGTCAATTAATTTATTTTTTCATTGCAAATTCCAGAAGTAAAATGGATTTCAAACGGTGCTTCATGTTGATTTGAACAATATGTATCAAGCATTTTTGGTAAATTTTCTACTCTGGATGCAAGCTTCTAAAAGAGAGCTTTAAAAACTGTTGGAAATCATATTGAAAAACATGCCTCTACCACCTAGTTTATAGCTTTTTGGTTGAATTGGTATTCCTTGCTTAGCACTCACTGGATGTGCGCCCAGCTCCTGGGAACTTGACGTAGCCTGGCAAATGTCTGACACACTGGCACAGATGCCCATCCATGTGCCTGTATCCTATTGGAATTGGGCTCCCGATGAGATGTGATTGAAGCAATGTTGCTTTAACTATTGTGTGGGTGTGTGTACGTGAGCGATGAGTGGTAGAATAATACAGCGACTTCGGAAAGTGAGAAGCATGTCAGCTTTACTGAGAATTGGAGCATCTTTCCAACAGAGAAATAATATCAGCTCCCCACATGCCATATCCAAACTCTCTAGACACACACAGATTTTGTCTGTGTCACTCTGCTGAGAGGGCACTTTCTCAGAGCTCATTAGGAACAGTGGGGTCTCTCTCTCTCTCTCTCTCTCTCTCTCTCTCTCTCTCTCTCTCTCTCTCTCTCTCTCTCTCTCTCTCTCTCTCAGTTCAATTCATAATGGCTTTATTGGCATGACTGTGAATAATACAATATTGCCAAAGCAGAAGTTTAAAAAATCAAAAAATCAAATCAAAATAAAACATATTAATCAATACTTTCACGAATGTCAAACAACTTAACATATTATAACATACCTGAATGGAAGATGATCACAGTGTTGACATAAAACTGAACATCAATAAAATGTCTTCATACCGTATATTCACACACATTCATGAGGATCACTGTGGTGAACAATTGGGTGACATACTGGGGTAATACACATAAAACATATTCACCCGCTGTCTCTCAGTCTGTGGCACGTTAAAACTCTCTCTCTCTCTCTCTCTCTCTTGTTGCTAAAGTTGCTAAAGCATTCATTAACAAAACACAAAACAAACAGACAGAAAAAACATGTATTACACACAAAGTCAAATAATAAAATATTAATAATAATAACAATAATAATAAGCATACAGGTGAGTGCACAAAATGTCAAAAGAAGTAAAAGTAAAAGTAATAGTAAATTAAACTGACACGCTCAGTATTTAGTAAGGCATCACCTTCTCTCCCTCAGATCATGACATGAGAAAACATAGTCTGCTGCTAAATCCATACATTCAGCCTTCTCTCCAAGAACATATATGAGAGTTTCTCTATATTACTCATTCTGCTGAATTCAGGCAGTATCTGTCCTATGACTATAACATATGTGTGTCTGATGTTCTCATATTTACTGCACTCAGTGAGGAAGTGAAGGTGATTGTCTATGACTCCTTGAGTGCAGTGTGAACACAGTCTGTTGTTCACACTGCACTCAAGTCCGACCCGTCTCTACAGCCAGACTGTTCTCTCTTTGTCAGAAGCTTCCTGTGACAGTAGTCTTTAAATTTGGTCAGCTATGATGCCAATTTAGATTCTGTCTGTTTATTTCTTTGTTTTCTTTTGAATATATGATGAATATATTCTTCTTGAGTCATGTTTTGTATTTGTTAAAATGTTTCCGGCCTGAACTGAATTGATGCATTGATAAAACTGGTGCTTGTCATTTAAGTACTTTAAAGTGTCATTCTTCCGGTGTGCTGCTCTGTGTATAAATGCACAGTGATTTTCTGGAGAAGAGTCTGATAGGTGGAACCAGAATTGACTGGCTCTCTTTTGAATGTAAGTCAAGAGAGGGAATCTGCCCAGTTCTGCCCGACAGCCCTGGTTAGAACACTTCTTTTAACTCCCAGGATGTTTTTGCAAAAATAAAGGTGGAAAGTTTCAATAATTTAGCAAATTTGGGTCCCCAGATTTCACTGCCATACAGATTGATGGGTTTGATGACACTGTCAAATATTTTCAGCCACAGATTGATATTGGAGCCTTGTCTGTCAGGTCATTTCCAACCATGTCAAATTGTCCAGAAGCCAATATTGTCAGACCTAAATAAATGTAACTGGTTACATGGCTAAGAATTTCTCCCCTAATTGTAAAAACATATTTTTTGTCTTTATGATGATTTTTCTTGTAAAGAATTATGACTTTAGACTTGTCCATGTTTATTGGTAAGGCCCAGTTTCTACAGTAATTTTCTAGAATTGAGAGGCTTTCACATAAATCCTCTTCAGTAGGTGACAAAAGCAGCATGTCGTCTGCATATAGAAGACATTTGATTTCTCTGTCCACTATATTGAGTCCATGGCTAGAAGAGTTTGAAGCATTGTAGCCAATTCATTTATTTAAATATTAATTAAAGTTTGTCTTAGGCTGCATCCTTGACGAACTCCTTTATTCTGGCTGAAATATTCAGTTCTTTTGTTGTGTATTTTAATGCAGCATTTGTTGTCTTTGTACATGTCTTTAATTAAATCATAACTGAATCATTTTAAGGAAGAGTCCCTTATGCCAAACTGAATCAAAGGCTTTTTTTAAATCAATGAAGCAAACAAATATTTGTCCTTGTTTTGTTTGGTAGACATGTTTGTTTACAAGTGTGTGCAGTGTGCAGATATGATTAGTTGTTCTCTGTTTTGGCATGAATCAAATTTGACAGTTGTTTAAAGTATTTTGTTCTTGGAGATATTGGACTAATCTATCATTCATTATACAACAGAATAGTTTGCCAAGGCCACTGCTCACTGAAATGCCCCTGTAGTTGTTTGGGTTAAATGTGTTACCTTCTCAGGAAAGTGTCCTGATTTTAAGTGCAAATTGAATAATTTGAGATTGGCAAATTCCAACTGAACCTCAAGATTTTTCATGAGTTCCTTTAGAGATATGGCAGTGTATAAGTGATTTAATTGACCCTTTATTGTGTATTCTAGTTTTCTAATTCTAATTTTCAGGTCATATTTTTTTGGGTGGTGTTTAGTTCACTTTGTGTATAAAGGTTTCCAAAATGTTCTGTCCTGGTGTTTGGGTCACAGATGGGAATTTGTTCTTCTTTTTTGGACTTATTTAAATTGTTCCATAATTCCTAGAATAAATGTTGATCAACTGCTTCCTCAATCATGTTGAGCTTTGTTGTCATATGTTCAGCTCTTTTTCTTTTCATCAGTGACTGACCAGTGACAGTACTTTTCAAGAGTTTGTTGAAAGGTGGAGTGTTTGTTGGTTTAGGGGTCTCTGCATTTTTAATTGATAACAATCATAGTTATTTTCTTGACATTTGACCTTCTTTGTCAAACCAGTCAGTTTTAACTATTTTCTTTTTACTTCTTTTCATTTAGATGTTTATTCAAAGATTTGCTGGCAATTATGAAAAAGATTTTATAAAAAAATGTTTTTGCCATATTGATGTTTTTCTCATCTTCTCCAAATGTGGTGAAGAGAGACGCATCTATCATGTTCTTAACCTGAGTGCTATGGAGATCAGCTTCATACTGGGCTGGACTATCTTTTCTCCAGAAGAATCTGGTTGAGAGGGGATACAGTTTAGACTTCTGATCTGAAGATGGTAGAAGACTGGCTGACTTATTCAGACTAATGACAATGTGACAGTGGTCTGAGAAAGGTAGTTGTGGCATCACTGTTAAGTAATTGATCTTGTTTTGATGTAGATCTGTGACGGCATAGTCCACTGTGCTGCTGCCTAGAGAGGAGCTGTAGGTAAATGCCATTAATTATATATTAATGTCATCATAGTTTAGTAGGATGTTAGTTTTGATGTATATTTGTATTATTAATTATAAACTTATCACCAAATGAACTAATATAATTCAGTTATTTCACAGTTATTGCATTCAGATCCCCCCATTATCAGGACGGGGCCAAGAGACTGAAACTGAATGATTTCAGATTGTAATGTGTTGAAGATCTCCTCATTATAATAGGGTGACTCGTGGCACACAGGTAAGTATCCTCATCTGTACAAATGAGTTCCATTTTAATTTTAATCCAAATATGTGTTCTCCCTTTTTTAACAGACTGAATGTAATGGAAAAGTTGTTCTTTAAACCAAACAATTGTTCCTCCTGAATCTCTTCTATTTTTGACGTGTGTGTGTTTCACTGATGGTGTAAATAATTCTCTGTAGTTTGAAGGAGTGTAAGTTTTAGACTCTAATCGGCTCCATGTCTCAAGTAATATTATGATATCTGACATATATACAGTATTTACAAAATCAGGGATCTTGCTTTTTTACTCCAAAAGCAGCAGAAAACATTCCCTTAATATAGCTTGTGGATTTTATTGATGACATTTTTACCAGAAATAAGTATGTATGATTCCTGACCCAATCATGTAATTAAATATACCGAATTAAATAAAATACCTTAGAATATCAACTGTATAAAAAAATAGAATATATAGTAAAATAAATATATAAAAATAATAAATACGCTTAAATGAACCAGGGTGTTGGTAACTTTTGCCCAAATTAAATGATCCCACCCCTACAAGTCTCTGTACTGGTCACAAAAAATCCCTCAACTCCCTTCTTCAGAGTTAAATTGTTTATGGACTGTGGTGTTCATTTACACTCATCGCATAAATATGATCATTTTGATGTGACTTGAATGCACCATGAAAGGAATAGTTAATTTAAAAATGAAAATTCTCTCATAATTTTCTCACTCTCATTCGATCCAAGACTTTCATTTTTTTTCTGCAGAACACATACAAAATTTCCGAAGAATTTCACTGTTATTTAGGTCAGTTTACATTGAAGCTCCAAAAAGAACATGCATGCAGCATAAGAGTAATCCATAAGACTCCAGTGGTTTCATCAATGTCTTCTGAATGGATCCAATTCGTTTTGGGTGAGAATAGACCAAAATATAACTCATTTTTTTACTACAAATCTTGACATTAGCAGTCTTCTTGGCGATCAGGATTTCAAGCTCGATTACACTTCCTATAGCGGCAGCACTAGAAAGTGAAATCAAGCTTGAAATCATGATCATGCCTAGATATTGCAATAGTAAGATATACAGTAAAAATTAGTTACAATTTGGTTTGTTCTCACCTAAATCCAACTGAATCACTTCAGAGGACATGGATTTAATCACTGTAATAGTATGGATAACTTTATGCTCCCTTAATGTGCTTTTTGTAGCTTGAAATGTCTGGCCACCATTCACTTGTATTGAATTGACCTATAGAGCTGAAAAATTCTTCTAAAACCTTTTTATGTGTTCTGCAGTTGAAAGAAAGTCATACACATTTGGGATGGCATGAGAGTGAGTAAATGATGAGCACCACCAATCAAATAAGTTGCCATGGGTTTTATGAACTGTTCCGTAATTTATGCAATGTACTTGTACTTTTGATACTTAAGTAAATATAATATCAGTTTGTAACAGTATAATGATGGGCAAGGAGGATGCGGGAATCGGCTGAACAGTCAATGTAAAGTTTAATCAGAAACTCAGCATAAAACAAACATAAACATAAGGACACACATGCAACGTGGCCACGTTTGTCTCTCTCTCTCTCTCTCTCTCGAATCGGTGTCTTCGGCCAGCCCTTCTATTGCTCTCCCTCTGATCAGCTGATTCAGCAACGGCCGTGCTCACACAGTTATTTTAAAACTTTTACTTGCTGTAAGTCATTTTCTCATGAGCTTCTTTAACTTTTAGTTGAGTCAATTTCCATGGAGGTATCTTTACTTTTACTCAAGGATGACAAATGGAATAGGGGGCCTGGGTAGCTCAGCTCGAGTCTAGGTCAGTGTGTGTGGCTGTTTTGTTGTAGGACTCAACACTGCTTTTCACCTCTTCACTGATCTTTCTTAAACTTCTGAATTCATCACGGCTGGGTTCTGACCCCTGGACTATGGCATCGACTGTAATTGTTCGGTTGAAGAGGGTACCAAACTGTGAACCCTGAACAAACAGTTTTTTGAATACATGTTTACACATTAGCTTCCACTCAGCTGACAAGCAATGAAACTAGTTAACAATAAGCTCTTTGTCACAGGTAGTAAAACATGGACTTTATTTACTTTCCAGAATTGCATCTCACCAACTAGGTAACAACATAGCATGAAATCAACACTCAACAGACACAATCCAATACAGCACCATTGTCTGCTGAGCTGCAAAAAGATGCTCTGATTCTAACCTTTCAATCTGCTACATTACTTACTGCACTGACAAACCAAAGCTGGCTAACAGCAAATAGATGTGATAAACATGAGTGACATGGTTGTCAGGGACAGGGTTAACGTTATACTAGTTATATTGAAAAGGGAAAATGATGGGGTCATAGTTTAATAACTTTCCAGTATGTACAGTATTTCACAAACAAGTTAACAACTTTCCGTGAAGACACCGCTTAACTCCGCACTGTCTGCAGAGCCACCGTCAGCTCAGCTCTGTAAACAGTGGAGCCGGAGTGTGCTATGCTGGACAAAATACATTATGAAACCAACTCTAAATCACCTCAAGCATTGTTTTCTGCATTATATTTTCTGAAAAAAATATATAATGCTGAAAACATATCTGAAAACATATCCGCCGATACTTATATAACTGTGAAAGTCTAATATCAACTGATAAATCGGTTGGGCACTAGTGTTCACAAACAATATTGTCAAAGCATTTATACACAAAACAGATAATGACAAGACAAAAAATTATAATAAAACAGTAACAAATAACAATAAAAATAGAATTAAAATAAAAACTACAGTAACAATATATACTATACAATATAATATAAAATAAGAATTTAACAAGACATGAACATAAAATTAAAAAAAAATTGTGAAAGAAGTACATTAAGTGCGTACTCACACTAAGCCCGGTTGCCTTGTACCGTGCCCAAGCACAATTGCCCCCCCTCCCTATCCCCCGCTGGCCTGCACACCCATTGCACTTAATGTTCTGAGCATGCTTACGTCATTAAAATGTAACTTTATGTTTTGAAAAAACAGGAAGAATAGTGCTCTCACACAGCACAATGGAGTCCATCATTGTAACGTTACTTACTGTGTGGCTTATTTTGAGTTGTTTGGGCTGTGTTGACACATGGCCCTCTCACATGCCTAATTGTCAACAGCATTGTATCACTGGAATTAATCCTTATCATCCAATGAGCTGCCAGATTAACGGCGTGCATCCCGTACCTTCAGATACTGAACCCGCAGCTTGTCACGTCATTGCTCAATGGTTCTTTAGTATCCACAAGCACGAAGATAGTTGTGAATTTTCCCAAATATCTCGTAGTTGTGTGTTCTTGTGTGTTGTATCCAGTTGTTCGTGTATACTCTCGTCTGCCCAAATTTCCAGTAAACACTGCACCTATGCTGTAGACCAAAGTGATCCCTTTGCCCAGTTGCATTATTGACGTCATGTTTTCGAGTTCCGTGGTCAGTCACGGTTAGCGATCACACTAGATGAGTACTGTGCCTGAGCCAACTGAACCGTGCCCGAGCCCACCTCCTCAAGCAGGCCAAGGCATGGTATAGAGCGATCACACTAGTCAAATAAGATGGAATTTGGGGTCAAACGTGCTCGGGCACAGTACAGATTGCCTTGTGTGGGTACACCCAATGGAGCTCTTTCTCAGTCTCTCTCTGCACTGTTGAAAGTCCTTTTGTCACTCTCCCACAGCACGCACACACTCACAGGGTTGGCAGTCAGCCTTGTTCTACAGATTGATTGGCCCACCTGTGCACCTTTCCTCATATTTACAGTCCTAGTGTCTATTTTAACTCTATCTCAGAACTTGAGGTACATGATGAAAAAAATTTCACTGTGGAACCCACTTAACCTTTTTAGAGCAGAATGAATTCTGTTCTCTTTTTCAACCTGAATTAACACTTAACTATTAGAATTACCACTCTGGTGTTTATTTTGGATTCAGAATAAGACAAAGTTTGATTTTACCTCTTAGATGGAATAGTTCACCCAAAAAGAAAAATTAAAACACATACTTAGCCTCAAGCCATATTCAACTTATGTGACTTTCTTTCTTTTGTGGAATGCATAGGATACATTTTGGATGATGTCTTAGCTGGTCTTTTAAATACAGTGAATACTGATGCAGTTTTACACTTCCAAGTTCCAATAAAGAAGGACATTAAAAGTAGTCCATATGAGGGAGAGTAAATGATGACAGAATTTTATATTTTGGATGAACTATACCTTTAATGTATGCTTGATTAAATGAATTTGGCAAGGGTCCAGACAGATTAGCAGTGATAGGAGACATCCTGGTGGGACATAAGCTATTATGACCTGGAGATTCTTCATGCGCGTGTGTGTGGAATTGAGTAGGGTTGTTAAAGGTAACAATGTCATGAAATATAGATAGATGCAGTGTGTGTGTGTATGTGCACATTCTGTAAAGGGCACAAAATCTTGGTGACTGCTGTGTCACATTGTCTGTATCTCTTTGCCTCAAGTTGCCACTGTGGCATAAACATGCACAGGTAAGTGACAGGAAGTGGACTGATATGCTGCAGCTTTGTGTGGTCAAGTAAAATCAATGTTCTCTGTCACTTATAGCCTAACAAACACAAATCAATACATTACCAGTGTGTGAGGGAATGTGTACATGTGTACACTGAGTTCCAAATGTCAGAAAGCTACTGAAATATGAACACGAAAAAGTATTTAGGATGTCCCCTTTTTGCTGTAGTGACAGAATGCAATCCACAAGTTTGTACTGGACTGGACTGCACAAGTTTTTGCAAAACCTGATGATCTTTGTTATCCCAGCATGATTAAAAAAACACGTTTCAAAGAGCATCTTGTGTCTTTCAAAAAAAGCAATGTAAATCTGACCTTTTGTACAAATAAGTTAACATGCATTATCACCTAGATCCTAGAAATAGAGCAAAACCTTAAAGAAATAATAAGTGATTTATAAGCCCTAAATATGCCTCTAATATCTGATAGGTGTATCTGCATGGGGCAAATTAAGTGTGGTTTTATGCAAAGTACCACAGCAGTCCACACTCCCATACTTCAGAGATAGAATAGCCAGAGCTATAAGGTAGCGCAGAACAGGACTAGCTTCTATTAGGGCTTTACTTGATATTGCAGCGAAGACATTTGAAGTGCTATATGGAGAAACTCAAACCTCTAAAATGGCTAGACAACCCTGACATTATAAACAGCACTGATGAGGTAAAGGTAGACAAAGCTATGCCATATATTAGCAAGGCTTTTTAAATTAAGTTTCTAGATTGTTATGTATGACCTTGTCTTGTTTTACCTTTGCCCCTTTGTTTACCATTTTGTCCCTTGTTTTACTCCTTAGTTTTCACTTTTGTCCCTTGTTTAACTCCATAGTCTCCTTGTTAGCGTTCGTGTCTCTGTCATTGTTTTCACCTGCCCTTGTTAATTTGCCTTTGGTTTCTGTTAATCACCTTGTCATCTAGTTTGTGTTCTGTTTGTTCATTGGCCCCTTTGTCCCATGTTTTTGTATTTATATCCTGGTTTTTGGTTCAGTCCTTGTCTGTCGTTGAATGTTTGTGAATGTAGTTAGCCTGGTCTGTGTTCCCTGCCCGAGTTCTCTGTTCTTGTTTATTTCCCCATTGAGGGTTTTTCTTTGTATTTTGTTAGTAATAAAGTAAGCTGCATTTGGATCCCCAACCTTCTTCTGCCTTCATTGCCTTACATTCGTGATAGAACGACAGACCATAAACATGGATCCAGCGGTGTTACGAGCAAGCTGCAAACTGTTTAGCCTCATGCAGGGAAACCGTCCGCTGGAGGACTACACCCGCGATTTCCTCGCAATTGCGGGTGCCACTGACTTCCCTGACTCCGACCTGGTGCCGTTTTTTCGGGCCAACCTGAGTTGTGCGCTCCGGGAACGGTTGCCATCGACGCGCGGCTGGACGCTCCACGACTTCATTGAGGAGACTCTGCAGGTCTGCGTTTCGCCTGTGGTTCGTCCCTTCACGCCTGCCTTGGTCAGTGAGCCAGCACGGTCCTCTTCGTCTGCCCGGAGGAGGAGGAGAAGACAGGCTTCCGCCTCCTGGCCCACGCATATCACTGTGAGCGAACCAGTGCCCACGCATATCACTGTGAGGGAGCCAGAGCCCACGTATGTCACGGTGAGCGAGCCTGTAGCCTCCGATGTCAGTGAACCAGTGCCTGTCGTCCCAGATGTCAGTGAACCAGTGCCTGTCGTCCCAGATGTCAGTGAACCAGTGCCTGTCGCCTCAGAGGTCAGTGAGCCAGTGCGGCCCTCTTCGTCTGCCCAGAGGAGGGAGAGAAGACGGGCTTCCGCCTTCCGGCCCTCGCCTGCCCCGGTCTGCGAGCCAGAGCCCGCGTCAGCTACGGTCAGCGAGCCAGAGCCCTCGCCTGCCCCGGTCTGCGAGCCAGAGCCCGCGTCAGCTACGGTCAGCGAGCCAGAGCCAGAGCCTGCCCCGGTCTGCGAGCCAGAGCCCTCGTCAGCCACGGTCAGCGAACCCAAGCCAGCGCATACCACGGTCACCCAGCCAGACCCTGTCGCCTCAGAGGTCAGCGAGCCAGCGCCTGTAGCCTCGACCGTCCCTGAGCCAGTGCCAGTAGCCAGGACCGCCCAAGAGCCAGCATCAATGGTCGTGCCCGTCCTAGAATCTGCGCCCCTCGAGTTCCCCGAGCTTCCCAGAGCTCTGCCTCCCAAGCTTCCCAGAGCTCCGCCTCCCAGAGCTTCCCAGAGCTCCGCTTCCCAGAGCTCCGCTTCCCAGAGCTCCGCTTCCCAGAGCTCTGCCTCCCGAGCTTTCCAGAGCTTCACCTCTAGAGCCTCCCAGGGCTCCGCCTCTCAAGCCTCTCGAGCCTTCCAGGGCTCCGCCTCTCAAGCTTCTCGAGCCTTCCAGGGCTCCGCCTCTCGAGCCTTCCAGGGCTCCGCCTCTCGAGCCTTCCAGGGCTCCGCCTCTCAAGTCTCCCGAGCCACCCATGGCTCCTCCTCCCAAGCCTCCTAGGGCTCCGCCTCCCAGGGCTCCATCTCTCAAGTCTCTCGAGTCTGCCAGGGCTCCTCCTCCCGAGATTCCCAGTGCTCCGCCTCCAGAGCCTCCCTCAGCTGAGCCTCCCACGGCTCTGCCTCCTGAGCCTCCCACGGCTCTGCCTCCTGAGCCTCCCACGGCTCTGCCTCCTGAGCCTCCAGAACTTCCCACGGCTCCACCTCCCGAGCCTCCCACGGCTCTGCCCCAGAGCCTCCTGAGCCTCCTACGGCTCAGGCCCCAGAGCCTTCCAGGTCTCCGGCCCCAAAGCCTCCTACGGCTCCGCCTCCTGAGCCTTCCTCGGCTCCGCCTCCTGAGCCTTCCTCAGCTCTGTCCTCAGAGCCTTCCAGGCCTCTGCCTCTAGAGCCTCCTATGGCGCCACCTCCATCGGCCCCGCCGCCAGAGCCTTCCAGGTCACTGCCTCTAGGGCCTCCTCCCAGGGCCCCTGACCCTGTTCCTGACCTGTGGCCTCCTCCCTGGCCTCCTGACCCAGCCCCTGTCCTGTGGCCTCCTCCCAGGGCCCCTGACCCTGTTCCTGACTTGTGGCCTCCTTCCAGGCCTCCTGACCCAGCCCCTGTCCTGGGGCCTCCTCCCAGGGCCCCTGACCCTGTTCCTGACCTGGGGCCTCCTCCCAGGGCCCCTGACCCTGTTCCTGACCTGTGGCCTCCTCCCAGGCCTCCTGACCCAGCCCCTGTCCTGTGGCCTCCTCCCGGGCCCCCTGACCCAGTCCCTGTCCTGTGGCCTCCTCCCCGGCCTCCTGACCCTGTTCCCATCCTGTGGCCTCCTCCCAGGCCTCCTGACCCTGTTCCAGTCCTGTGGCCTCCTCCCAGGCCTCCTGACCCGGTCCCTGTCCTGTGGCCTCTTCCCAGGCCTCCTGAACCTATCCTTGCCCTGTGGCCAGCTCCCAGGCCTCCTGAACCTATTCTTTCCTGGTGGCCAGCTCCCAGACCACCTGAACCTGTCCTTGCCCTCTGTGCCCCCCTGGACTTCCTGCCTGCCCTCTGTGCCCCCCTGGACTTCCTGCCTGCCCTCTGTGCCCCCTTGGACTTCCTGCCTGCCCATTGTGCCCCCTGGACTGTCTATCTGTCCCTCGTTGCCCCCCGCTGCCTGTCTGCCCTTCGTTGCCCCCTTGGTCTGTCTACATTAAACTTTTTAATAAAAACAAGTACAATTTAGAATGAAGAGGGTTAAACTCTGGACTTTCATGAATTATGGACAAATTATTAAGAAATAATTTCCTGTTCTGTCCCACTGTTGTAACTGGCCATGTTTGCCTTCAGATATTTCAATTGCTTATCTAAATCATTAGCCATGTGTGCTGCTAAAATGTCTGAACAAATGCATAAAGTAAGACTTAAATTACCTTTAGCACTTTGGGTTTTGGCTAATGAAAATTCTAAGAGGCTAGTGACTTTAGAATATCTTTAGCCACAGTGGCAGATGAGCCAAAAAGTTAATGTCAAGCCCTGAATATCACGCTCAAGTAACTTTTATGATTCTTGAAACTTCTTTTTATATATATATTTATATTATCTTCTATTGTATGAAAATACAGACCGTGATATCATTTTGTGTTTAGCTTAAGAAAGTAATATGGCTTTGGAATGAAATGAGGGTGAGTAATTTATGATAGAAATTTCATTTTTGAGTGTATTTTTCCTTTAAATATTTCTCATTAATTTACATCCTAACATTTCTTTATTTTAATATAGTCAAACTCCTTTATTTCCATGTTTAAATTAAATTGTGGATTCCCGATTTTCAATGTGTTCTCAGTCTGTATGTATTCATGAGCAACATGAGTTTGTGTATTAGTAAACACTGATATTATGCACTCTGACAGCTTGTAGAATATAAGGATGTTACATAACCATGACATACAGTACACATATTGAGGAATCTCTCTTGGACAAATCTCTCGCTGCAGTATTCTGAATGAACCTTAGTGTCCTCAGGATGAAAGATTGTACATGGGCTACGGGAGTGGAATATATCCTTCCTTCCATCCCTCCATCTGTCTTCCCCTATTTTTCACATCTGAACTTTTTCTCAGAGTCTGCATCATGGAATATTATACAAGCCCCATCACCCTCTAACATCTCTTTTCAGGCCTGCCTGTCAAAGCCCAGCTCAAGAGGGAAAGAGAGAAGAAACAATAGATAGACAGATAGGAAAATAAATAAAATAAATACTGTAAATATAGAAATTAATAAATAAGTTAGAACTGAGAGGCGGCCAGAAATCTCCCAGCAGGTAATCCTATAAAATGCCAAGGTGAGATGATCCACAGCTTCACCCCTCATTATTGTATATTTACCCTGCCACACTGCTCCTGATGTAAAAATTATGGAGAGAGAGAGAGAGAGAGACAGAGATAGAGAGAGAACGAGAGTTAACGAAAGAGACTTTCCTTATGCACACAGTGTCTCCACAATACATTGCCTTGTGTTCTCTTTTTCTCTCTCTCTCTCTCTCTCTCTCTCTCTCTCTCTCTCTGCCTTTCTTTTCCCCTCTCTTCTCAGTTCTTTTTAATCTTTTATTCATGGACTAGCAGGTGATGAAAAATTTATGCCTCAAGTCTGGCATTGAAATAAATGCAAAATGAAAACAGAGGCAGTTTATACTGACAGTCTGAATATCTCTATCTAGAACAAGGTTGCAGCAAGCAAATCAAGGAGAGAGAGAGAGAGAGAGAGAGAGAGAGAGAGAGAGAGAGAGAGAGAGAGAGAGAGAGGGTGAGAGAGGTGGAGATATGAGACATTCATGATGTAAATTGCACTATGGATTTCTTTGCTGGGCTGAGATTACTCTATATTCTGTTGTTATTGTTCATAATCCCATATTCACACATATAAACACACACCTTTCCCCCTGTCCCCTGTAGACCTTCACCCAATACACAAATAAACAACAGAGGGCATTTTTGGAGCATTTCTTCCCTATTCGGGACACATTGCCTCAATATATAAAGGTGTGTTCACACTGAAAGTGATTAAATCGCTGGAAGTCTCAATTGGTTGCTAGGCCCTGTCTCACATTGCACACTTGATGTGCACCTGCTGTCTTATGGACCATCACGTGCATGTGTCCTTAAGTCCACAAGACTTTAGAGTGTCCCATTTGCCACTTTTAGGTGTTAGATGGGTGGTCATGAGTATTTACTTTGTAGCTGCTCTGTGTCCTCAATGTGCACTGCTGTGTTCCATTTAACTCAGAAAGTGTGATAAAACAGCACTTGAAGTCAGAATTCCTAATTGAAACTTTGGCGGAATTTTTCATACTCAAATTTGGCCCCATTTACAACTGGTTTTAACATGCGTTTTGGGCGATCAGTTTGAAATGGGACAACTCTTAAGGAAAGTGTAAAGTATGGATCAAAATCACGTCAAAAGTATTGCAGTCACGATCCAAAAATAATAAGCATGAATTAAAAAATATGAAGTTCAGAGAAAAAAAGTATAAGCACAAAAATAAATAGAAAGCACAGATCCAAAATTAACAGACTTGAATCAAAAATATATAAACACATTTAAAATATGCTGCAAAAAAAACATTATAGCAAAGTCATCAGAATTTCAAAACAAAAACATGTTTTCCTTAGTTATAATGTATTACTGATTTTGTGCTCAATGATAATTTTGCTCATATTTTTATTTTGTATGCCCACGCTATATTTTTCTTTGTTTTTGTAAAAGCAAAAGTAGTTTCATGTAAATCAGGGGGTGTTTTGCATCCCTATTGGTCCACTAGTTCTTGATTGACAGCTGCTGCTCTAGAGGGGAGGGGAGGTGACGTCACTCCAATGCAACTCTGACAGATGCTGCTCAATATTATATTATTATATTATTTGTGGTTGAGACCTTGAAAATGTCCCACACGGTCATTATATATAATGCTGAAATATAAACCAAAGCAAGATAATGCTTTATTAATGCCTTCTTTTGCTATTTCATAGCTTTTAAAGTCCTGGTGGATTCTTACTTCAGTGTAGTTACAGTCTTTAGTGTCGAAATAATTTAGATAATTAGTTCTGTACAGCAGTATCGCCTAGTTCTGTACATTTGATATACACTCGACAATGGTTAATTGCCCATAATCTACCATGGGGAAGACTCCCAGCTTGGTAGTTTACTGCTTCCATCACTCCTGCAATGTTTTATTTCATGCTGAATGAATTAAATTACATTTTGATCCAGAAAGTATTCACAGCACTTCACTTTTTCGTTACAGCCTTATTCCAAAATTGATTAAATAAATTATTTTCCTCAAAATTCTACAAACAATACCCCATAATGACAATGTGAAAGAAGTTTGTTTGAAATCTTTGCAAATTTCTAAAAAAAATAAATAATCACATGTACATAAGTATTTACAGCCTTTGCTCAATACTTTGTTGAAGCACCTTTGGCATAAATTACAGCCTCAAGTCTTTTTGAGTATACAAGCTTGGCACACCTATTTTTGGGCAGTTTCTCCCATTCTTCTTTGCAGGACCTCTCAAGCTCCATTAGGTTGGATGGGGCACGTCGGTGCAAAGCCATTTTCAGATCTCTCCAGAGATGTTCAATCGGGTTCAAGTCTGGGCTCTGGCTGGGCCTCTCAAGGACATTCACAGAGTTGTCCCATAGACACTCCTTTGTGCTTAGGGTCATTGTCCTGTTGGAAGATGAACCTTCACACCAGTCTGAGGTCCAGAGTGCTCTAGAGCAGGTTTTCTCCCAAGGATGTCTCTGTACATTGCTGCATTCATCTTTCCCTCAATCCTGACTAGTCTCCCAGTTCCTGCTGCTGAAAAACATCCCCACAGCATGATGGTTCCACCAACATGATTAGCTGCAGAGATGGTTGTTTTTCTGAAGGTTCTCCTCTCTCCACAGAGAAATGCTGGAGCTCTTTCAGAGTGACCACTGGGTTCTTGGTCACCTCCCTGACTAAGGCCCTTCTCCCCCGATCACTCAGTTTGGCCGGGCGGCCAGCTCTAGGAAGAGTCCTGGTTGTTCCAAACTTCCATTTACAGATGATGGAGGCCACTGTGCTCATTGGGGCCTTCAATGCTACAGAAATGTTTCTGTACTCTTCCCCAGATCTGTGCCTCGATACAATCTTGTCTCGGAGGTCTACAGACAATTCCTTGGACTTCATGGCTTGGTTTGTGCTCTGACATGTGCTTCTTCTTCTTCTTCTTCTTCTTCTTGTTTTACGGCGGCTCGCAGACATATAAGTGCATTACCGCCACCTATAACCCAAATGGACCATTGACACTCTACTTACAATCTTCTAATTTACCTTACTCCACCAATTTATACCATCACCCTT
The DNA here is from genome assembly GCF_025860055.1 of Xyrauchen texanus. Taxonomy (NCBI): domain Eukaryota; kingdom Metazoa; phylum Chordata; class Actinopteri; order Cypriniformes; family Catostomidae; genus Xyrauchen; species Xyrauchen texanus. The sequence goes on from NC_068278.1 coordinate 21,114,275, forward strand.
AATTCTTAAACCCGCATAGAGGCTGAGGCTTCGTCTGGCGCTGCGTGTTCAGCTCCTCTTCTGACATGCACTGTTAACTGTGGGACCTTATATTGACAGATTTGTGCCTTTCCAAATCATGTCCAATTAACTGAATTTACCACAGGTAGACACCAATCAAGTTGTAGAAACATCTCAAGGATGATCAGTGGAAACAGGATTCACCTGAGCTCAATTTTGAGTGTCATGGCAAAGTGTGATTTTTTCGTTTTTTATTTTTAGTAAATTTGCAAAGATTTCAAACAAACTTCATTCACGTTGTCATTATGGGGTATTGTTTGTAGAATATTGAGGAAAATAATGAATTTAATCCATTTTGGAATAAGGCTGTAACATAACAAAATGTGGAAAAAAGTGAAGCGCTGTGAATACTTTCTGGATGCACTGTACAATCAAACATAACTGTGGTTGTGTGTGTGTGTGTGTGTGTGTGTGTGTGTGTGTGTGTGTGTGTGTGTGTGTGTGTGTGTGTGTGTGTGTTCTTTGAATAAGATGTTCTTATCGCTGTCATGAAATGTGGCACTGTACATGTGTGTTTTTTGGGGGGTGCCACCCTCAGAGGGGGGTGAAGCTAGTGCGTTGAGAGGAGAGGGGGTTGCAGCCAGATTCCTGTGCTCCATTTGCAATTGAAAGCAGTTAGCTGAGGCATAATAAAAATGTAAAGCAGTAGTTTCATTTTATTCACTTTGGCAGATCCAGATTCCAAGAGAAGCCTCATTCCAGCAATCAGTCTATTAATAATTGAATCTGGTTCAAGAAGTGAACAATGCGAGCCGGTGCCATGACACTACACCTCACCAGCTGCTGACCCTTATACATACCAGCCAATTAAATATATTCTGTTAATTGTGGCATTTTGGGGGAGGATGCTGTGTCACTTGGGGTGGGGTAGACCCCAGGGTGGCATTGAGAGAGGGCGGAGATGATGATGAGTTTGACTGATTATCCAAAAAGCATAAGGATAAAGCAACATATTAACAAATTAACATATCTAATATTACAATGAATTTATGAATCTGTTCAACCAATATTTCTAAAGTGTAAACCTTATGAATGAAAATGTGCATGGTGTGATTTCAGATCCATTTGCGTCTGGAGATTATCAAGTGTAACATTAACTAAGATACGACATGTGAGTGGCACCCCGAACCCAGGAACCAATCGTCTAGCCGCGAGGGCCAACACTTGCGGCGGCCTGGGCAAGCATAATGTTCAGCTCACCGTCAGCCTCAGACTGGGCCGACACACCCGAATGTGGCAGCCCAGTTGAGTCCTCCAGCTCGGGGGCTCCGAAAGAGACATCAGACTGGCCGTGAGGCAAGCCGGACTCATCTCAGAACCGGACGGGGGCAGACGAGCGTCCTGGGGAAACTTGACCAAACACAAACCAGCAAAATCACTCAGAGGCTGCTTATAGTTTGATATAATAAGCATGAACAAGTAACACATACACATTGTGGGGTCAAGTAGATATACAATATAAACAGACCCCTCAACCACTTGTAACTAGCAGTCATTTCAGCAAATGAGTCTTTGAAAAGGCAAAAAGAAAAAGTTAGTGGATTACTGACATGAACTTGAGACATACAGACTGTTCTTTGCATGTGAGGGAGAGTAAACTAAACTACATATCAGAGAGAATCAAGTGTTCATGCAAGCAACGGAAAGTTTTATTATATTCTTTGTATACAAACCTTCATATACTATCTTTTTTCCAAACTATACTATCCTTTTTTCTAAGCGTCACAATGATACATTTTCTGGAAGAGGCTATAACATCATTTATGCTTGTGATTGTACTGTATATGAATACACCATTTTTAATATGAGATGCTTGTACACAATGATGTAACCAACATACACACATTGAGATGGACAAATCTGAGACTTACATTCTTAAACTTAAACTTTAAATGTTTGGTTACATCCTTGTTTGTGCAAAAAAACTCACACAATGCTTTCCAGATGACGTGCTCTTAGAGGTCTTGGTGACGTGTGTACTACTGGTACTACATTAACGAAATTTTATTTGACACAGCAGTCAAGTTCCTGTGGTCTGTTCAAAGAGAAGCTGTCAAACTGTCTCTTATTTTGGTCTTTGCTGAGACAGAAATAAAATGCAAACTCACTACCCTGGAGAATGCATCACTTGAAGACTTGATTACTGTAGCTGCAATCACTGCATGCAGCATTACTAGACATGAAACTCTGTCCCTCACAAACCCCCCTCCTTGCATGAGAAAACTTCTTCCATTCCTCCCCCTCAACTATCTTTCTGCTTCTTAAATGTGCTCAATTCTTTCACTTCAGTTTATCAACGTTTAAAACTCCTGTAACAGATGCCAAATCAAGTGCTTGTTGGGATTGGAGACTTGATTTACTCTCCATGTGACACCACCAGAGAGAGGATGAAACATTGTGCCCAGGACAGTTACTGTGCATATCACTGAAAGATGTAGGATATTACTTATTGATATCTCTGACTACTGACCATATACTGAAGTGTCCTTTTGGTCAACGTTCACAATTGTTGAGCAGGTGTCCAATAATTTACCATGCTGTGCATACTTTTCTCTCTAAACATTAACAAACCAGGTTTCATTTAATGTAATGCTTATCATGTATGAACTTGACTTATTTATGTATTTTATCATGGACTGTGTACAACTCTCTGGGTGCTACCATATTTAACTCAGCTGAATAAATAGCCTAGCAGGTCACCTGTCTACTGTATGCATGTTGGGTTTTGAATGTGGGTCCCTAAATACCAGCATTCAAATGCCAGTCTTCTTAGCTAGCTAAACCAGACAGGCTTCCTTGATCTATTCGCTTCTCAGAAAGAACATACTGGTCATTCAGCTTCACCAACTAAGTTTTCTAGCTGAACAACTTGCCTATACAGGTCTAGTAACTTGACCAGCACCAAACTAACATTAGCATACATAATATATAAAATATAACACCTAAGTTCTTAGGTATAGAAGACAACATGACTGTATCCATCATATTTTAGCATCTTATTTTTTGAGGTTTTTGGTCCAATAAGTAGTACCTGATTTGTTGGAATTTAGTAGAAGGAAATGTCTAGCAATCCAATCTTTGATATCATTGATAAACTTTTCTCACTTAGAGAATTGTGAAATTTCATCAGGTTTCAAGGAAATAAAGTTGTGTATCATCAGCATATCAGTAAAAACTAATTCCAGAGAAACAATTGTGGGCCTCCACAAGTCTGGTTTATCCTTTTTTCCAAAAACCTGAAGGTATCATGTTCATCTGTACAAACAATAGTACGCAAGAATAAACACCATGGGACCATGCAGCCATCATACCGCTCAGGAAGGAGACACATTCTGTCTCCTAGAGATGAACCTTTGGTGCAAAAGTGCTAATCAATCCCAGAACAACAGCAAAGTACATTGTGAAGATGCTGGAGGAAACAGGTAGACAAGTATCTATATCCACAGTAAAATGAGGCCTATATCGACATAACCTGAAAGGCTGCTCAGCAAGGAAGATGTTATTGCTCCAAACTGCCATTAAAAAGCCAGAATACAGTTTGCAAGTGCACATGGGGACAAAGATCTTACTTTTTGAAGAAATTTCCTCTGTGTGATGAAACAAATATTTAATTGTTTGGCCATAGTGACCCACAACCGTGATGATGAGGGTGGCAGCATTGTGTTGTGGGGGTCCTTTGCTGCAGGAGGGACTGGTGCACTTCACAAAATAGATGGCGTCATGAGGAAGGAAAATTATGTGGATATATTGAAGCAAAATCTCAAGACATCAACCAGGAAGTTAAAGCTTGGTAGCACATGGGTCTTCCTAATAGACAATGACCCCAAGCATACCTCTGAAGTTGTGGCAAAATGGCCTAAGGACAACAAAGTCAAGGTATTGGAGTGGCCATCACAAGGCCCTGACCTCAATCCAATAGAAAATTACTGGGCAGAACTAAAAAAGCATGTGCGAGCAAGGAGGCCTAGAAACATGATTCGGTTACACCAGTTCGGTCTGGAGGAATGGGCCAAAATGCCAGCAACTTATTGTGAGAAGCTTGCGGAAGGCTACCCAAAACATTTGACCCAAGTTAAACAATTTAAAGGCAATGATACCAAATACTAACAAAGTGTATGTAAACTTCTGACCAACTGGGAATGTGATGAATTGATTGAAAGCTGAAATAAATCATTCTCACTACTTATTATTCTGACATTTCTAGGGCTGCCCCTAATAGTCGACCAAACGTTAGTCGATGAGAAGAGTCTTGGTTGACCAAGTTTTAATCGGTCATTTGGTCGCAGAAAAAATAACTTCAAAGAAAACCGACGAACACCAGTATTACCGCTGGTTGGATGCTAGGTGGTACTATGGGGTAATTTGTATTAAGCAGGGAGGGTTAACCCTATGGTACACAATAAAGCAGTGTAGTAAGTGTAATTCAAATGTGTGTTGTTCAACTTTTTGAAAGATGGCTTTACAACAGTTGTGAAGGACAACATCTCTCTGGCAAAGAACCTACTTCATCTGTGCATTCTCTACCGGTCAGGTATTTCGTTGTCCAGGAAAATTCATCATCCATCCATCCATCCATCCATCGTCAACCGCTTATCCTGTGTACAGGGTCGCGGGGGGCTGGAGCCTATCCCTGCTAACATTGGGCAAAAGGCGGGGGACACCCTGGACAGGTCGCCAGTCCATCACAGGGCCACACATAGACAGACATACACTCACACTCACCTCCACATCCACATCCACATCCACATCCACATCCACACCCACGGCAATTTTATTTTTGGAGACACCAATTAACCTAGCCTGCATGTCTTTTGGATGGTGGGAGGAAACCAGAGTACCCGGAGAGAACCCACGCAGACACGGGGAGAACATGCAATCTCCACACAGAAAGGCCAGGGCAACCAGGGTTTGAACCCACAACCTTCTTGCTGTGAGGCGACAGTGCTAACCGCTGCACCACCGTGTGTGAATAAATTAGTTTTGTTCCCTATTTCACGATATATACACTCACCTAAAGGATTATTAGGAACACCTGTTCAATTTCTCATTAATGCAATTATCTAATCAACCAATCACATGGCAGTTGCTTCAATGCATTTAGGGGTGTGGTCCTGGTCAAGACAATCTCCTGAACTCCAAACTGAATGTCAGAATGGGAAAGAAAGGTGATTTAAGCAATTTTGAGCGTGGCATGGTTGTTGGTGCCAGATGGGCCGGTCTGAGTATTTCACAATCTGCTCAGTTACTGGGATTTTCACGCAAACCATTTCTAGGGTTTACAAAGAATGGTGTGAAAAGGGAAAAACATCCAGTATGCGGCAGTCCTGTGGGCGAAAATGCCTTGTTGATGCTAGAGGTCAGAGGAGAATGGGCCGACTGATTCAAGCTGATAGAAGAGCAACTTTGCCTGAAATAACCACTCGTTACAACCGAGGTATGCAGCAAAGCATTTGTGAAGCCACAACACGCACAACCTTGAGGTGGATGGGCTACAACAGCAGAAAACCCCACCGGGTACCACTCATCTCCACTACAAATAGGAAAAAGAGGCTACAATTTGCAAGAGCTCACCAAAATTGGACAGTTGAAGACTGTAAAAATGTTGCCTGGTCTGATGAGTCTCGATTTCTGTTGAGACATTTAGATGGTAGAGTCAGAATTTGGCGTAAACAGAATGAGAACATGGATCCATCATGCCTTGTTACCACTGTGCAGGCTGGTGGTGGTGGTGTAATGGTGTGGGGGATGTTTTCTTGGCACACTTTAGGCCCCTTAGTGCCAATTGGGCATCGTTTAAATGCCACAGCCTACCTGAGCATTGTTTCTGACCATGTCCATCCCTTTATGGCCACCATGTACCCATCCTCTGATGGCTACTTCCAGCAGGATAATGCACCATGTCACAAAGCTCGAATCATTTCAAACTGGTTTCTTGAACATGACAATGAGTTCACTGTACTAAAATGGCTCCCACAGTCACCAGATCTCAACCCAATAGAGCATCTTTGGGATGTGGTGGAACGGGAGCTTCGTGCCCTGGATGTGCATCCCAGAAATCTCCATCAACTGCAAGATGCTGTCCTATCAATATGGGCCAACATTTCTAAAGAATGCTTTCAGCACCTTGTTGAATCAATGCCACGTAGAATTAAGGCAGTTCTGAAGGCGAAAGGGGTCAAACACAGTATTAGTATGGTGTTCCTAATAATCCTTTAGGTGAGTGTATATATATATATATATATATATATATATATATATATATATATATATATATATATATATATATATTGCAATATCAGGCAAGTATCCATCGATCCAACATGCAGGTGGAAAATAACTTACACAAATGAAGACATAAAAACAATTATAAATGTAAAATAATAATTATAATGATGATAATCACTGAAATATAAACCATGGTTCGAAGTGAACATGTTTTTGTATTATTTTATGTTTTAATCACGGATATATAGGCTGCAGAGTTGCGTTCACAATGAACTGCTCTGTGGAAATAAAGTGAACTGAACTCAAAGCACCGCCTGAGCTGAGATGCCTGAGGTCATTTGCAGCACTCATAAACGTAATATTCAGAAGACAGAAACAAAGAAACAGTGAGAACCCGCCTGTCAGCAGGCCATCCCCATGGTCCACGACCTGGGAGGGAGACAAGGGTAGGGAAAAACAAAACAACAAAAAGAGGAGAAGGTAAGGCCAACGTGGAGCGATAGTGTGAGAGAGAAGAGAGAGGAAAAATGTTCTCGCTGGTTCCTAGACACGCAGTCGCCTGGTCCTCGATCAGTCCTCCACCCTCTGGCGGACAACAGCCACTCCTCCCCAGGCTGACCAGAGTCAGACCTCTGATCCCTGGCTAACAGAACACCCCTCCACATTTTGGCGACCGGGAGGGAACTCCTCCGCCCCAGGCAGCGGCCCCATTGCTCCAGGCGGCCGGCAGTGAGCCCCTCCTCTCCTCGCGGACAGCGGCTATTCCTCCTTGTCCAGGCGGCCGGTAGCAACTCCTCCGTCCACTGGCGGAAGGCCGTGGTTGCTCCTTTGGGGTGGATGTTAGTGGTGAGGACTATTCGAAGCCGCATCCCTCCTCCTTCCCGGGCTTCGGCACCAATGTAACAGGGTTCAATGGAAAGGAAGAGGCGGGAACCGGACGAAGAATCCAAGTAATGGTTTTATTTTTATGAAATATATAGTTTTCAGATCCTAACTGACATTTTCTATGATTAAATGTCAGGAATTGTGAAAAACTGTGTTTAAATGTATTTGGCTAAAGTGTATGTAAACTTCTGACTTCAATTGTGTAAATGTAAATGTAAACCTCACCATAACACAAAACTTTCTGCATTTTTATATCTTCAGCAAAACATTGTTTGTACACAAATATGTTTATTGAGAAGTATTCCTCTTGTGGACCATTAGCTGTTCCCCACAATGAAGCTGATTTCAGGTTTTGCTATCCATGTGGGGACATTTGGTCCTCACAATCTAGGCAAAATCTGACCCAAACACAAGTGTATACTTCTATTCTTGCCTTACACATTGATAAATATAATTCCATAGCATAATAACTTTCAGAAGGAGAAATGGAGAGAAAATATCAGTATGAAAAAGTACTTCAGGTCTATAGAGATTTGTCTGCTGATTTACAATCAGGTCAGATACAAAGACAGCACATATGCCATCAAGGAGGCATCTCTCTCTCTTGCTTGCTCAAAATGCAATCCCCCCCCTAACAGATAAAGGAATATGTGGTGACAATCTTAGAGGTTTTAATCAGATTCACCTGCGAGAGAAAATACTTCAAAAATTTGATTGTATTTTGATCAATTTAACTGCCTTCCTGCACATAAGAGCACATTTGTTCTAGCAGTGATCCTATTGCAATTTGTCACTGACCACATTTACATGCACATAAAAAATTAATTACATGCTCCACAGTTATTTGAATGTTCCTGTACACATGATAATCCACACATTCCAAATAAACGTCAACATACATATTTTCCCATTTGTTCTCTAATAAAAGTACTGAGGATGATTTTTGTTCACTATTTTAAATTAATTTTGGTAATTTTCAGCAAAACTCATGACCCATGACCCTGTTTTTGTGACATGAGATTTAGATTAATACAAATATCAGCTGTCTTATTTGGATCTCTGTAAGCAAAAATATTGCGTTATTGCAATTTTGTTTAAGTTTAAGTGAGCATACATAATCAGAATAGGACAATATTCTAATATCAATCACAATTTTCTTGTGCATGTAAACTGTGCAGTTATTGTTGAGAATATGACAGTGTGGTAGAAAATATTTAAAACAGCATAAATTGCATTAATATTTCAAAGGCAAATAGCTCAATAAAGTGACAAAAATGTTATGCCTTGAACATTGTTAGTTAGTTAATCCTTTTATTCATATTTTGAAAGTATGCAATTTAAATTTTCTGTGACATACATCTGTATAGAAATCAGTGTAATACTACAATAAGGTTGTATTTGTAAAAGTTGTAACACAAATTAATGAACAATACTGTTAAAGAATTTTAGAAATTTCATTAATCATAATTTCAAAATAAATGCCTCATATTATTAACCTTAGTTAATGCAATATGAACTAACATGGACTAATAATGAACAGTTGATTGTATTTATATTAACAAACATTAACCACGATTAATACAATTTTAAAATAATTGTTGCTCATTGCTAGTTCATGATACATAATGCATTAACTAAGGTTAACAAATATAACTTTATTGTAAAGTTTTACAGAAATTAGAGATGATTAAGGCTAGTCAGAGCTATTGGTTTTTTTATGTATGAGCATGTTTGCTGTAATGTTTGTGTAGTTGCTTGCAGAATGGACAAGGAGGTCAGGTGCTGAAACCGCACTATCAAACTCTCTTGTTCTATCCATCCCATTTTGTAATAATGCATCCTGCATTACTGCACTGGTTCAGTCTGTCTCTCCACACCATGCATGTAGTCTTTTCCTAATCACCACAGCTAATAGCATCACCCATCTGCAGCTGCTCTCCCTCAGCTTCTCTGTGTGTTTGAATGTGAGAGTAGACAGGGATGCACTGCCTTGGATTTCCTTCAACAAATCCATACATTAGCCCTTCATTGGAAAGGCAGCAGCAATAATATTAGTCATACCATTTTACCCATCATTGGGAGTGCAGGGCACACATGGAGAGCCAGGTTCACAGCAAAAGCTCATGGGAGTGCAGTGGAAGACCAGTGTGGACAGGGAGTTAGTAGACAGGTAGGATATACATACTTTAATATCAGCTGGTACTCTGATCATTTCAATGTGATTTCCCATTGTATATAGGCAAGTGTTGGATGAGACTTCATTTACGCTGCAGAGTTCCCTGAGCTGTGTTGTGATCAGTTTTTCTGAGGGTTGAACCTGTGCCTCAACTTCAGCAACTGGTCTTGAGTCAGCCTGTTCCTGATCTGCTCCGGACATCTAATTAACAGCTTCAGGCACAGCCTGTGTGTGACCACAGAGGGATTTATTTACACCAATATGCTGCAAAGAGGCACAGTTCAGGGTTTAAATGGCTTCATGATCAAGGATTACTTGTAGAACTGGTTTAAGAGGACCAAATCAGAGAACTCATTCCTGTCCGACACAAATTTCTTGCCAGTTTGATGCCCACCCACAGCTGTACAGTACCCAACCCCTAGAATCCCCTTAAACAATGGCCCAAGGAAATAACCTCTACCAGATGTGACTTTAACAACCGAGCACTAACCATGCAGAAGCGTGACAACGTCCATTTATATGACTTTTCCTTGTTTAATTATGTGCCACGTCCAGTAAAGGTCTTAAAAAGGAAGTCTTGCACTACATGGTGGTTATGCTAACATTAAGGAACACGTTTAAGCCACCCGGACATTTCCTCATCTGTCTTTACTGAGCACTGCTTAGTTTAAGAGCCACTTTTACTGACAACTCATATATTCGCCTTTAAACTACTTAGCCCTGTGATGAGGTGGGTTGTTACCTGTCTGTCGTTTGAACAGTTGGCTAATGGGTTTGTTCTGATTAAATACAGATTCAAATAAAAACAAGTAATTGGGCCATCAAACTAATTTAATACACTTAGGATCTCAGTGCATGATGTTAGCATACCTCAGATTAATTGTACATTTATACATTTGTAATCAATTAAAATGCCTTGCTTCTGAAGTCCATATTTAAGCAATAAGGTACAAGAGGTTGCACTCAGAAGTGAGGTTAGAAAAAAAGTCTTTATCCGTAACTCTGACAAACTAAGTTGTAAAACTTCCGTCATGGCCTATTTTTATCAGTCATACATGTTTGCATTTCATAAGTAGTAGGGCTACATTGAAGGGTATAGCATCCAATGCATATACATGACAGTGGATATACTGTATGATGAGGTTTCTGACTCCCCAAGTGCGAGTGTAGTGAAACAGGAGTTCTTGAATGGATGTTCTACCTGTCATTCATCTGCTTAGCTAAAACGAGTCTTTTAAACTTTGCTGGTTACGTGCAGCTTTAAAATTAAATAACATCTGATCGAAAAAAACAAAAATTGGATTTATACATGCACAAGAATTCATGGTACTTCAGTGTGCTTGATATCACTGTTGTAAAGCGACACAGATGAAAAACAAACACATCTAAAGCTCAGTTAAAACTGGTTCTCCACTAAAATAATGGAGAATTCCGCTCTTAATGTCATGTTTGCGCTTAGATTAAATGTAAGTATAATTGGCAGAAACGGTGAGGTGTTATTTTTGAGTTATTGACTTAATGGATGATGTATACAGTTCCAAAATGAGAGACACTGCCCTCAAAATAATGTCGAAATTTTTCTTCGTTATTCATTGTCACACACAAGACATACACTCACCGCCACATGTTTCTCCCTTACAGTGACTTGTTTGGGGGCACATACCTTTTAGCTGTCACAGAAACCCAAACAGAACATAATTCATGTTTTAAATGTATTCTGCATAAATTATATACTTTTAGTGCAACACTTATACTTAAACATAATTCAGTTAATGGAAAGTCATTAACTGTAATCTGATTACAATAATTTTTTACTTAAAAATAATTAGATAACAGTAACTAATTACTTTCTTATGTAGCAGGATCTCTGCATTGACCAATTAGCATCCAGAATCAGAACTTTCCACTTTATAATAAAAATCAAAGCTAAAATTAAGGGTTCTTTTGTTGATTTTTTATTATTGTATATACTGTATATATATTTTTTTTATTAAATCAGGCAAAATGTTGATAGGATTTTATTAACTGTCGCCACAGTTCAAAAAGCTCCAAGGCAAATCTCTCTCTCTCTCTCTCACACACACACACACACACACACACACATTGTACACATGTGCACAGGCCAGGCTTACACCCCTGAGGGCTGATTGCACATGAATCATTCTCACATGGTTATGCCAACTCAACATCAGATTCAATTCTCATTTCAGTGCTCATAACAAGAAATGTATATTCTAATGAAATTTGCTTTCCTCATCACTTTTTTTATTTTGTTCAAAAGCAGCTGTCAGACTTATACTGTTGGGGAAAGAGAGGTGTGTCATTGCAGTCATAACAACAAGATGGCAGTGTGAACTAAGTCAAATCCCCTGGAGAATTTAGCCATGGAAAAGACACATACTGTCACGTGAGATGTGGGAGAGAGAGCGGAGGGAGTACTGGAGAGAGGTTTAAAAATGATGTGTCTGCTGTACTGTCAATCTGATGGCATGCTGAAGAAGGGCAGTAGAAAGAAAATCAGAGCTGGCAGTAGTAGTAGAGTGTGTACAGTATATAAACTTATGTTTGTGCATGGCTGCAAGCTTTGATAAGTGACTAGGTGAAAATACAGTTGTGACAAAAACAGTGTGCTTAAGCAAATAACTCTGAAACAACGATACATTCTCTTGTCTTAATTGAGCACACTGTGTAAACATTCACAGTGCAGGCTGGGAAAATGCATGTGAACTTTTGATAACTTCAGTAACTGGTTGACTTTCTTTTGGCCAAACATTTCCTGTAACTACAGATCAGACCTGAGTCAGACAGTTTCCCTGCAACTGTAGATATTTCATTATTCTGGTATTGAGCGTGTTTGTGTCAGACTGCTACAACTGCAGCCAGGTATTTCTCTATTAGATGTGGTGCTGATTGGACTGAGATCACTAGCAGCCATGTCTACAACCATCTGTACTAAACTCCAGGCAGTAACAGCTGGCTCAGATTGCACACTGCAGAGGTGTGTGTGTGTGTGTGTGTGTGTGTGTGTGTGTGTGTGTGTGTGTGTGTGTGTGTGTGTGTGTGTGTGCATTTCACTCCAGATAGCAACTAATATACTTATATTTAAGTATCTGTATTATACCCCATCTGTGTGGGTATGTGTTGCATGCTTGTATGTGTGGCAGAGCTATTAGATCTCATTTGGGAAGACGAAGAAATAATCACCTCTTTGCAGTTCAAAATTAGCATTGCTGTGAATTTCTCTATTGCTGAGCATTATTACACAACAGCAGCATTTAGCCCTGATTACCACAATTACACACTACTATAAAGGCAGTAGTTTAACACCTCTCACACAGGAAGAGAAAACCCAAGAGAAGCATGTTCTGTTCCTTGATATGATAATTCATAATAATTTCTAGTGCTCTTTGCATTACCTTGCAAATTACATTTGAACTCATCAAAGCTGTTTGAGGTTACACTCTATAACCTACGAAGGTCGATGCCATTCACACTACATTACGGCTATACAATTAAAGGGGAAGTGTATAATTTATTTACTTATAGTGGCACCATACAGAATTGCAAAAATAATGTTTCCTAACAGTTTTCCCAAAAACACCTACATCCCATATGCCCCAAGTGAAAGGTTGTCCTGCTGCAAACTTTAGCAATTAGATGAGACATATGATAATATGTCAGACTGCTCAACAAATGAAAAATATTTTGTTTAATTATTATTGCCACAGAGTCACACAGTCTTCAGGAAAGACAACCTACAAATGGCTTAGTTATTGTATTTTTTTTAAACACATTAATGCTTGAGTATTAGGTGTTTTATGTATGTTTATATGTTCCTAGCTCAATGGTAGATTGCAACACCAAGATTATTGGTTTGATTCCCAGGGAATACACGTACTGATAAAAACTATAGCTTGAAATAACTGTAAGTCACTTTAGATAAAAGCATCTGCCAAGTGCATAAATGCAAATTCAGTGGTTTTGACTGTAGTCATTTAGTTATTGACTAAAAGACTTAGGATCTCATGTACTGTATAAAGAGCAGTTGGCTGCTTTCCTGCTAAAAGCTCTTAATATTTTATGTTCTATGAACATAAACATTCAACATTATCCAAATCCTCCCTAGTCACTGTTTCCCTCCCCCTGTAGCTCTAAATATATGGTTTACCCTGCGTTAACTCATATGAACAGGCCATAAATGGGGATCAGCGCTAAGTATCTACTGGCATGACCTCACCCTCATACCTTCTCTCATCTCCCCCTCCATCTCCCCATCTTAAAGACCCTTATCAGCCACTAGAGCCTTTATTTATTAATTGAAATTATGCTTTTATCCCCGGCCCTCCCTTCCCTGCTAGTTGTGTATGTCAAAGCACCACAAATTAGCCCAATGTATAGCCCAGAGAGCCATAGCTAATGAAAGCCTGTCAGAGGGGGAAATAGGCTAGAATTATCAAGGCCCCTTTAAGCTGAAGCTCAGAACAAAGAGTGGACGTCCGGCAATCAAGACCACACAGCTTAAAAGAGTATTTACCATGCTAACATTCGTGATCTACACATTATGAACAACGCTTATGCAATGCTGTCTTGCCTTATTCGTTTCGGTAAACACTGTCCTCAAAATTGACAGCCCGCTTTGGGCCAATGGGATAATTTCAACGGCACTGACAACTCCAGCAGTCTAATTAATCAGGCAGCATCAAGCAGTAGATTATCCTCTCTGAGAGATAGACTGGTTTGTGTTGAGATGGGGCCATAGTGGCAGCCCCAACTGTATGACAAGCTGAATAAATAGCTTTTGTCATCCTATCGGTGACTCTATTAAGCTTTCCTCTTGATTATCTGTCCCCTACTACCAACCCTCTAATTAGTACCTGGCACAAGCTCTGATATTTAAGCGTGATTAAGGGAATGCTCGTGCTGCAACAAAAGGTCCACTTTTCCAGGGCTGGTCGCTATCGGCGTGTGTAATGTTAGAAGTCAAAATGGGTGGACTCATTTACCAGCGTTGAGCTAAGTGCATTCTTGGCTCAGGAAGAGATGGAGCTGTATATGTGCACTTCAGCCAAGGAAACCATTTGTAATGGCCGAATGTTGCTGCCCTGTGTCTTAGTGTGAGACTTTGGCAACTCTACACCTCTGCGGCTGTGTGCTTTTTTTACATCCATGTCTCTTGCTTTCTCTCGCTCTCGCTCTCTCTCTCTCTCTCTCTCTCTCTCTCTCTCTCTCTTTCTCTGACTCTCTTTTTTCAATTCATCTGCTCTGTTTGGTCAAAAAGATGGATAGGTAAGTAAGAGGGGTAGTGGGTTGTAAATATCAGGGTGAGCTTTTGAATAATTAACCAATCTTTCTTATGCCTTGTTGTCCTTCATACTGTCTTATGGCTAATGCCCAGTTCCGGTGTTTGTTTGCACTGAAACTCACGGCAAACAAGACCTTCACGTTGGATTTGCCACTCTATCACCAAAGCAAACATGCTGTTTTCTTGATGCCTCTCTCTGTCTCTCTCTCTCTCTCTCTCTCTCACACACACACACACACACACTTCTCCATAAGAATGTAACAATGTGTATGGGGGGCTGCCAGGATAACAAATCGTCTCCGCAGCTCATGCATGCTAATGTTATGTTGTAAGCAGTTTTGTTGACAAGTGCTAATACTTCTTTCATACTATCATCAAAAGTGGCAAATACAACAGCCATTACTCCCTCTCTCAGTTTCACAGACATGATGGATGGTGACCTTAATGCAGGTGAGCTGAGTTTTTGAATGTTAAAGGATCCACCATAAATCACAGAATTATTACAATAAGCTTTAATTGGTTAAGGAGTGTTTACATCCTAAAGAGCTAGAAAAATTGGGTTTTGGCATATTTTAATTTGCAAAGTGCATTTTCATTACAAATGGCACTTTAATATTACCCTCCTTTATCATGCAAAATATGCAATACACTGGCAATCTATTAATTGGCCATGGGGAAAAAATGCACGCCAAGCGTAAATCCATGCATTCTTGTGTGTATAATGCATGTGTGAGTGGGATTGAGAAAGAGAAATAGCTGAATACGTGTGTGTGCATCCATTAGGACAAGAGACACTTCGTGACTGGGCACAGTGTGGATGAAATACATACAAACCATGTTTCCTCTGTGTGGCATAAAGCTAATTAGAACACTATAAATATGAGAGACATACTGGACACTTGTGTCCTCTCAGTCAACACAGAGCAAGTTTATTGAAATGGCATTTTAGGCTTTATTCCACCAGCTTTTTTATTTTAGTTACTTTAGTTAGCATATCAAATGCATTGTTTTGTACTTCTTTTTGAAAAGGTGCACACTGATGCATAATTATTATGGATATGTGTGTTAGAATTGGGGTACAAATGCATCTGTGTTTTATAGTACACAGCATTGTACACAGAGTCAGATCACAGTACATAGATATACATTGTATTATATTGACATTCTCCTATTTTCTATCATAATAATAATGATAAAATAAATCAAGAAAATAAATAAATTAAGCAAAATATTGCAAATGATTGTTATCATTATACTAATGGTAGTAATAAATAAAGAAGGAAATGAATGAATGAATAAATAAATAAATAAATAAATAGAGGAAGGAAAGAAGGAATAAAATGAAAGCAAGAATGGAAGGAAGGAAGGAAGGAAGGAAGGAATGAATAAAAAGGAAATAATGAAGAAAGAAAGGAATGAGGAAAGGAAGGCATGGAGGAATGAATAAGGAAAGGAAGAAAGGGAGGAATGAGGACATGAAGAAAGTCAGGAAGTAATAAAAATGAAGGAAGAAAGGAAGAAAAAGGAAGAAATTAAGGAATTAAAAAGGAAGAAGGAATGAAGGAAGTATGGATGGAATTGAAAAGGAAAGAATGAGGGAAGGAAGGAAGGAGGGCAGGAAGGAAGAAAGGAATGAGGAAAGGAAGGCATAGAGGAATGAATAAGGGAAGAAAGGAAGGAAAGAAAGAAAAAAGAATGGAAGGAATGAAAGTAGGGAGGGAGGAAGGAAGGACTACAAATAAATGAAGGAAAAATAAATAAAAGAAGGGATGAGGAAAGGAAGGAAGGATGGAAGGAAAGAAAGAAAAAGGAAGAAATTCATGTATAAAAAGGAAAAGGAAGAAAGGAAGGAATTAAAAAGGAAAAATAATGAAGAAAGGAACAAATGGCAGAATGTAGGAAGGAATTAAGGAAGGAAGTAAGGAAGGACAAAAAAAAATTAATAAGGAATGGAAGGACGGATGTAAGGATGGAATAGAAAAGGAAGGAAGCAAAAAGAAGTAAGGAATAAAAAGGAAGGATTGAATGAATTAATAAAGCATTGAATTAAGGAATAAAAAGAAAAGAAGGATGAAGGAAAGAAAATTCACAACAGATATTAGTGTAACGTTTCTCATCCACCTCCTGTCCTGCCTTTTCCTGTCTGTCATTCAGCTATCATGCCTGACATCCTGGCAGACCAATCAGATGCCTTCCCCTGAGACATGATGTGAAGTCTTGGAGGATGCATGGCAAAGTGCTGCTTGATTTCCCAATGGCCAGTCACACACGTGTAGAGACACAAACGTGACGGTCTCATACACTCAGATCTGACACAGCCAACACATGTAGCATATCTGTCAGCTCACTCAATGAATGACAGAAGTGCTAAAGCTTCAGTAACGGCTTCAGTTAGTATCTTTTTTAGTCCAAGAGTGGTAAAAATGGCAACTTAACGGTCCATAAGCGACCGTAAAGTGATAGTTCACCCAAACAGATTCTGTGATTATTTACTCACCCTCATGTTCCAACTCATATATTAAAACTCGACACTTTTTGTTTCATTCTGCAAACATGCATACATCATTTAACAAGTGTTTATTTAAATAAAATAAACTGCCCATGAGATATGGTCAAAACTTAAAAACATGACCAAAAATTAGAGAGATATAGTGAGAGCGTATTTGTGTGTAACTGTCACCAAGATCCAGACACACAGTCGGATTTAAATCCATGGGTTGAATTGCAGAGTTTAGCCCCTGCATTGTGATCCAGTGCATATGCGGTTTAGAGCAGAATTGCTTGCTAGCTGCTTGTGCTGTGTGACTCAGTCAATTGTGTGGCTTTTTTATGCTGGATGAAAGGCAAACTTCAATGCTTTAGTTCTTTCATGGCTGCTGCACAGGCTACAGGGCAGAAAGCCCCTACAGTATCAGCACAAAGCCTTCCCCTCAACGCTTTCCTACAATTACATTCTCTCTTCCATTCTCTTTACCACAGTGCTTTGTTTACAATAGTTGACTAAGACAGTTATTGTGCTGGAGTTGCTTTGAAGAGGATTGGACAGCTCTCAAAAACTAACAAAAAAGTAATACATACAATACTGTACATTTTATGCCAGTCAAATGATATATGATCCTTAGAAACCAGCTTAATTTTACTTTGTAATATGTATTGTTATCTAATAAATTTATTATTCATAAACACATCAAAGACGGCAGAATCTGGTGCCATTCTTAGGACCTTGAATGTGCAATATTTCAAGAGTATTAAAACATTATAAATGTCAAGTCATCAAAACAGCCTAAACAGAAATCAAAACAGTCGGATGCGTCTTTACTAAAGAACTGTTTACATTTTGCGAGAATGTGTAGTTGATTCCCTGTTTAATCATAAATGGTTTGTTTATTCACATTTTCTATTATTAAAGCAATGGCTCAGGGGATAATAAGTGCATTTTCTCCTTATATACATTGAAAGCAGTTTTATACCCATGAGCTTACTGTGTGGTAATATCCTGACTAGAATAAACAAGCTTTATTGAAAACTGGTAGATTTTCACAATGGCTCTTTTCTTTTGCAAAAGGTAAGCATTTTAGGTTTAACCCTGCAGATTCAGATAAGCAATGCATTATGAATTATTTGACTGTAATTTTGTTAAAGGATGGTAAGCTGCCTTTTTCCTCTTAAAGTTTTATGGCTGTGTTCGGAACCTTAACAAATGTGGCTTTATCAGGCAGTATCCAGAGATAGGAAGGCATCAAGTCATGTCAGAATGCAATGTTTGAGTAATATCCTGTCTATTAAGATACCTCAATTTTTGACTGCAGCATAGTTGTTTTCTTTGCTGCCGGTGATATCCCTCTATACTGTGTTCATAGATGTTGGTTGAAAGAAGTACAGTAAATACAGTACATTTATATACACACACATACACACACACACACACACACACACACACACACACACACTGGAGGCCAAAAGTTTGAAATAATGTACAGATCTGGCTGTTTCGGAAGGAAATTGGTAATTTAACTCACTACAGTGGAATTCAACTGATCACAAAGTCTAGTCAGGGCATTACTGATATAAAAACAGCACCATCACAATTTGAAAAAGTAATTTTTTATCAAATCTAGACATGACCCATTTCCAGCAGCCATCACTCCAACACCTTATCCTTGAGCAATAATACAAAATTGCTAATTTGATACTAGAAAATCACCATTATTAAATTAATCTTAACATTGTCTTTGTGTTTGTTTTTGAGTTGCCAAAGTATGCAATAGACTGGCATGTCTTAAGGTCAATACTAGGTAAAATTGCTAAATAAAATAAACAGCTTTCTCTAGAAACTCGTCAGTCAATCATTGTTTTGAGGAATGAAGGCTATACAATGCTTGAAATTGCCAAAAAAATTTAAGACTTCATACAAAGATGTACACTACAGTCTTCAAAGACAAAGGACAACTGGCTCTAACAAGGACTGAAAGAGATTTGGACGGTCAGATGTTCAACTAAACAAGAGTGCATCAGAGTCTCTAGTTTGAGAAATAGACATCTCACATGTCCTCAGCTGACAGCTTCATTAAATTCTACCCACTCAACACCAGTTTCATGTACAACAGAAAAGAGAAGACTCAGGGGCGCAGGCATTATGGGAAGAACTGCAAAGAAAAATACACTTTTTAACAGAAAAACAAAAAGAATAGTTTAGAGTGGGCAAAGAAACACAGACATTGGACAACAGATCATTGGAAAAGAGTATTATGAGTCTTAACCCCATTGAGCTTTTGTGGGGCCACAAGTGCTACAGGAAGTGTGGGGTGAAATGTCACCTCAGTATCTGGACAAACTGACAGCTCGAAAGCCAAGGATCTGCAAAGATGTCATTGCTGCATATGGAGGATTTTTTAATGAGAACACTTTGAAGTAGTTTTAAAAGTTCTGAACATATTATTATTATTTTTTTTTTTTAATTAAAATAGTAATTTGTCACATTATTAATTTCCTGACTATACATTGTGATCAGTTGAATGCCACTTTGGTGAATAAAAGTACCAATTTATTTTCATAAGTGCAAAATCTGTACATTATTCCAAACCTTTGCCTGCCAGTGTATATATTTATGAGTGTATTTATACTGAGAAATAAGTGATTTCTACAGTTAAATATCCACATGTTTATCCCTATATCTCTCTATTCTAGGCAACTAGAAGTGACATCATTATGCCTTTGAAATCAGTCAGAAACCAGTTTCCATAAAAGTGAAATGCTAAATTTCTGCCTCTAACAGCATCAAATGGAATTGCAATCTGTTTTGTTTTCTTGGGGTGAGATAATGTTTTTGTTTGACCAATGGCCCACCAACTTTTTCAACCATCAGGATCATGGGTAGTGTAGTTCTTCACCAGGAATTCTGCTTTATAACAAGATTTTAAAAAAAAAAGATGAAATAATGGCACCAAAATGATTGAGCAGGGAGTTTAGCTGAATCTAACATTTCCCATCTATTTCTAAATTAGAATGTCTTGTTTTGTCAGTGAGCCATGACTTTTATTGGACATGTTGTCAGGCGATAATATTTATATAGGTTGTTCAACAACGCTACATATTTTAAGTTTGGTCTCTTGTATTCCAATTTCATACAGTTGTGTGTCTTTGGGATGCTTTTGGCCCCACAGAGTTCCTTACCTCATGTTTTGAACTCTGCTATTAATTAATATACAACAATGTTAGGCTCACATTTTTTTAAACCTTTCAACCTTTGTGTCACCCCAAATAAAGTTCATGAATCCTGAGCCTCAATTCAAGTATTTCAGTGTCCCACAGTGATGGAGTGCTAGCAGGTGTGCTCTTCGCCACACAAAGAACATATTTGTTTAACTTTGGCACTTTGTTTTTCATCTCTGGGAGATGGAGAGGAAAAGTTGTAGACCAAGATGAGGGCGTGTTGAATTAGGGCAGGTGGATTAATGACTCAGAGTCTTCCTTCATTTCATGGTTGGTCTCTTTCACCACCTCAAGCATGCAGCGTGCAGCGTGACTGAGACTTTTAGTTTTAGTTGAGCCGTGTGGCATGGAGCAGAGGCTGCAGTGAAAGTGAAGCAATGGGAATGAGAATTTCTTTCACAGGCATTGTGGCAGAACAGAGGAAAGGTTAAACAGTCTCCCCGGCTGCATCACCTGTGGGAAGGGCAGGAGGGGCTTGTTGAGTGAAGGGAGGATCAGCCAATGACTGGTCATAAATCTTCTTTTTTTTTTGTTCTTTGCAGCTTGTACCAACATGACTGTTATCTTTTGTTTTTCTCTCATTTGTCTTCTTTCTTTCCTTCTTTTCACTGCAGAAATATATATTTCTTAATCAGTAACTTTATATAGTTTTCATGTAAAAATATCAAAACATGATCTAATGAGTAGCAAATTTCTTTATTCTATTTAAAAAAAAAAAAAAACATTTTCCTTCAATAACTTTTTTTTTCTTCAGAATAAGATTTACATAAGAAGCAAATGTATTTCCTGCTTCCTTTCTTGCTCATAGTTTTCACTCCTTCCCATCAGCAGTTACTGAATTTATGTTTCCTAACAGGCATTCCTAAAAGTTTGTGACTATGAGCTGTGAGGATTAATAGCCTCACAGACTTTTTTAACGGTATAGGGTTTGTAATTACACTAAATAGATGAGATTGGGCAGGCAGAGTAAATGTACAATCCTTGGTCTAGTGAGATTTATAGTCCCTGATTGGTTTTAAAGGCCTTTTTAATGCACTTGCAGGATGTTTGTTTATGATTGGCATTCAACTGGCCAAACTGCCATTTAAAATCAAGATACCATAGATACCAATGTGTGCAAAAAAGTTAGTGATTTTAATATGAGCTCAAATCAAATTCATCCAAGACCAAAATTATTTGAGCTATGCTATCCACATTGATGTCCCTGTGATGTGTTTTGACGAGCACAGTTTGATTTGGTGTTGACATATTTCCTACTGAAACAGAAAGTGGGGGTGGGACATATCGAACGACTCATCCCATTTTCAAAAGTAGCAAATAGGTTTTAGTTTACAGGTGTAAAAGAGTAAAAAGGTGCTTCCACTTGCCTTGTGAATTATAAGTGTATGACCCTTTAATTATATTCGACCCACACTCTCTGTTCATTGGCTGGTGTCATTGCAAACTGGTTCCGTCCCATTCAGAAGTGTTCATCCCTATACCCTATTCTCCTCAAAGGAAAGTACCCTCCACTGTGAAAGCTTCATATGAATGAAAGGTTTGAACTGTCATTCAGAACTCACTTTTTAAGCAATTCTTATTGGCAGAACCCAACAACATGGATTGTGTTCCCTTTGCCCTACAAGGGCATGATAAACACCAGTTAGTACACAGCCAGGCACGTTGAACAGATGCAGGGGAAGAGTGCATTTTAGTTCAAGATAGAATTTGATTGGTCAAGGTTTCTGAACCTCTATGTGACCTCATGAAAGTTCCTGAGTCTTTTTAGCCGGAAGAGAGGAACTGTAGATTTGAAATGCTATCTTTTGTCAATGTTTAGAAGTAAAGTAGCACATAGATGTCTTTAAAGCTAATAGATATAGACAAAAAGCAGCAAAACTTACATTTTGATTTCACAGGATCTTTAATTGTATAGCTCTATACTCTGTTTCTATTTCTCCTAAGTCATTTTGGAAGAATAATTAAAGAAAAGAGCAACTTCTGAGCTTATATTATTATTTGTCTGTGACAACCTTATTATAAGACCCCAAAACACTTATGAATACATCTATTTTAAAGAGGAATAGCTCTTAAGAATACTCCTACAGGTATGCTTATATTTAGTTCATTGTCATGTCTGTACAGTACAAGTAGAGTTCCCTGTTTCTCTGTCTGGATGGAGATGGAACAGAGCTAAGCAAAGGCATTCTGACAGGCGAAAGATGCCATAACATATTGTCTGTTGATGTGCATTGACAAATTATGCAGGACCACGTGTGTGTGCATATATGAAACCCTGCACAGCTCATTTAGCTCCAGTGTAGACACCTGGGTGGTGGCCTGCCTTAGCTCAGCAAGTCCTGGATCTCTCCCTACTAGCTGACAGTACTGAGGCCCAATATACGGGCTCCACCAACAGATTAATCAACACAGACCTCATGACAAATCACCCGCCACCAGCACTGATCCGAAAGAGGAGAGAGAGGGAAAGTGAGAGCAACTAAGATTTAGAAGAGAGGATACGACTCAGCTTATTTATAGAAGAACATCATTGCACTTTTATAAGATCACGCCATTCACATTTTGTAACTATGACCAACAAAATCTCCTCCATTCAATCTGTAAACAGATGCGTATCTCGGTATATGCTCATATCATGCAGCATTAAATAAGTGTGACCTTTCTAGACCCCCAAACATATAACCCCTAAATAACTTGCACAATCACAATGCCATTACCATTAGGGTTAAAGAAACAGCATATAGCTAAATAAATGTGCATGGGAGAACACTCTGGTTAATCCCATGCCTCAGGTGGCTTTTCATCTATTCCATTCAGATTCCAAGCAAATCAAATTAAGGCAGAAAGGGGGTGAAATCAAAAACTTCGACACAAAAACACAGGGACATTTTTTAAAACTGTCCCCATGGCCATGTTCCTTGTTTTATTATCTGCAACAATAGGGGTAGATTGTGGCATGCTTTCCTTGAGCATATCCAGATTAGTATTGCTTTGACATTTGGGAGACTCGATAGCAATACTGTAATGCTTTCCTGGGGGAATTTAACCCGAATGAGGGAGACTTGTTTATGCAACATCTGTTTAATGGAACGATTGCCTAAGCTGCAGACAAGTGTAGAACAATCTCACACATAAGTATTGATATCCTACACTGCCTTTCTCCATGTGTCATGTGTTTCATCCAGATATCTGAATGAACAGCTGACCTACCATTGAATTTACAATGAAAGTGGATGGTGACCGATGATGGGGAGTAGCTAAAAGTACTGATGCTACAAACCTTAGTACATGTGTGAGAGTAGTGACTCGAATGTGTCCAAAATTGTCCCCTATCCACTATATAGTGCACTATTTTGGGTGTTGACCATTTTGTACTATTCGTTCCCTACATTTGGTCACTAATTTTTACCCACAATGCATTGTAATTTTCAGTGTACCGCTAATGTACACTCACCAACTCTATCTTGCCCATAATCCAGGAGAGAGAGAGAGAGAGAGAGAGAGAGAGAGACAGAGAAGGAATGGGAAAGTAAAGTCAAGTGTTTTTTATTTGTATAGCCCATTTCACAACACACGTCATTTCAAAGCAGCTTTACAGAAAATTATGCTTTAACCCAAAAAGCTGTAAAAATGAATGTCTTCGAGTTATAATTGTGCAGTTTGTATAATGTTTTAATGTTTGTAAATTGTGCCTTAAAATTAATAATAGTAAATAATTATATTTATATTTAGACCCCCACTGAGCAAATATAAGACTGTGGCAAAGAACACAAAACTCCATAAGATGTTGGTTAAAGGAGAAAAATAACCTTGGGGGAATCCAGGCTCATAGTGGGAGCCAGTTCCCCTCTGGATAAACAGCATGAATATAATGCCAGTATTAGTGATTTATGTTTGTTCAAGTCAATATTTAAAATTAGTAAACTAAGTAAGTGTTAGGAGCCAATGTATAAACAAAAATCTGTTGTATTAACTGTAGATTAATTACTAAAGTCTTAGAATTTACATTCTTAATTACATTTACATTTATGCATTTGGCAGACGCGTTTATAAAAAAAGCAACTTACAGAGCCCTTATTACAGGGAAAATCACCCCGGAGCAACCTGGAGTTAAGTGCCTTGCTCAAGGACACAATGGTAGTGGCTGTGAGGATCGAACCGACAAACTTCTGCTTAACAGTTTAGTGCTTTAGCCCACTACGCCACCACAGCTCCAGCTTAATTAACTGCTGAAGTGCAAACAGATGCATTGTCTTTTGTTATTTGGCTGATGAAGGCTGCAGTTAATGTATTATCTATGTATTCCAGTTTAAGAGTGTAGTCCATCCTTTGGCCAAGGTGAGGCAGGCATAGATCAGTAAGGTGCACTGTAGTTCAACTGTAAGCTTGTGCCAGATTCATTTCCAGATTGAGTCCATCTTAAATTCAAGTTTCAGGCAGTGTCCCATGTCTGAATGTTGGTGCTGGCATCAGTTCATCCTCTGTGAATCCATCGTAGTAGTCTGAAGTGAAATCTGACTGGCACTGGCTGTAGTTATGGCAAATTTCCACTGCATGTTACGGTTCAACTTGCCTCGACTCGCTTTACTTTTCTGAGCTTGCATTTCCACTGCAGTTTAGTACCATCTCAACATGGGTGCGATTATAGGCTGGTCGTTATAGTTGCGCCTCCTCATCTTAAACACGATACAAACTGACCAAAACAATAACACAACTGCTAGCTGTTAGCTACTAGCTCATTGTGCTGCATAAAGCAGTTGTTGCATGGTGATAACAAAAAAGTGTAACAGTTAAATTGGCCTGGTTGTTTCCAGTTGCTGGTCAACTAAATAAAGTGAAGCTTTCAAGCAGAATATAGAGTTAACATAACAAACATACCATCCTCCATCGTGGCTGAATCCAGGGCACTCTCCCTCCCATTGCTCATCCCTCTAGATAGCGTCCATTTGGTGGAACCACTTCCACTTTTCCTTGATAGTCACTTTTAAGTTTTTTAACTTTTTCCTACACTGTAAGTCCAGTGGTAGCCGTGTGGGGCCAACCGCTGAGACACTTCCTGGGAGACTTTTTAGTTTTGTGTTGTTTCTTTCTTCGCTAACGAGTGAACCGTCTGCACCTCGTTTATTCAGCACAGTGTGGTTTTGCACACAGCCATATCTTTTTTCACAATTTGAAAGGCGTGAGAACAAATTATACTGCTATATCTGTTACTAACTTTAAAACTAGCGGGTTGATGTCCCGTGTCGGAAATCCAGTGACGCTGCTAGTGACGGTTTTCCCTGAACAATCAGTGATCTGCAGGATTTTTATATCACATTTTTTTCGGCTCAGCTCACTTGGAACCTCAACCAAGCTGGTACTAAAAAAGGATCAGGTACCCAAGTGGAAAACCCCCAAAAAGCGTGCAGAGTCGAGTTGTACGGTGCAGTGGATCTGGCTGGCTCTGGTAACCTCAATATATGTATCCCAAGGTTAAGACAGGGAAACATAATATTAGCGTAGATGCCATTCACTTTAAAACAGGATTATAGAATATGAGAAGTTCATGCGGTTTCTGGTTCATGCAGAACTAACTAATGCAGCATATGCCTGGCTGCAAAGATGAATCTTTAGTCTAAACTTAAACTGAGAGAGTGTGTCTGAGTCCCGAACCATCTTCATAAGACAATTCCATAGTTTAGGAGCCAAATAGGAAAAGGATCTACCTACTTTTGTGGGTTTAGATTTTCTCGATATTATTAACAGACCAGAATTTTGTGATTTTAGTGAACGTGATAAAATATTTTGATCCAATAATTAGTACCCTGTTTTGTTGGAATTTAGAAGAAGGACATTTCTTGCCATCCAATATTTGATATAATTGAAAGACTGCTAAATTGGAGAATTGGGAAATTTCATCAGATTTCAAGGAAATATATAGTTGGGTATTGTTGGCATAACAGTGAAAACTAATTCCACTTAATGATAATGATCCAGATAATGTCACCCAGGGGAAGCACATATAAGGAGAAAAGGAGATGCCCTAAAACTGATCCCTGTGGCACTCCATACTTAACTTTAGGTTGATCTGACAATTCCTTGTTTACACAGACAAAGTGGTAGAGGTAGCCATGACCATCCCAGGGCCAACGCCAGTAGCCATGACCGTCCAAGGGCAAGCGCCAGTAGCTAGGATCGTCCAAGAGCCAGCACCCCTCGAGCCTTCCAAAGCTCCGCCTCTCGAACCTCCCGAGCCTCCCAGGGCTCCGCCTCTCAAGTTTCTCGAGCCTCCCAGGGCTCCGCCTCCCAAGTCCCTCGAGTCTTCCAGGACTCCTCCTCCCGAGCCTCCCAGGGCTCCGCCTCTCAAATCTCTCGAGTCTTCCAGGGCTCCTCCTCCCGAGCCTTCCAGAGCTCCGCCTCCCAAGTCTCTCGAGTCTTCCAGGGCTCCTCCTCCTGAGCCTTCCAGAGCTCCGCCTCCCAAGTGTCTCAAGTCTTCCAGGGCTCCTCCTCCCGAGCTTTCCAGGGCTCCGCCTTTCAAGCATCTCGAGCCTCCCAGGGCTCCGCCCCTCAAGTCACTCAAGTCTTCCAGGACTCCGCCTCTCAAGCCTCTCGAGCCTTCCAGGGCTCTGCTTGTCAAGTCACTCGAGTCTTCCAGGGCTCTGCCTCTCAAGCCCCTCGAGCCTTCCAGGGCTCCGCCTCTGAAGCCTCTCGAGCCACCCAGGGCTCCGCCTCCCGAGCCTCCCACGGCTCCGCCCCAGAGCCTCCTATGGCTCCACCGCCCAAGCCTCTTACGGCTCCGCCTCCCGAGCCTCCTACGGCTCTGTCCCCAGAGACTCCAGAGCCTACCAGGTCTTTGCCTCAGAAACCGCCCGCGGCGCCACCTCCCTCGGCTCCGCCTCCAGAGCCTTCCAGGTCTCCACCCCTAAAGCCTCCTACGGCGCCACCTTCCTCGGCTCCGCCTCCCGAACCTTCCTCGGCTCCGCCTCCTGGGCCTGCCTTGGCCCGGCTTCCGGGGCCTCCCTCGGCTCCTTCTACGAAGCCTCCCTCGGCTCCGCCTTCAGAGCCTTCTACGCCCTCGCATCCTTCGGGTCCACCTCCTGAACCCCCCTCGGTTCCACCTCCAGAGCCTCCTTCAGCTCCACCTCCTGAGCCTCCCTCGACTACGCCTCCAGTGGCTCCCTCAGCTCCGCCTTCTGAGCCTTCTACACCATCGCCTCCCACAGCTCTGCCTCCAGGGTCTTCTGCGGCCCTGCCTACGCCTCCTTCGGCGTCGCCACCCAAGTCTTCGAATGCTCCGCCTCAGAAGTCCTCCTTGGCGCCGCCTCACGCGGCTCCGCCAGCTTCCCCAGGGGCCACTCCTCCTCCTAGGCCACCCAAACCGGCCTCTGTCCCGTGGCCACCTCCCAGGTCCCCTGAACCAGCCTTTGCCCTGTGGCCAGCTCCCGGGCCATCTAAACCGGCCTCAGTCCTGTGGCCACCTCCCAGGCCCCCTGAATCGGCCCCTGCCTTGTGGCCAGCTCCCGGGCCACCCAAACCTGTCCCCAAATTGTGGCCGCCTCCCAGACCACCTAAACTTGTCCATGCTCGGTCGATACCTCCCTGGCCTCCTAAGCCTGTCCCTACCCTGTGGACGCCCCCCGGGCCACCTGACCCGGTTCCCTTCACACATCCCCAGAGACTGCTTGCTTGCCCTCTCGGCCTCCCTAGTCTGCCTGTCTGCTCTTTGTGCCCCCGAGGACTGCCTAATTGCCCCTTGTGCCCCCGTGGACTGCCTAATTGCCCCTTTTCCCCCATGGACTGCCTAATTGTTCCTTGTGCCTCCTTGGTCTGTCTCTGTGTCCCTTGTGCCTCCTTAGTCTGTCTTTGTGTCCCTTGTGGCCCCTTTGGTCTGTCTGTTTTCCCCCTTGTCCAGCCCCCCTCTCCTTGAACCTTTGTTTATTTTTTCTATTTACTTTCTTAGGACCGTCTGGAATCCGGTCCTTTTGAGGGGGGATCATGTTACATTCCCGTGTTGTCTGCCCTGTGTTCTCTGTTTTCCTAGTCACGTTCTTGTCATGTTTCCTTGTGGTCTGCCCCGCGTTTTCTGTTTCAACCTCGCCAGTCACGTTCCATGTCACTCTTCCTCATTGTCCGTCCCGTGTTTTCTGTTTCACCGAACAGGCTCCCTGTCATGTCTTCCTTGTTGTCCGCCTGTGTTTCACTGTCTCTGTTAAAACTACACTTCCCTTCTTCCTCATTCCTCATCACCGCCGTCACAGCATTATTATCCGCACCTGTCACTTATTTTGTTATCACTGTGTCTGTCTAATTAAACCCTGTCGTTTCCTCTCTCCGTTGTCGTTCGTTGGCTTTGCATGTCATTCGTTGGCGTTTCGTGTTCGTGACGTTACCTGTCGTTTCTGCCCTTGCATGTTCTTGTTTCCCCGCAGTTTTCCCGCTCGCTCGAGGATCTCCCTGCTGTTCCTGTTTTCCCTGTTGTGCCACCCATCCGAGGATTTCCCTACCCATTGAGGATGTTCGCTGTCTGCACCCCTCCTGTGTTTATTCCAGTTCTTTAGTTAGCGTTTTCCCATCGTGGACCTTTTGTTTGTTCCTGTCTTTTTTTACTTACCTTTTGTTCTCTTCAATAAAGCTGCATTTGGATCCCAAATTTGGATTTTTTTTATTTTATTTCACATTATAGCGCACTTCCAGCTTTGTAGACGAGTGAACCAAATCATAATCAAACGTCCTGGAATGTTCACTTTCTCACAAATGCAATGTATGGCAGTCTGAATCATCCTAGTGAATATGTTTGTTCAAATGTATATACACAGCAGCCAAAAGTTAGTAATAATGTACAGATTTTGCTCTTATGGAAAGAAATTGGTACTTTTATTCACCAAAGTGGCATTCAACTTATCACAGTGTATAGTCAGGACATGTATAGGGCAGAGCCATGGAAGACTCTAGTCCCCGTGGTCAGACTACTTCGGACTAAGTCAGTTCTTCTGTCCTGGGATAAGGGGAAAATTGGGGACCTGGGTAGCTCAGCGAGTACTGATGCTGACTAACACCCCTGGAGTCATGAGTTCAAATCCAGTGCGTGCTGAGTGACTTCAGCCAGGTCTCCTAAGCAACAAATTTGGCCCGGTTGCTAGGGAGGGTAGAGTCAATGGAGCGCATGGTAAGTTGTGTGTGGATCGCGGAGAATAGCATGAGCCTCCACAAGCTGTGAGTTTTCACAGTGTCATGCACTGCAAGCCATGTGATAAAATGCACGGATTGACTGTCTCAGAAACGGAGGCAACTGAGACTTGTCCTCCACCACCCAGATTGAGGTGAGTAACCGCGCCACCACAAGGACCTAGTAAGAAGTAGGAATTGGGCGTGCCAAAATTTGGGGAGAAGAGGGGATAAAAAAAGTAGAAAAATGGAAAAAGGAAAAAACATTATTTAAAAACATCTTAAACTACTTCAAATATTTCTCATTAAAAAATGCTGCATATGCAGCAATGACATCTTTGCAGATCCTTGGCATTCTAGCTGTCAGTTTGTCCAGATACTCAGGTGACATTTCACCCGATGATTCCTGTAGCACTTGCCATAGTTATGGCTGTCTTGTCGGGCACTTCTCACGCACCTTACAGTATAGCTGATCCCACAAAAGCTCAATGGGGTTAAGATCCATGATCCAAGGATATGTTGTCCAATGTCTGTGTTTCTTTGCCCACTCTAACCTTTTCTTTTTGTTTTTCTGTTTCAAAAGTGTCTTTTTCTTTGCAATTCTTCCCATAAGGCCTGCACCCCTGAGTCTTCTCTTTACTGTTGTACTTGAAACTGGTGTTGAGCTGGTAGAATTCAATGAAGCTGTCAGCTGAGGACATGTGAGGTGTCTATTTCTCAAACTAGAGACTCTGATGCACTTATCCTCTTGTTTAGTTGTACATCATGTCCTTGTTAGAGCCAGTTGTCCTTTGTCTTGGAAGACTGTAGTGCACACGTTTGTATGAAATCTTCAGTTGTTTGGCAATTTCAAGCATTGTATGCCACTTTGGTGAATTAAAGTAACAATTTCCTTCCGAAACAGCAAAATCTGTACATTATTCCAAACTTTTGGCAGCCAGTGTACCTTCAGTATAATTAGCTAACTTTTACTTTTGTTAGTAGCTTGTAGTGTACAGTATCTAACTACTCTTTCAAAAGAGTAGCTTGACTATAGTTTAACTACTTAAATGAGTATTTTATCTTGCCAAGAAAGTTTTAAAGTTGCTTTTTCAAAACATATGGGAACTTACACTGTCAAGCTCCAAAAAGTATACCAATGTACCAGAAAAGTCCATATTACTTGGACACTATATTCAAAGTTTTCTGAAGTCAAATGATAGCTTTGTGTGAGTAACAGACAAAAATGTTAATTATTTTTAACATAATTTAAATTTTTGTTTTAACAGCTGCTTTCACAGGGCTCTTTTACAGGGGTAAATACTCAGAGTCTCCCAGCACTGAACTCCTTATGTCAGGTTGGGTGTTTACTCCTCAATCACTTCTCCTCTATCCATTTATTTTCCAGAATGTGCGGGGTGAGCATCAGAGCTAGGAACCTGTTTGGGTATGCACAAACCATTTGGCTCATTTATCAGCATTCATTAATGAAAACGAGTGAACAGGACCCAAACTCTCACAAAATGATGCCTTATATATTGATTGTTAGGCATGGTGGTGTGAGAGCTATTTTTGTCGACAACAACAAAAAAAGAGGATGCCAAAGAAAATAAACTTTTATAATACTGAATAAAATCTCATTTGTAAACAAATATATATATATATATATATGTAAGGTCCGCCACTTGTTCTTTCTCGTGTGGTTTTTAAGCGGTGCACCTCTGAGAATATGACCAATGAGACAACATAGTGACTAGTGGCTAACTAACTAATATTACTGTTGTATTTCCACAAAAGCTATGGCCATATGGTTAAGAAATTGCCTAATAACTGTTAATTAATTCCCAGTAGGCAGCTGTTATACACAGAATTTAATAATATTACATCAGTTTTATCTCTACTCTGTTTAAGGGCAACCTTATTCGAAATAAAGAGAGCAAGAATATGTTTATAATGAAAAAGTGTCAGATCTATGTGATGGTCTAGTGTTCTCACCGGTCCAATTAGACTGATCTGGGTTCAGTACCTTCTGTGTTGCTGTAGCATAAATGAAGGTTTCAGTGCTGGCCTTGTGACCTCTGAGGAATATTATTAAGCTTTGTTCATATTCACTCATTACTGGCCTCTACCCCCTGGGCTTTCCCACCTTAGCTCTATGGCAAAAGTTGGCCATGCTGCCAACCTTGTTAATTCAAGATCAATTTGAGGAGATGTGTTAATTTCTCTTTCTTTTTCATAGTTGCTTAAGTGGTTTTTTGGATTAGACTGACATTACTCTTACATTCCTATCCATTATTGATCATTTTGAGGCAATGCAAGGCAAGTTTATTTATATAGAACATTTCATACACAATGGTAATTCAAAGTGCTTTACATAAAAATTAAAAAATAAATTATGAACAAGAAATAAAAATAAAAGTAATAAAATACATTTTAAAAAGGAAAAAATTATTAAAAAGAAAAGGAATACAGAAATAAAATGATGCCGTGAAATCAGTATGTGCACAGCTCAACAGATGTGTTTTCAGTCTGGATATGAATGTGGCTAATGTAGGAGTACACCTGACCTCTTCTGGAAGATGGTTCTATGCTGTGGGAGGCATAATAGCAAAACACAGTCTCAACTTGTTTTAAGTGGACCCTTATTATTTCTAACTGACATGTCTGTTGGGTTTATATTTAATAAGCACATCGGCAATGTATTTAGGTCCTAGGCCATTGAGTGATTTATATAGAAGTAAAAGTACTTTAAGATCAATTCTTAATGTAACTGGAAGCCAGTGTAAAGACATGAGGACTGGAGTAATATGCTTGTCTAAGAATCCTAGCAGCAGCATTTTTAAGTAGCTGTAGACTCCTACTTTTTGTCAAGGTATATGTTCACCTTGAGAATATTGCTTTTGTTGCTAAACACAATGACCTCTGTCTTGTTGTTGTTTGACTGAAGGAATTTTTGGCACATCCAACTGTTAATTTCATAAATGCACAGGCACAGAGTGTCTATGGTGCTGTAGTTATTTGGCGATAGGTCTAGGTACTGTAAAACTGGATATCAACTACAGAGCTATGATAGGAAATTTTGTTATTTCTCATAATTTGGCCTAGTGGGAGCATAAACAGGTTGAAAAGGAGCTGTGAAAGAATTGAGCATTGTGGGACCCACGTGTCATGGATGACCACTCAAATTAATAGTTCCCTATGTTCACATATTAACCCCTCCCTTCTAGATATGACTTTAACCAGCTGAGGACCGTCCCACAGACCCCAACCCAGTTTTCCAGTCTGTCTAGGAGAATGTTCTGGTCAACAGTGTCAAATGAAGTACTGAGGTCTAATAATACCAGCCCTGATATTTTGCCTGAATCAATATTTAGTTGAATAGTAATTTTATGAGCACCATCGAAATTGTCCAAGTAGCCATTTAAGTTTAAGAATTTGTTCAGCTGATTGAAAACAACCTTTTCAATGATCTTGCCTATGAAAGGAAGATTTGAGATTGCTCTGTAGTTGTTTCATATAGAGTTATCCAGATTGCTCTTTTATAGAAGGGGTTTGATAACTGCAGTTTTCAGGGACTTCGGAAAGTCCGTGTAGGGAAAATTTGGTAGTATAAATATGTAACGATATGGATTAAAGTGCCCATGTAACTTCACCAATAATATATAGGAAATTGAATTATGGAATTAGTATTTTGACCATCATTATAAGAAGGATAAATGAAAAATTATCATAAATCTGAATACAATTCTCCACCATTAATATATAATACAACAGTCTCATTGTATCCGTTCACAATTTAAAATGTTATGAATTAGCTTGAGTAATACTATTCTCATGGCTATTGATAATAATATCACAAATATGTTTATTTATGGTTCGAATTTTCTGTGAAAGTGACGAGATTATTTATCGAAATATACCACAGTCAAATTATCTTTAAATACAAACAAGACTTTATTGCTAATCTAAACACAGAAAACATGACGAAAATGGGGAGTAAATTGTAACAGATGGTGAATGAAATGATCTGTGCAGAGAAATTGAACTTTATGGAGATTATAGACATTGCTTTGAGAACCAGCGATAGTTCATTTAAAAAAAAATACCTTGATTTGCAATCAGGTTATTCAAATTGTTTTAAAGAGACACCAGCACTTTCAGCCAAAGTTGGTGATGTACTTGCATTTCCTTGTGTTGCTTTGGTTCTTTGGCTCTTTGTATGAAGTTTTGGTTGTTTCTTCAATGTTTTGGCCTCTGTTAAGATCGTGGATGTCGGATAGTTCTTTGACTGTTGCGTCGATGGATGGGTGATGGAATGACCAGGCGGGGCTTTGAAGCAAGGTCTCCAGCAATGGGGACTTGCTACTCCATGTCACGTGTGTGAGTCGTAGCACAGATAAGAGAAAAGCTTCCTCAGAACTTTGAATTCTGAGCCTACCTGGACTCTGTGTGGATCCTGGGCAGATGGGCTAAGAGCCCAGAGGGAAGACCGCAAAGTGAGGAAAAGAGAGTAAGAAGTAAGGAGAGTTCTTCCTTGGTGGGAAGACTTTGTACTATTGACATAAACTCAACTTAAAACAACATAAAACACATAGATTCACACTCATACAGCAGCTGTGTGTGTCTTTCTCTCGAACATCTGGCATCTCCAGCTCCCCTTTATCTCTCTCTACCACCGATTATTTGACTCAGCGCCGGCCGTGCACTTTCAGGGCACAGCCACACACTCCTCCTCGTCAAAAACTGAATATATAAAAAATTTAGTAACATAAACATTTCTGAAATGCAGAGAGAATCTCAACAATAGTAAACATGATGTGATGTATCATGAATGGTTACTATTCTAGTAATATGACATGAATAAACAGGGTTCGTACAAATCCTTGAAAGTTTTGAAAATGCCTGATTTGCACAGTTAGGATTTAAAGTATTGAAATATGCTTGAATTTTAAAAATGTTCCTTGAAAATGCTTGACGTTTTTCCTTAGGTTGATGACTGTTATAAACTATCTAAAAGTATTTCAAATTTGAAATGGATAGTATACAGTTGTTATGTTTGTGGTGTCTCGTCAGTGTGGGACCTCACATGCACCACTCTGCATCTTTTTCTCTTGCTTTGATGTTGCATGCACATGGGATTACTGCACATCTCCACTGTGGTAGATTGGTGCCAAATAAATTATACCTGCATCTCCTGTTGTAACATTGATGGGAGAGATGAGACGAGAGAGTGTGGATCCAAACGCAGACTATTTTATATAATGTAACTCAGAAGATGAAAAAGACATATGATGAAAATAAAACACTTTAGAAAAAGGGCAAATGACACGTCACAGTAGTTTGCTGATAAATGTGAATGTAACATTTGAATTACCAAGTTAACAAACAAACTGACAAACTAACAAGAACCGATGATGAGCGAAGGAAATCAGAGGGTATAAATACACAGAAGGTTGATGATGGAACAGGGAACAGCTGTGGAAGATTGAGGGCAGATGAGGTTAATCAATAAAGGTGCATCCTGGGAAATGAAGTCCATGAATAAGGGGAAAACAAAGGGCAGTTCATGACAGAACCTCCCCTAAGGGGTGATTCATGGTTCCCAAAATTGGATGGGAAGGCAGACAGGAAAAGAAGATGAGGAAGAATCTGTAGAACGATTATGAGGCCAAGGAGGAGTTGGCGGATGATCAGGAGGCCTGGGAGGAGCCTGCGGAGGATGATCAGGAGGCCAGGGAGGTGACCACAGGGTAGGGACTGGGTCAGGAGGCCTGGGAGGCGGCCAAAGGACCAGGACAGGGTCAGGAGGCTTGGGAGGCAGCCACAGGACAGGGACTGGTTCAGGAGAACTGGGAGGTGGCCACAGGGCAGGGACTGGTTCAGGAGGCCTGGGAGGTGGCCACAGGGCCAGGACATGGTCAGGAGTCTCTGGGAGAGCGGACATGACCACTGGAGGAGGAGTTTCTACGGGAGCGGACACGACTGCTGGAGGAGGAGTCTCTGGGAGAGCAGACGTGACCACTGAAGGACGAGTCTCTGGGAGAGCGGACGTGACTACTGGAAGAGGAGACGTGGAAGACTCTGAGAGAGGAGCCATGGAAGTCTCTGAGGGCAGAGCCATGGAAGACTCTAGTCACCGTGGTCAGACTACTTCGGACTAAGTCAGTTCTTCTGTCCTGGGATAAGGGGAAAACAAAGGGCAGTTCGTGACACTGCTTCCATCAACATACCGGAGTGCCGTTTCAGTGACAGCTGACTGGAAGAGGAGAAATAAAATACTGTATCTCTATGTGGAGGAGCAATCAACACCAAGGAAATCATATATGTAAGTGTACAAAAAAATGTTTTTTTAATTTGGGATAATATTGCATGAATACTTAAAAGTAAGTCAGAAAGTCATTGTATATTTAATATGTGAAATGTAGGGCTGAGTTAATAAAAATAAAAATGTATCTGCGATATGGCCTGTGTGATTTATTAAACCCCCAAAAGGTTACAATTTCATCAATGAATGTAATTATATTCTGGATTAAGATGGTCCAAGCACAGTTACTGTATTTTCAACAGTCTCAATAGCTCGCAAACAGCGAATGGCCCAAACAAAATCAGTTTGATTAGCAGTTACATGTTCTAAGGTCTTGTTGAATGAGTGCCCCAGCCTGGGTGTATACAATTATCCCTTACATATTATAGCTCTCAAAACAGATGAAATTATTCAAAATATTAATAATAACATACTATTCTTCAAATCGGTCTGATATTTGCAGTCACATCTTGTTTGTGGGAAAACAATCCCATCACACTAAATGTATTTCTGCTGCAGATGTGAACGTTTAGAGGTTTGATTCCACATGCATCTCATATCTTATCACTGAAAATATTGTATTTTAGAGGGTTAAGTCAGCATAGTGCTGTGATTTTGTTTGAAATGTTCATGGATTTAAGATGACATGTCCTTCAAAAATAATTGTGTTGTCCATTGCAAACATAAGGGTCTCATAACGGAGTCTGCTATTGTTCTGTGTATTGGTAATGAGTTTTACTAAATGAATGAAACAAAGGGAATTCTTTTAGATTTCTGGCATGGGGGTTTCTTCTGAAGAGTAGACTTTAGGGCATGTGATGATCATTAATTTTCAGGGCATTCCTGATTTACAACCTGGACGAGGAGGAATTTTGGTTTGTCCACAGAACTCTCTTTGTTCTCAAGATGGTTGACACTCAACTGAGCAGCTTTTAATGGACTCTTTTCAGGCCTCTGTGTCTTAGTTAATAACTTGGATGGATAATATCAGTTTACATCCTGGATTCAAATAATTTTGCTTAGAAATTGTTAATTCTTCTGCCCATAAGATCCTACATAGCAGAAATGGTCGAAATTGGGACATTGATGATCGTTGGAACATAGACAGAAGAAGAAGACAAACACAAACAAACAAAATGACAACACTTCCATCAAAGCTAAAGCACTGGTGCAGAATATTGAATTATTCAGTAGGTGTCCTAGCGTC
Source organism: Xyrauchen texanus (assembly GCF_025860055.1). Lineage (NCBI taxonomy): Eukaryota > Metazoa > Chordata > Actinopteri > Cypriniformes > Catostomidae > Xyrauchen > Xyrauchen texanus. Next base: position 21,151,269 of record NC_068278.1, read on the forward strand.
CTGAAAAATCTTGAGATATTTTGGTGCTATTTGGATTCTTTCATGATTGTTCAGGTTTAACAGTCATCTTTACTTATACTTAGTGGTTAGGAAACCAGTAAAGTGTAATTTCTATTTGATTGGGGTGAATTGTTGTGAATGTGAGTGATCGTTTGTGAAACCAAATTCATTGAGTCAGTTCAGTTAAGTGGACTCCTACCCCCTTGTTTCTATTGCAATTCAGAACCAAGGGTGAAGAAGTACCCATTTAAAACAAGACAGATTGAACTTAATTTACATTCAATTGTGTAACATAACACGTTAAGTTCCCTCAGTTTTGTTGGGACTGTTTCTTGTCCATACTATCATGGCATATGCCACAATAATAGACAAAAAAATTATATTTTTGAGTTTCAATAATGTTCCTTCCTCATTGTAAAACGCATTTCACTTGAGTTGAGTCGAGGCGTCAATGCTCCATTCAATGCCAGCGTCAAGTGCCGGTTTGCCCTCCACATGACAAGAGTTGCAGAAAGCAACACCGAGGGGTGATTTTACGAGTTCGCTACATAAAAAGTGTGAGGTGTGCACAATAAACATTGAAAACGTTCAGATTACTAGTGTAACCCCCGTTCCCTGATGGAGGGAACGAGATGTTGTGTCGATTGTAGTGACACAAGGAGCTTCTTTCAAGAGTCTCGGATACCTCTGAATATGAGAAAAGGCCAATGAAAAAGTGGTGAAAAGGTGGGGATCATGCATCTGTTTTAGTCAGGTTCTGCACTGTGGAGCCGAAAATAAGGTCCATTACAGTGGCTTGGTACAGTGATGTGGCAAGGGGCACACAATGTTTTGTTCACTCTATCAGGGAACGGGGGTTACACTTGTAACCTAGATGTTCCCCTTCTGTCACTCACTCGATGTTGTGTCAATTGTAGTGACACAAAGGGTACCATTAAAAATAGCCAATGAAAAAGTGGTGAAAAGGTGGGGATCATGCATCTGTTTTAGTTAGGTTCTGCACTGTTGAGCCGAAAATAAGGTTCGGCCATTACAGTGGCTTGGTACAGTGCTGTGGCAAGGGGCACACGATGTCTCATTCCCTGAGAGTTACACTAGTAACCTAGACGTTCCCCTTCTGTCACTCATTCAACGTTGTGTCAATTGTAGTGACACAAAGGATCCCATTAAAAATAGACAATGAAAAAGTGGCAAAAAGGTGGGGATCATGCATCTGCTTTAGTCAGGTTCTGCACTGTGGAGCCGAAAGTAAGGTTCGGCCATTACAGTGGCTTGGTACAGTGCTGTGGCAAGGGGCACACAATGTCTTGTTCCCTCTATCAGGGAATGGGGGTACACTAGTAACCTAGATGGTCCCCTTCTGTCACTCACTTTCCGATTAAAAAATAGCCACTTACACTGAACTGTGTTACATGATCTGCTGATGCTGGTGCAAGCAAGCTGTTGCATGAGCATAAGGTCCGAGAGCCAAGTCCGAGTAGGCCAGTAGGGGGCCACTTGAGTGACTTGTTCCTCGTCCTCCCTGACCTTGCACAGCACCAGTGCAAGTAGGCTCACTGGGGGAAATGCGTACCTGCACAGCCCCCTGGGCCAGCTTTGTGCCTGCACATTTGTCCCGAGAGGAGCCTCTGACTTGAGGGAGTACCAGAGCGGGCAATGGGAGTTCTCTTGGGAAGCGAACAGGTCTACCTGTGCTTTGCCATAACGGTCCCAAATCAGCTCAACCACCTGGGGGTGAAGCCTCCACTCTCCGCTGAGAGAAGCCTGTCACGACAGTGCGTCTGCTGCTGTGTTGAGGCTGCCCGGGATATGAGTGTCATGCAGTGACCTCAGTCGGTGCTGACTCCAAAGGAGGAGATGGCAGGTAAGGTGTGACATGTAACGAAGTGCATGCCGCCTTGGCGATTTATGCATGCTACTGTTGCGGTGCTGTCTGAACGGATCAAGACGTGCTTGCCTTGGATCAGCAGGAGAAACCTCCACAGGGCAAGAAATACAGCCAGCAACTCTAGGAAGTTGATGTGTCAACGTAACCGCGGGCCTGTCAAGGAACCGGTGGCTGCGTGCCCATTGCACACGGCGCCCCAACCCTGTTTGGAAGCATCTGTGGTTATCACGATGCATCTGGACACCTGCTGTAGGGGGACTCCTGTCCGCAGAAAACAGAGTTCTGTCCAAGGGTTGAATAACTGACAGCAGAGGGGGGTGAAGATCACAGGATATGTGCCGTGGCTCCATGCCCATCTCGGGACTCGAGTCTGAAACAAGTCTTGGCCATATCTGCCCTGGATATGTATTTGCATGTCGTTGCATTTCCTTATATTGCTTTGGTTCTTTGGCTGTGTCAGTAGAATGTACTGGTTGTTCCGTCAAAGTTTTGGACCTCTGTTAAGATTGTGGACAGTTTGTTGCTGAAATGATGAAGTGACTTTGAAGCTAGGCCTTCCTCGAGGGAGACTCGCGACTCCCGTCATGTGTGTGAGTTGTTGAGAAGACAGTGAGAACACTTTTCTTAAAAGAATGTGTGAGTTGAGTAGTGTTTATTTTCAGTGTTTAATTTTTTAATTGCTTGTTGGATCTGCATTTGTTGTTCACAATTACAACAAGATTTTATCAATTTTAGATTATTTTTGGTTTAGATCTTGCATCAAGCTAAAGTCAGGCAGTTGCAAGAATTATACCACTGGATGAAAATGTAACCCGCACAAGAAGAGACAGTCACAATGGAAGTCAAATCTGCGTTTTATTGCAGGCAGGCAAAAGTACAGAAAGGAAAATCCAGATGAAGAATGGTCAGGGTGAGCGATAGGTCAAAAGCCGGGGAATCAAGATATAAACAAGGGGCAAATCCAATGAGAGAGGTCGAGGAAAGCGTGGGGTCAAAGCCGGGGTAATCAGAAAGAGAACAACGAGTAACACTAAACAGGGGAGCTAGGGGAACACAAGAGCTGGCAAGCTAAGGGGTAAACTAGAGGAGTTCAAAACTAGGTGAGACTAGCAGGGGTCAAGGACACGGGAAACTAAATACAATAACCAACAAGCGGGAGACGAATGTGCTGTGATATTTAAAGAGACAAGTGCAGGTGTAAACAATGACAGGTGATAGGGACGAGTGCAGGTGTATACAATGAACAGGAGTGCAGATGACGCGAGTGCAGGTGTACATAATGTTCTGACAATTGGGAGCGGGCATGTGAGCCCGAGGGGGGGAGATAGTGTACGAGCAGGAGAGCTCGTAGGAGCAAAACGAGCGTGGAAGCTCGAGGGAGCAAAACGAGCGTGCGAGCTCGAGGGAGCAAAACGAGCGTGCAAGCTCGAGGGAGCAAAACGAGCGTGGAAGCTCGAGGGGGCGGAGCGAGGGAGCGGGGTTCGTGACAGAAAATATACCATTTAGATTTATGATATTTGTATAATCATCAGTATACAGTATAAGTGTATTTACTTTTTATTTATTACAATTTTTAGTTTAGCTTAGCTTAGTTTTGTTTTGTTTGGTTGTGTAGTATCTCAAACATTTTTAGCTTCCACCTAGTTCTGTCATGATTTTTTTTAATCACGATTAATCGCATCATTTTTCATAGTTAATTGTGATTAATTGCAGTTTTTGAAAGTGCCAAAATTTTAATCGATATAAATCTTTTTTCCTGTCAAAACCCACTTATATCCTTCTTAGGACAGAAAACAAAACAATATGTAACAATATCGTTTTATTTACATTTACATAGCCTTCTACAATGTATAGATAGAAATGTAAAAACATTTCAGCAATTCAAGTAACATTAATGTTTCACTAAGTCTAAGTTGGAGGTTGACTAATTGAAAGAATTAGACACTCCATAGGTTGCATTTTCATTACAATGGACATTAAATCTCTTAAACACTCATCCTTCACAATATTGATCAGCCGGCAGACTGTGGCTTTCCATTTTGCTGCAGCAATCGTGAGCCATCTTTCTCGTCAGTGCATCAACACCAGTGTCAGGTGCCTCTTTGAACTCCAAATGAAAAGCACTTGCAAACATCTTGTTCTGCATTTTCATGATAGGTAAGATTTGACATGCTGCTGTGGTAAAAATAAATTGCACCTTACAGAGGCTGCAAAGTACTCATCTGGGCTTGTTTTGTACAACAAATAGTGTTAAGAGGTCTTTTCCTCATCATTTGATCACTGACACAGCTGTTTTATATGTGTGTTTCTGGTCTGTGCGTCACTGTAATGACTCTGGCATACACATCACAATTGTTCTGCCCTACTCCAACCAGTGTATATACTTTATTAATGGTGAATGCATTAATTGTGATTAAGAAAAATGAATGATAAAACCTTTTTAAATTAATTGCATGTGTTCACTCTGATAGCTCTAGTTCCACCACTTCCAAAATCACAACTTAACCTGACTATGTACTGTAATATTATGAACTTTAAACTGTATAACATGTAAATAACAGTAGATTTATTTAAAAAGCATATCATTTATTGTAAGAATTATATGTAGAATAGGCATCTCCCCTCTTAGCGTCCTCCAGATTGGCCTTTGTCTGTTAAAAAAGCATTGAAAACATCCTCCACATTGCTGCAAATCCCCTCAAGGTAAGTATAGTGTTGTAAAAGTTCAAATGCATGCAATTCTTATCTATTCTACAGCTCTGTCACCTTATGTGGAGGAAATGTGTTTCATTATAAGAGGAGAAAAGAAAATTCCGTCCGATAGGCATCTGTAGATTAGGGGGCAAGCATAACAATAAATTATGCAGTGTTTGAAAACATACACAGCCATAATTAGGTGGCATTTGATATTAAATGAGGTAATAGGATTGACTTATTTATCTCCCAAACACCCCAAAAGTTCCATTAGCTTAGGAAAAATATGGGCCGTTTGAAATGGTAAGAGTGCCGAGCTGTGATCAGATTTGACTAAGCCCCCCTTTGCGAAGTTAAAAAGGGTAGCTTTTTGCTCGGAGATCACCACACCCTGCTGGGAGTTTGGCAAGGCAATTGGAGATCAATGGATTTACTGTGTAATCAGTTCACTCCAGGCCTGACAGGCAAATACCAGAGCAGCAAGGCTATTAACTAATCATGTCATTACGGTTACACGCATGCCTCTGTACTGTGACTTCTCCTGACTGCCAGCCACTCTGAGTTGAGTGGAGATAGGAGCTCTCATTTTATTAGGAAACCGAACAGCATTGACATGGTATTGAAGTCCACACAACCATTGATTGAGTCTTGAGTTGTTTTTGAAAGCAGCTCTCAGAGTAGTGGTTATTTTCCCATATCATAGAACACCCTCCTCTTCGGTTTTTATGCTGTAAAGGTGGCAACTGATGCAAAACACAGGGAATAAGATGAATTACTTTCCCCCTAAAAAGGCTGAGAAAAGTTTCACCGTATCAACATATTTATGTTTCCGCACTACTAGCGTCACTCATGACTTTGGTTCTCCCTTGTGAGTGTATGCATGCGTGTCTCGGTGTGTTTTACACTTAAAATATGCATCGCTTACAAAGGGAGTCTGCTGAATAAATGATAGCCTACATCTTAGAGGCGTATCTAGGTGAAATCAGGATGGATCTCTTTTTGTTGCCACACTCAGCTGGGAGCAGTGAGAAACAACTCGACTTGCATGTTTGTGCGAGAATGTGTGTGTGTGTGTTTATAAATATGAAGCTTTGTTCATTCATTTATAAGGCCACGGCTTGCCGAGGCTGGGGTTGCTTTGGGGAGCTAAAGGCACCGAGAGTTTGCTAGTGCAGGGTGAAGCGGGATGTCGGTAGGTCCCTCTGTGGTAAAATAAGAGCTGTCATACTGCTCTCAGGGTGCAGCGAGGCCTGTCAGGCAAGACTGATTGCCTCCATGGAGCTGCTTGATCCCTGGGACCTAGAGGCTTGCTGGAGCCATCAGAAGATGTCTAGTGCTGCTGCTTGTTAGTTGAGTGTGTGTTTGTTATGACAGGAAGACCATTCCTGTCTGTTTTGCCAAATGACATAAAATTCAATTGTTTACTTACAATTTATCTTACTGTAAATTACCTCTAACTGGCATTAGCAACACCAAGTATGTACAAACTGCTTGTATAAAAACTAGTCATAGTAGCTTCAAACTTGTCAGGGGCCAAGCTAGCAGAGCTGTGACTAAGAGAGCTAATGATTTAGCTCAAGTGATGGGGTCCTGAGCAGGGACTCATGGGCTGCTATTTCTGTAAGGGGTGTCATCCAGACAAGAAGAGTGCACTCTTGACAAGAGACAGAGTCAAGGGCAAACACAGCACTGCTGCGGCTTTATTTGATAAACTGCAATGGAGGTTAAGAACTGGGTGTGTTTCAACGAAGTCACCACTTTGAGGGCGACCAAGCATGATCAATGTCTCTTGGCCTCTTAACAAAAGTGCATACACTCTCTGGGAACTGTCTCCTAGGCATTGGAACAGGCTTTGCACTCATTAAAGCAATGCCGATATGATAAAGACTGGTCTGAGAGATCACTTTATCTTCTCTGTTTGCTCCAAACAAGTACACGAGCAGTTAGTAAATATGCCTCCATACAATTTACGATGATTTAAGAATAATTCGTTTTTAGCTGTCCTTACAAAAATGTACTATGGTATTACCATAAAATGATTAAGGGCAACACTTTACTATTGGGTTCTATTTGTTAACATTAGTTAATGCATTAGGTATTGTGAACTAGCAATGAACAATCTTTTTTCCTGTATTTATTAGTCTTAGTTAATATTCATTTTCAAATAGAGGCCTACAATTGTTCATTATGTTCATTTAACATTAACCAAAATTAATGAGTGATGAAGAAGTATTTTTCATTGTCAGTTCTTATTAACAAATGCAAACTTATTGTAAAGTGTTACCTTATATATTTTAAAAATGTTTCTTCATATTATTTGACGTACCTTACTGTTACATTTTAGTGTCTTTATATAAAATATGGTAATCACCATGCCCTAAATAGCATTGTCACTTGATGTGGACTTCCGGTCTCTTGGCCTGTCTGTGGGGTACCCCATTTATAATTTCTATGATTCAGAAGGGTACTGCAATGTGACCGTAGTGTCTAATATTTGGACAAACTCTCATTTTGTGAAGATTTAAGTTCACATACTCCACAGTGCTTTACCTTAGCAGATCATCAAAACAAACTAGATGAATTCATCATCTAACTTTTGATACACCACATAGTGTCACATCTCAATTGTTCCCCAGCTCACAGCATTGCACAATGAAGTTTGCAATGCCAGGTTTGTGTGTAAACAGGTGCTCCGGTGCTGCCTATGTCCTCTAATGTTTCAAGACTAATCAGTGGTGGAGGGATTGAGAATTTAAAGCCACGGAATGGATGTGAATCCTTTTTGCTCGCCATTTCTAGGGCAGATACTGGAAGAGCTGTCTACAGTCATTTGATCGCATGCTTCACAGCTTGGCTTCTCTTTCACACTCCCCCATGCTCCGGAAGAAACGGGTCTGTCCTGCCTGCTGGCCTGCCTGTGCTGTTGTGGTGCTGTTTGCGCACAGGAGATCAGAGTGTAAGAGGTGGGTGGGGAGGAGAGATGATGGATGAGAAGGCCTACAGTGAGGTGATGGAGAGTAGAGAGCAAGGAACAACAGTCTGTGATGGAGGATGTGGGTGCACTGTGGGTGTTCTTGGAATATGTTGGCAACATCCTATTACCATAACATTATTATGGTATTTTATGGTTAGAGATATCTTCCGTCAATATTTTTTGCTCTCCTGGAACATTTCAATCCACATCCTTATGAATTCAGCCAAAAAAGAAAGATAAGCATAAATGTTGATAAAGGCCAACATATAAAATGACATGGATCAATATTGACTAAGTAATCTATTATTTTGTAGAGGGGGGTAAAAATAAAAATGCCAATGAATCTGGAGCAAAACTACAGGTAAAATGATCACAGAAAGAGGGCACTAGCAACATCATTATTATTTTATATTTACACAGAGATAGGTTGGTCCAGTACTAAAACCTGTTGACTTTAGAACCCCTTTTTGCATTATGTCAAACGTGTGAATCCAAATAAAGGAAACAAATTAAAATAATAATATGTGGTAGTGGGGGCGTGGTTGAGCGCCGGCTTGTGAATGGAGAGTGAGATCGGAAGATGAGAATGGTAAGGATCATCACCTGTCAATGATTGTCTCTAACAACTGTTTATCAATGCAGTGAGAGTGGTGATGAAGTTAAGAGTGAGCCAGTTGCCAGTGGAGAGGAGAGTGAGTCCCGCACACACACCCGCTGAGGTTATGAGAGTGTTTTCATTTAATTTGAAAATAAACATACCTTACTGAGTTGAAGTTCATCGTTCTCGATTCCTCCTTTCTTAATCCAAGAACTTGATTCTGTTACACAATAATATCTGAATGTGGTAATTACGGTGCCAAGCATCAACATGGAAACCTTTGCACAACATTAAGCACAACCCACAGAACACACAGAATGCATATGACATAGAGAGTGAACACACACCACATTACAAGTCGCCCTAGGACAGATTTGAACCTATGCCAATAGGGGCTACTGCACCTTATGATATTGGCCCATAATAATAAATGTAAATGTTATTTGTTTTGTTGTTTTTCCAATTTTGGAGTGCCTATAACTTCAGAAGTATTAAATATACCATAAAATCCTTTTAGATTATTGCTCAGAACAAACTTTCTTTTTTTGTATCATCATTTCTAAAAAGCCCTATGGTTAAATCATTGGTTACATGTAACCGTGGTTCTCCTTCATCATCTCATGTTCGAGATCCATCTATGGGAAGGGCATCCGTACCTGACCTCTGCAGAAGCATCCAATTGCACCAAGTCTGGCTAGACAGACAGAAGCGCGTGACCTATGTTCGGTAAGGACCCACCCCCTTACCTAAGAGCATATAACAACCTGCACGCGCTGCTGCTCCTCAGTTGACATTCGCTTCTCGCGACCTCTGTTTTCTCTCAGCTTGGTTGGATTTGGACTTTCACTAATTTGTCTACAGGAGGACACATCGCTCAGATCAGCCTCCACCAGACGTGACTGTCTTGTTTCAGCCATGTTAGCTGTTTCTTGTTTATTGCAAACCGCCCATGCTCGCTTAAACTACCACCAGGCTGCCCGCATTTCTCTCTCACCACTTCCCCTGCTCCACGCAAAGGATTTTACGGAGTTTCACCCTAAATATGGCATTTTCAAAACCTACGGCTTCCTCCGGGGTCAGCCTATCTCGTGCCTTCCTGGCCGCGTGCGGTGCCCTCATTGCAGCCAGAGACCCTCATCCTTTCTGTGTCATGTGCACGGGTCTCAAACACGCGGAGGAGGCTCTAGAGTTTCCGGAAAACTGTAGCCACTGCCTGGCGCTGCCTAAAAAACTCTGGTGCTGGAGGCTCAAGGTCGCCGCTACCCAGTGCACCGACCTCGAACTCTCTGACTCCGATGGGGGAAACGGTGATGACGACAAGCTCCTGGGTCCCTCCCAGGGCGCAGCCTCTCATAGCTGGGCCGATCAAAATAACCTGGTGTTCCCTGAGGTCATTCTCTCAGGGGACCCCTCGTTCGCCAATGAGCCGGCTGGTTCTGGTGACGAAGACGATGCGGACCTTCTCGAGGGTTCGGAGGACGAGGATACCATCCCGTCTTCTATGACTCCTCAGGCTCCCAGCCTCAGCCTTGGCTGTCAGGGCCCTCAACGTCTCCTCCTTTCTCTCTGCATACCAGGCTGAACTCCTGGTCGACATGGGGCAGCAACTAGAGAAAGGGACCCCCTCACCCTCTCTGTGGAAGGAGATTGTAACAGTCAATGACCTTGTTCTCCGTAATGCCCATCAGGCAGTCCAAGCCTGTGGGCGCTCTATGGCTTTCTCAGTGGAACGTTTGCTTTGGCTTAATCTGTCGGGCCTCCCTGACAGTGACAAGCGACGCATTGCGGGTGCCCCTGTAGAGCCTGGCCAGGCTCTCTTTGGCCCTGCCATCGCTTTAATGCAACAGTGTTGCGACGACAAGAAAAAGGAGGACGAAGCGCTCAAATTATGCCTTCCTAAGAAGGCGGCACCACGGCAGGCGCCCCCCGCGAGACCACCCCACCCCCCTGCCTCGGGGCGTCCTCTCCAGCACCCCGGTAAGGCAAAGCCACGCAATAAGCCACCTACTCAGCAGAGTAAACCATCCTCAGCTAACTCACCTCAATCTGGTGGTGGAGGACAAATCTCAGTTGCCTCCATGTCTGAGACAGTCAATCCATACATCTTATCACATGGCTTGTTGAGCATGTTACCGCAGAGACCTAGCATGAGTGGAGGCTTCATGCTATTCTCTGCGGCATCCACACACAACTCACCACATGCCCAACCAAGAGCGAGAACCACATTATAGCGACCACAAGGAGATTAACCCGACGGGACTCTAACCGCCCTAGCAACCGGACCAATTGGAACCCAGCCTGGATTCGAACTTGCGACTCCATGTGTTAGTCAGCGTCTTTACTTGGAGACATGGGCATCTTAATCAGGCTCCATTGGTAAATTACCCATTTTCAATGGTTGAAAACCAAATGTGGGTCATGAGGGACATTATGAAGCTAGTTTTCAGGTCCACCAAAACAAAGGTCTGCAGGACAAATAATGTACTAGAAATATACCTTTATTATTTACATTAAAGAAAATAAGGTCAAAATGTCCCCTTTTCTGTTTTTATTTTTTTTGTCCCCACTCATACTGTTTCTTATAAACAATCAAATTAATCAAAAATCTTATGATAGCTTTTTTGTTTAGATTTTTTGTGTAGTGCAAGATGAGTCATGATTTATTTGGTCCATTTCCCTACAAGAGACAATAAAGACTAGACATTTTAAATGTGCATGTCTGCTAAATGTTATTTCTGTCAACTTTTTTTTTAATAGCCTAGCATATACTGTAGATCACATGAAGCCACAATACTCCAATTTTGATTTCATGGGGTTTTCCTCGAAAAGTGTTTCGATTTAACAGGATTCTTGCAGTCACACCTAACTGGCTCAAACATTTTCTGTATTCCACAGTCCTTTTCACATCTGTAGGTATTTGAACAACCTTTTCCTGAGTCCCAGATCTGCAGAGCATCACAGTGGTTTCCAAAGGGCAAAGCCACGAGCATGAAATGAACTGGATTCCTCACATCCAAGGCAAGGCCAGAATTGCAGGTCCCTATTCAGAGCCCCCTCTCCCCCCAGAACATCTCCTGTCCTCTGTGGCATGCATGGAAAGCCCTGACCTTTTCACAAAGTTGAGCACTTTAAATATTTAGGTTTGGGTTATGATGGATCTTTGAAGTGCTAAGCATGTGCAAAGCCTCTGATTAGCGTGACTTGTCAGCCTACCGTTTCTTTTCACCCTGTGTTGAGCGTCACATTGCTCTTTGTTTGACAGACCCACATTTAAACAAACATGGGTACCTGCCGGCAATTGTGCTGGTAGTCTACTCACCCGAATACACGGAGAGGTGAGGAAAACCACTCCACTAGTTGACAGTTCGTCTAATAGCCTCCACTTGTTCTTCTCCCTTCTCTCATCTCCTAAATGGGGCTACTCATGCAGTACAAGTCACGGTTGTGGAGCTAGCCCTGAGCCAGGTGGACTTCAATGTGATAGGAACAGTGTATAGAAGTGCCAGAGACTGTTACCCTACTTGCTCTTCAGGCTTGACCTGTGAGAGACAACTGACGCTGGCCCTACTGGGAAGATAGATAGCTTCGATATTAAATTATTTTCATGTGCACTGTGAATGTGAAAATTGGCAAATGGCAGTGAAACTCAATAATACAAGGGTGTTGATAAAGAACTGCATAATATGCAAGACATTTCTATTAGACCATTAAATCACACTCAGTGCAGGTTCTGTTTAATCTTTGGTTGTGTCTAAACTCATACACTATATATCCTAAATAGCATGCGAGATTAGGAATTGTGTGTTCCAAATCATAGTATATATCAAATAGTATGTAAAGGTTCTTGCATGTAAATATTTTTGTAAAAATGTTTAATTGTTCATTTGTGCAAGACAAATAGTGAGAAATGCTAGGACATGGCAGAGACTGTTTAGCCAGAGATGGACCACTTGTATTAAAATTAACAGGAGAAATTGGAACACTCAATATGGAGGTTGTAGAAAAGGAAGTCTGTTTCGATATAGACATCGCATGTCAGTTAACTCGAGAATACATGTGTGCATTATCTGGACCAGCCTGAAAAATAGCGTTTTTTAGCATCATCTGAGCTAATGAAGCACAATTTCTGATGACATTTTCAGATTTTACTGCATATACTACATTTAAATATACCATTTGATCTTTATCTTGACTGACCATTTTTAAGATTTGGTCTATCCACCATTCAAGTAGATAGAGCTGTTTTCTTGAAGAGGTGTTAGTGAGGCCAGCAAGGGGTGGTCACCCTGCAGTCTGTGTGGGCCCTAAAGCCTCAGTATAGTGACGGGGACACTAAACTGTAAAAAAGCACAATCTTTTGAATGAGACGTTAAACCGAGGTCCTGACTATCTGTGGTCATTAAAAATCCAAGGGCACTTATCCTAAAAGAGTAGTTGTGGAACCCTGGTGTCCTGTCCAAATCTGCCCATTGGCCTATATCCATCATGGCGTCCTAATAATCCCCTATATATGAATTAGCTACATCACTTTACTCACTGTATGTGTTAGGAATGCAAACGAGGAGTGAGGATCTAGATGCGGGTTCTTTATTATTAACTAGAGTGGAAACAAAACAAACAGGAACAAATGAAACATCCATTGTGGTAAAACAAAACCAAAACACGAAAAACATCAAAAGAATAAACAGGTTGGGGAAACATCCACGACGGGCAAAGGTAACATAAAAACGTCTATAGTCATATACACATACAAAGTATCTGAAACATACACATTCAACGATTGACAAGGAACGGGGAACAAACAGGGTTTAAATACACAGACACAGGATGATCACAAACGACAATCAGGTGCGAACAGTGACAGAGTGCTGGCAGTGATGAGGGCCGGGAATTGTGGGAAGTGGAGTTTTTGACAAAGAATAGTGAAACACAGGGCAGACAACAAGGGAATCGTGACAGTATGTTACTGCCATTACTGTAGCATCAACAACTTAGTAACATGTATGATTTAAAAGAAATGTTATTGATTCAAGGCAAAGAAGTATACTTTGTTTTTATCTTAACAAAGCAGTTTTATTGTAGATAGATTTTTTTGTAGATTATAGTAGATTGTAGATTAAATTTGTAGTAGATTTAAATGTGTTAAGGGTTTTTTTTCCATAAAAAACTGCTATAGTTTTATTTTTTAGAAACCATAGTTACATTGACCAACTCAATGACGAGCCATCCATGGTCTAATCTGTGGTAATACTAATGAAAAAAGTAATATCAAGGATTTTAAAATATATTTAATATATTAAGGACCAAGCTATCCATTTTCACATGTAGAAAATATGTTCTATTCCAATGCTCTTGCAGTGAACATTAACCCAGTCCCACATCACAAAAATGATATGATAAAAAATTGTAAAACGTATATGTTAATTTATTGTATATTTATTTTAATGAAATACTATTTCTATTAAAATTATTAATGAACTTTTCAAACTCCAATTTGTTTTTAGTGTCTCTTATTGAATCTGCAATAATTATTATGTTCACGGTAAATAAAAATGATCATTTGTAATGAAAAAGTAAGAAAAGTACGGGTTGCGATAAGATAGGGAGCCCAGAGAGCAAAGTTGTCAAGGGGCCCAAAAATCCTATTGGTGCACCTGCCTCCAACATAGCCCATTTTGGATGTCTCCCTTATCTAACACACTTGATTCAACTCATATTCTCATTATTAGAGGCACAATGAGCAGAATTGTGTCAAAAAAGGGAGATATCCAAAATGTGCATTCTTAGGAGTACTCCAGGACCAGGGTTGGGACCACTGTCTTAGAGCATAGTAAAAGTAGGCAAATTGGGATTCATCTTAGGCCTAGTTGATGCACAAAACACATGCAGATATTAGCAAATAACCACAACCACAAAAGCGAGTGGAATCAGTAAATACATGGCTCATAATGCATGTAGGCTGTTTTTTTATGCTGAGGAAGAGCAGAGTCAGCAAGAGTGGTATTAATGCATGAAAAATGAGCCGCTCAATAAGACTGAAAGACCACATCACACCGGGCTTGTTAAGATAGAGAAGCTAGCTGAATTACCAGGCTGACACTTAGTATTTGTCAGGACACTTTAAAAGACTTGAAACTCATTAGATATTAATATTCACTACTATGATAAAGAGGCTCAGTTTTGACTTATTACCATGTCTTTGTCACATAAGAGCAGGCTCAACAGTATTACACCTGTATTTTTTGATTGATGGCCTAAAAAAATAATAACTTTATTGACAACTTTTGATTTTATACCCCTCTTTGATACTGTATGCCTAAAATGTATAGATGCTACAATGACATTGATAAACCGAGGTAGTTAAAGTAAATAGTATAATGTACTCTTAACATCATAGGTTGACAGAAACAAAAGTTAATGAGGTGTGTGTACTTGGTAATTTTGTACTTGGTAACCCCCCCACCAAACAAATAAAAAAGACCCGTTTTTAAATTTGCACCTAACACTTCCATGTGGCTCGCTTCCTCATTCATCAAGCATGTGTGTCCCGCTGACAAGCTGCAGACCACTGTCTGAATATCAATATCAGCTAAGACAATGGCGGCGAGTGCTGGGCGAGTAACCTTCAGCTAAATGTCATTCTGCTTAATCCTATTTGAAAATTAAACATTGAAAAAACCTTTAGCTTCTTCACTTCCTCCTCCCCTTCCTTGCCTTTCCTCTCTTGTTCATTTTAGCACGTCCCTGACATTTGTAAATATTGTGTTTTCCATGTGTTCTCCATTATTTGTTATTTGTTTGTAGGGCCAAAGTAATGACTGACCACAGATGAGAGACTGAAGCCATTTGACATTTTCCTGTGCTGTTTCCTTCGATTGTCGTACTTGGTTCTATGCTAACACATATTTATTGTACAATCTTGCAATAATGGAGAGAAAGAGAGAGAAAGAGCAAAACATCAACATCTCAGTAGGCACCACCAGTGATGGGTGACTTAGGCCACATCCACACTAATCTGTTTTCGTTTGAAAACTACATTTTCTGTGTCCTAATCTCATCGTTTTCCATAGTATGGGGTGAAGGAGAAAGTTTTCTAAGTGCTATGTGTTTGGTGGAAAAATAGTGTGGGGAATGAACATAGTATACAGGTGCAGTAATACAATTTAGTTTAGTGTTTTGATTTGTTTTGTTTGTTTGGGTCACTACAAAAGTTTGGCACAGCTGAATGTGTGCAGATGACAATTTGAAATAAATGAAGCAATGAGAAATTGTATCTGTTTTGGCCCCTCCTTAGCACTAATAAATATCTTTATAAACACCTTATAGCAGCTTTCATGTTGTATAGTTGTGGTGGTGCATTGTCTTTTTCGCAATGCGTAATGCACACATGGAGTGTTCATTCTCATAAAGGCAACTTCATTTCTTGTATTTGAATCTTTGTTTCTTGTGTTTGCGATATCAGTTTGATTTGCACAAAGCAGGACGATAATCAGAATTTGCTTTTACCCTTTTTTAATTTTCCTTATTTATTTCACCTTATTTATATTCTGTATTGTCAATTTCAGCACTATAAGTACCGTACACACTTTGGAAATGTATGCTAACAGTAATGTTAATTAAACTTAGTTAACTCTGACTCTGAAAGAAACTGAAGGAGGACAGAAACTAAATGTAAAAAATGCACACACACTCACACAAACAGCACACGCTCATCTGTGAAGGTGAGCTGTTGTTGTCAGGTTCAGGCTCAGTAGATCTGTTAAGGTGACTCTAATGGGGCTTTTTTAACAGGAAGAAAGAGACACCGCTCTGATAGGAAACATGCCCGAAAGGCCCCCATGCATCAAAAGCACATATTTACATAAACAAATCCTCCCCATATAGACTGTAATTACCACAGTGCCACTACCATCCATAGAAGAGAAAAGAGCTTGTCTGATAGGGACAGATTCACAATGACTGAGGTGGAAGCTCAATCAATGCCACCATATTAAGGTCCTTCTTTATGTGTGTAGATCAAGCCCTTTGATACGCTTTTGTACTCCTACAGAACATACTGCTGTGATCAGGGGCGGACTGGGAAGATAAATCGGCCCTGGATTTTACATAGAAACCGGACAAAAAGTTATATCTCGGCATATCACAACACTGTTTTGAGGCCCTCTTCAGCCAGTGTAGCCTGTTCGGCATAATACGGCGGCCCGTTTCAGCTTATTGCCGCCCGTTCAGCCCGGTTTCATGGCCAGTCCGCCCTGGCTGTGATTAGGCTCTATAAATCTAGTTTTCTCTCTTGCCAGATATTCATTCATGAATATTTAGTTTCTTTCACATACCAGCATTTTAAATCATTTTACAACCTAGATGTATAGAATGTTCTGAGAGAGCAGAATCTATGAAGCACCTTAACTCAGAGTATTTAAGAAGTACTGTCACTATGTTTAATGATCTGTAAGTCCTTTTACATCAGATAATAAATCTGCTAAATGTTAAAAAAGTAAAACCACATCTCACCAAATACTGTATTATGACTGTGCTAATGTTGGGATTTTTATGTGACTTAGCTAGCAAGTGCTTAAAGTACCACAATGTCACCAAAAAGAGATTTGAATTTTTCTTTGTTTATATATATATATATATATATATATATATATATATATATATATATATATACTATCAGTCAACATTTTTGAAACATTTACTCATTCTTTGTTATATTATTATTTATTTATTTTTTTTATCACATTTTAGAATAATAGTAAAGCCATCAACACTATGGAATAAAATAAATGGAACTATGGGAATATATATATATATATATATATATATATATATATATATATATATATATATATATATATATATTAGCATCTTCAGAGTGGTCACACTTTGCCTAGATTTTGCAGATATGTACTTTTGACATTTTCTCAACCAACTTCTTGAGGTTTCACCCTGGGATGCTTTAAACAGTATTGAAGGAGTTCCCATCTATGTTGGGCTCTTATTGGCTTCTTTTCTTTATTATTTGGTCCAAGTCATCAATTAAAAAAAAAAAAAAAAAAGATTTTTATTTATTTATAATGAAATAAATTAAACACATTTCCAACATTTAAGCATACACCTTCAGATCAAAATATTTCTAAGATCATGAGAAACATTTCAGTCAAATGTTTCAAAAGTTTCGACTGGTAGTGTGATAACACCAATAACATGCATAATATTAAGAAAGTAAATAGGGACAAGTTTGATTTCATGTTTATTTTGAAGAAGATATGTGTGTAACCGGTAGAGTTAAATTAGTTTGGACTGACACATTTGTATTTCTCTGTGTTGTCTGTGTGGGTTAATTGCAGATGGGAGATGCAAGATGCTGCAGCACTAGAGGATGAAGAGGACATTTTCGTGGATCATTTAAAGAAGATTTACTTGAACAAGAAATTAAACATATCAGAAAGCCCCAAAGACTGTTTAAAGTTTATGCTATGTCATTGCATTGCATGTTGTGGTTCTGGTTCTTTGCAGAAGAATAATAATCCCAATATAAGACTGACATATAAAAAACTGGCATATTACAAATAACAAGAAAAGGCTTCAATGTTCATCCACTCAATATTTGACATGTGCTGAGCTGAAAATTATAGTCCATTGTATCAGTTATCATTCCAGTGACAATATGACAGCAAAAAAAAATATTTCTCTGTGATTTTGTTTATAGAAAAAAACATGCATGTCAGCAGTTATAATAATAATAAAAAATAATAATAACAACAATAAAAATAAAAAAATAAAACGAAAAAATATTTATGCAGCGTTTAAGTTCTTTTTATTGTTCTTTTTTACATCTACGTACTAAATGAGAACATTAATGGTCTACAGTTCATTTACATTGATTTATATTAATATTTATTTATTTATTTATTCACAGATTTAGGGTATAGGGTACAACAGGGCTAAAGTTCACATTTATTTTGAGACAAAATACTTATTTACCATTTTCAGTTTTGTTTAAGGTAATTAAATCAAAATTTTTTAATAACTCTGCTATAAGTGACATGATAGTTTTGGGGGTAAAAATGCCTTAACACATTGTTTTTCTTAAGTGGGGTGGATATATTCGTTATGAAATATTTTCAAAGTGGGCTCATATTGACTGATTCAAACAAAGGATTTTTTTTAGTTTGTCTGTTTTTATTTCTCTCCCCTTTTCTCCCCAATTCCCAATGTGCTCTAAGTCCTTGTGGTGGCGTAGTGACTCGCCTCAATCCGGGTAGCAGAGGACGAATCTCAGCTGCTTCCTGAGACGTCAATCTGCACATCTTATCATGTGGCTGGAGTCACTCAGCACACCCTGGTTTCGAACTCATGACTCCAGGTGTGGTAGTTAGTATCTTTACTCGCTGAGCTACCCAGGCACTTCCCACAATGGATATTCATTTTTTTATAGAAGATTTGATATGTTATGAAACGTCAAATGTGATTGAAATAGGGGAAGAAAAATCAGGAAAGTGTTAACTCTTTCTTATAACGTGTTACTCAAAAATGCATTTTGCTGTTTCAAATATTTGCATTATTTGACGTGGCACCATAGCTATCTCCCATATAGCTAAGCAATATCACTATTTCCCCCTGGGGGACATTTGCTTGGGGTAAAAGCCCCTCACCATCTTTAAAAAATACATATAAACATTCATAAAAAAACTTTCAGTTATTATTTATTTTCACACATAAATTATGTTAGTCCATCAATATTAAATATAATAATAATAATAATAATAATAATAATAATAATAAAAAAGCCCAACTACAGAGCCATTTTCCTTCAAGATTTCGATTTTTTAATATTCAAAGTCAAAGATATCAAAAATATAATCAGCTAAAGCGTTTTACAGTTTTGAATTATTGCAATTAATAATGATGTAGTTCTATAATTCCACACTAATTATTTTCAGATAGACTTCTTTTCAGACACGTCAAATGCATTGAAACACAACGAAAGAACCTCAGAGAAAAGAGGCGCTGTCTTTTTCAATCCCGCCAATCAGCTGGAATGTGAGCACAACGCTTCCGTTTCCGAGGAGACGGACGCGTTTCTTCCTGTTTGGGTGAAGACGGAAGCAAAGGTTGTGTGAAACCTCACATGTGCTTGTTGTTATGGTACGTGAGCGGGGCGACATGCATGCGTCAACACTTTTACCTCTCCCACTGTCTTTATTTAGCTCTGCACTAGGATTATCAATAACTTTAAGAGCGTCGCTTAAAATCTGTGTGCTTTGTGAATAGGTTTTCCCATGTGTTTGGTGTATAATTGCTTATAAAGATTGGCTGGAGTTCATGCAGTGGTTCTACTGTATGTTTACTCTGTTTACATGCTCCGAGCATTTCGGAAACAGCAGATTGTTTCCTGAAAAGGTCTGTATGCAAACACTGAGATTTGGTCGCATGGGTGGTCGCCGCTTTGTATAGCTACATCAACCTGTTAGCTAAATGGCTAGGTGCCTAAAGCATAAAGGAAATCGTCCCTATAAACACTGTCTGTTCATAATACAAGGTAACAGATGCAACGTTGGATATAACTATTTTACATTTGACTGCTTACAAATAGTATTCAAAATGTAATTCATTACAGTGGCAATAGTCTTGCTCTAAAAACCTACATAGCCCAACATGTCAACAAAATTGTTATCACATGACTCATTGCTAGTTTCTGTTTGTATTGCTTTTTAAGAATCCCGTATCGTTATTATTATTATTATCACTGCTACTAATGCGACTACTGCTGCTGCTTCTACATTTATACACAGTCGTGTAGCAGTAACAACAACAAAATTAATAAAAGTAACATATTTATGACATTTATATCATATATTGTGTTACAGAACCTGTGTGAATTTTCTTAACATAAATATGTTGAGTGTTAATGCATGAAGCCACTTGTATGTGACCAGTGAATTGTATATTCATTGTAGGATATGAGGATTTAGTCAGATAAGTTATTTTAAATGCTTTTTATTTATTTTTTTATAATAATTTGTGGCAACATCTTCTATTTCTTATATTTAATCAATAAAGTTAGACTAAAGTTATCATTTGTATGCATTCATTTAAGTAAAAACTGTTGGGAAGAGCCAATTTAACTTATCTGTGGTGTTTTGACAGTCATAGCTTTATGTATTTTTTGTAAACATATTGTTTTTCCTTGTTTAGGGTGCACAGCTGTGATATTTCTGTAGTGGTGTGTCCATGCCGATCGGAGTCAGCATCTTCCTCTTCTGTTCAGTTTGGATAACTATGGCCCAGCTTTTGGCACAAGAAGAAAAAGAAAAAACGACTGCACTAAAAGGTAAAGCCAAATATATGTTGATTATTGATTTGCCGAGTAATTATTTATTGCTAATTCAAAAATTTTCCTTAATCGTTCTTTATTTTTTGTTTTATAGATTTATTGTCCAGGATAGATTTAGATGAGCTGATGAAAAAAGACGAACCTCCACTCAAGTTTCCCGAAACTCTTGACGGATTTGAATATGCTTTTAATGAAAGTAAGACCTTTTGCTTGTCGATTCTCATAACAATTGTATGCACCGTAAATTATTTTACACTATAACATGATGAAAAGCATTCCAGCTGGCCCATCAAATGCCACTTTAGCTTGTACTTTAATAAGATTACTTTGTACCTTTTCTGCTGTTATAGCTTTGAATGTATTATAAGTGTGTCTTGGATTCATTGGATATTGACAGCAGGCACCAGGCTGTGATAGCGCTGTCTGTTTGAGAGTCTCAGGAGTCTGTGGCAGCTGAATGGACAAGTTGTGCATGCTATGGGCTGTCAGTGGCTTACTCAGCCTTGTGCTCGGCTTGACGGCTAGATTTGCATAACCTTGCTTCTCCCGCTCTAAAACGCCTCCTGTTAGCGTCTTGAATACCTTATATCAGTCTCTCAGTAAAGATTACCACTTTTATTCGATTTTATAAGAAAGTGTCACTTTGTCACTTTTTTCCAACCTGCTGAGATGAATTTAAAACAGCCATAAAGCCAGAGTTTTGTCTTAACTTCTGAAGTGAAGATTTGTTTAATTATCCTGCTTATTTAAAGATATTCCCCACCTCTGGGATAAAAAAAAGGGTACTACTGAAAATGCTTCTATTTTGCACTCTTTTATATCAGCATAACAATTTGAGTAAAAGGTTATATGCATTTCAGAATTTCTTAGGATTGGTAATGTTCGATTTGGCTGTAATTGACAGCATGCACTATAGCTGGCATGGGCTCCAGAAGTTGTTTGATATTGTGCAAAACCTGATAATTGATGTTTTTCCAGCATAATTTTAGAATGTTCCACAAACATCTTCTGTGCTTTAATGGACGAAAGGAAAAATTACCTTTTGTACAATAGTTATTGTGGTCAATGTCACACATTTGCTTCTTTGATTAGTGACCTAGTAGATTTTGCACATGTAAATAAGCAAATTTCTGACACATACCATGTGTCAGATTGCTTTCCTTCCATTGAAGCACACAAGATGCATTTAAATTACAGTACAGAATGAAGCATTTTCACTAGTGGACTCTTGCACCCTACTGTGTGTGGTCTAATGAGACAAAGCCACACTAAATATGCATGCATTTGTAATTAATATCTTCTCCAAATCATGTGGCATGATGACTTCATCACAGATTGCCTTTAGCTTGTTCATTACTAAAATCCAAGGTTATGTATACCTCATTAAGCAAAAAATTTAGAAAGCATGCTAATTATGCCAGGTTAAAGCAGGCAAAAGAAGTTGGGGGTGGGGGGGGGGGTATTCCTCAGAGAGCCTCTGTTATGAATATGAAGGAGCTGAACATCCGCTGCATGTTGGCTTCATTAGAAGTCCCTCTTCCTTCAGTTAGACACTTCTGGTCGTTGCATTTCTCTACAACCCTTTGTTGTAGAGAAATGTTACCATTTTGGTGCCACTGCATGCTACGTCTCTCTCTACCATTATTATGTCTGTGGTTTTTTCTCTCTAATATTTTATTAGGCAATTTTCCACTATTGGGCCCGTGCGAGCCAGGGCTATCAACTGGATAGCCTCGAACCTCGAGCTGCAAGACCAAAATTGATCTGTGTTCCCTTCATCTGGCCAATTGCCCAGCAGCGTTGCCCTAAAATCCGCCCTTAATACGCAGTTCTGTTTTCCAATGTCACACACCTCACCCATTTCACAGGCAAAATTGAAGCTCAGGCTGAGGTATCATCTTATCTAGTTATCTAAAATATAGAATTTATTTCAGATGCAAACATTAGCTTGCTAGCAATTTAAATTAGCCATAGCAACTCACCTACTGTAACTGCCATAATGGCCCGAGTTGTGTCTCCATCTATGAATTGGAAAATAATTTCTTTGGGCACCTCTTTGTCCATTGTGCATTTTAACGGATTGGAATGGTAAATGGTCTGTACTTATATAGCGCCTTTTTAACCTTAACAGGATTCAAAGCGCTTTACACTGTGACTCATTCACCCATTCTCGCACGCATTCACACACCAATGACAGCAGAGCTGCCATGCAAGGCGCCAGCCTGCCATTGGGAGCAATATGGGGTTCAGTGTCTTGCCCAAGGACACTCTGGCATGTGGAGTTGTGTGAGCCAGGAATCGAACCGCCAACCCTGCGATTGTTGGCCAACCCGCTCTACCACCTGAGCCACAGCCGCCTCTAGTAACTGTGCCAGCATATTTTGGTCCCCGAACCTGTGCCGTTGTGCACTGGATACATATCCTGACAATTTGGCTAAACTCCGCCTCTGACATTGAACCTCTAGCACGCCCTCATTTGGACTGATAGTGGAAACGCTGCTTTTTTCCTGTCTCAAAGGAGCGTCCATGCTTTTAGAGCGCAGTGTTGATATATTGCCTTTTTGTGTTACATGTTGTTGAACAGCTAATGATGAAAGTGAACAGTGTAATTCTCACTGTTTTAGCCATATTGGATTTATGCTGGAGCTTTGAGATGAGGTGAATGAACGTGCTTATGCAATCCACTTTGTTTTAGGTGTCTTTAACCTGTACTAACATTAAAATACATACAATACGATGTATTTATTGTGTAACAATAATGTTGTTATGCAAAATTCTCACAAGATTCACATTTGCTGCTACTCAGGTTGAGTTGCTGGTAGGTTTAGGGGTAAGGGTTTAGGGTAAGGATTGGGTTAGGGGTACGGAGATGTAATTAAATTCAGGTACTTTAAATATAAGCTCAATTCAACAACACATTGGTGCATTGTATAAAATGTTACAAAGTTCAATGTAGTTAAAGACACCTAATAGAAAGTGGTTCCCAGTCTTCTCTTCAAAGCCATTTTTCTTTTTGTGGAGTCACATGCCAGGGTAATTGTAAAATTTGATGCCCCTAGGCTATTTGGGTTAAGTGTGTTTGCTTAGAGTATTTTAGCTTTATGCATTGGCAATCAGAGAAGTCACAATTAGATTTAACACTGGTTTTAGGCTTTGATTATTATACCTCTGTGTTAACACAAGACAATATATGGGCCTGTCTTTATCTTTATCTTTCAACATAGTGTTTAGAAACCTTAGAATCAGCGTTCTATTTTGTGTTTTTAAAATGTTGGATAGTTTGGTGTAACAAAATTGTGTTTTTAGGAAAGTTTTGTGCTCTGGGATCCCCTACCAAATAGTACTGTAGTGTAACCATGGTATAGTGGCATCAGATGGCTATGCCTAGGTACTTTGATGTACCTTATTGTAATATATGAAGAAAAAATATTTTTTGCTGCTTGTTCAATTTACTTAATTAAAATTAAACACAATTTTAGAACATTTTGTCACAACTTGATATAATTGTGTTCTATCCATTGTAATTTGTAAAATAAAAGTTTACACAATCCATTTGAGTTTGGACTACATGAATACTTATTATGGTGTTAATGTAGCATTGATGAAACTGGCCAGGAGATTTCTATTTCCCAGTATGCTTTTCACAGGACTCTATAGAGAGTAAATGTTAAAATTATTTGTTATGTGAGATGAACATAAAGAGGCATACTTATGCAAACTCATAAAGAGATATGTTATGTTTGTTGAGTTTTGGGGGTTACAATTTTGGTGAAGAGTGGAGCTTGAGCTAACGATGAGGACAGCTAGATGTCATGCATTAAATTGTTTTGCTTGCTTTGTTGAGCCAATACTGTGCTATCCATAGCATATTTACTAAAGTACACTCTATAGAGCTTCTAAACAGCATGTATTTAGCATGCTAACATTCACGTTTACTAGTTTGTGCATAAATAAATAAAATGGATTCATTGATTTACATTGACACATCTAATTTTGTTGGGTTTAACAAGTTCGACTAGGCTCTTTCTTCATAAAGTGTTTGTGTTGAGATTACATAGTAATTTTAAGTTTAGAAAACTAATTTCAAAACACGTGGAACCATGATTGAAGCAAGATCAGCCAAAATTATTTTTTTTGTATATTAATGTACCATGGTATACAGTGCATATATATATATATATATATACAGTATATAAGGATCCATTTCCTGTCATCATTTCTCAGAGCCATGGCCTTATTAGCTTATTAATGTGCTTTGACGTGTTAAGCTTGGGTGTCATGGGGATGGATGCATGTTCGAGTCTGATTTGTGTCATTTTCTAATCCCAATTTCCCTCTTAGTCCTAATTTCATAATGTCCCTCTACTATGTCTAATATATATATATATATATATATATATATATATATAAACAGTGGTCAAACTGGCCCAAACATTAAAGCCTTATATGCCACCCATTCTGTCTTTCCCCAAAAACACCATCAGTCCTCACAAAGCATGTTGTTGTTTACATGTTCACCTCAGCAGCTGTTTTGCAGCATCAGTACTTGGCAAAAGCTGGGCCTCATTGTCCAGCTTTGGCAGAATAGTGGCATTCAAGTGGGTCACTTTGAATGAAGTCGGCTGGCCCGCTCTCAAACAAGTCCCTCAAAGTATGCTCATAGGAGGGAACAGTTGCAGTGGTCGAGCTCTACGCACACTCTTTCAGATCTCTGGTGGCTTGAGGTACAGTGGCGGAGAGAGTGCTATTGCTGCACCAGCTGTTTGAGGAAGGCCTGCCAGATGTCTCAGAAGGCCAAAGTAAGGGGGACAAGAGAAGCGTTAACCGTTCGCAGGCCGTGTACCTGCCAGATGGGGGGACGCCAGCTAAACGCATTTAATTGCATGAAGAGGAATGCTGCACACCAAGCCGGCCTTAGGTTCTGATCTCAAGGTCACAGCCCGGTCAATGCTCGTTACAGGCAGAATGACCTGAGTAGGCAATGCATGGACAGTTGTGACTCGGATTTAGACCCTTCTGCCTCAGGGTTTAATGTACTAAAGATTTTGATGTGTGAAAATAATTTTCTCACTATTTTCTAAAATATTATGAAGCCTGGGATTGGCTTAGTTATGTTATGCTCCTCAAACTGCAGGTACAAAACTAATTACATTGAGTGAATCGTTGTGTAGCTTAAGGCCAGAAATACGTTCCATGCAAATATGTTAACAGAGATTATTCTAGCTATGCAAGCTTGATTGTGTGCATCATTACATTCTGAAACATGTCTGTCCCCGCAGTTACTGTATATCTTAACATAAGTACGTGTTGCATTCTCACAAGGAGCGTTACAGCGGACATCAGTTTGAACTGTCTGCTGCTACAGTGGGCTTTCTGTTTAGACTCATCTACTATAATGGTAGAGCAACAGTTTGAAGAGGATATTGCTGCGCAAGTATGCCAATATGTTCATAGCAACTTACCTGAATAATAACACTTTTAATAATAAACTTTTCAAGGTAATTCTATTGCCCCCTTGAGTACTGAGGATTGTTACTATCTCAGTCACACAACAACACGCGTTAAGTATGCGCGACTGAATTTGTGTACTTGCATAAATTATGTTTCTGGCATTACTTTTCCAAAAAATCTCTTTGAAAAAGCTTGACAAGGTTGTGCTATTGGTGAAGGCACAACAAAGCTTTGTGTGGAGGACAATATACATTTTTTAAATGATGTTGAATAAAACATTTTCTTCTTGTTGGCTCAAAAAGCTCTGGCTCCATGCCTTCCCTCTTGCTCTGCTCTAATATTGCCCTTAATATTGTCTTTATCCTCAGTCAAGGTACACGCAGAATTGCAGGTGAAATGATAAATACGAAGACATGAGGTTATATAATAGAAATTCCCCTGGTCTCAGCCTCAAGATATAATTATAGTTTCTTTTTTTAGGGCATTTGGTTTTAATTGGAAATACCCTCCCAAATAGGTAGCAGTCTAGGGGTGGTACACATTTCTTAAAAGGTTTTTAGAAACTACTCATGCACAAGACCTCCTGCTCCCATAAACCAAAGTGCCCTCAGATTAAATAAACATGTGTCATTTGAATTCAGAGATGTGAAAAATGAAAACTTTTTTGTTTTTTTTTAAGATGGTCAATTAAGACACACAGAAACAGGAGAGCCGTTTGTCTTCAACTACAAGGAGGACCTGCATAGATGGAATCAAAAAAGATATGAAGCACTGGGAGAGGTAAGAAAAGAAAACACTGTAATTTATATATACATTATTTAAAGGGTTAGTTCACCCAGAAATGAAAATGATGTCATCAGTTACTCATCCTCATGTTGTTCGATGTTGAATATGTGGGCCAAAATATTTATTTCCAACCATTAAACCTTTATTTTATGTTTTTGTATGAAATTTTATACATATGGTAATGGAATAATTAAGCTTTTTTTAGACAGTGTGTCTCTTTGTGAAACACACACACACACACACACACACAAAGTTTTTCTGTTTTGGTGTGTTAATATGAGGGATATTCCATTATGTTGCCTTAAGGAGTTCCAAGAACCTTTAAACATCCTAGATAAACTTATGTTGGTACATTTTTGATGGAGGTAAACAGATGATTTCTTTAGGAGACGGTTTGTAAGTGTTTGTATTAAATTTATCAGGTCTACCTGCGAATACCAAAATTTGTATTTACTCTCCAATTTGGTGCTTGGCGAGTGTTTATTTTGGACCCTGCCTGCATGTATATACAAGGCTTTGAAAGTCCAAATGCAGTTCATCCAGTTGTTAAGTTATTTTGTGTGTACAAGCATTTAATTACCATTGCTCATTTACATCTGTATCATTTCGCTTTGTTTGTTGTGCTTATTCTTTTGATGTTCAAAGGCAAGAGATTGACTCTTTTAGGATTGCGTGAGTGTTTTATTTGTAGTCCAGGTATGATCCTATGAGAAATGGCCCTTTAAGAATAAAACAAAACAGTTCTCTCCTCTTATCATTAGATATCTAAATACATCACTAAAACACAAAGGAAAAGTTTCAGTGCAGAACAGTGGGTGACCAAATTTCATAAACTTGCACTGAGTAAATTCAAAATTGGCTGGTAGTGAAAGCAGGTTATATTTTATGATATTGTTTTGAGTGTTAAAGGACTCTTTTGAACAATGCAGTTGTGATGTATGTGTGTAATATAGATGCATACAATATCAAATCACTGTTGTGGCACCTGATATTAAAGTTTTGTTTGTGGTAGACTACATTCATTAAACAGTCTAGAAAGAAAATATATTTATACCTTATCCTTTCAGTCATGTCTAGCCACTCTGGATAAATGGATTGGAGTTACTAAACTGTGGCAGTGATATTTACAGATGTTTCGAAGTTCAACAGCGAGATTGTCAGCTTAATGACTTCGCAGTCTGTATTATATAGGTCTGTACATGGTAACTGTTATACTGTAGGTACCATGAACAATAAGTAGGCCCAGAATTTACACTTGAAAAATCTTGTCAAGGAAAAATGACCAGAAAGTACCTCAGTATTACCATGTTTGTTTGACATTTACTATTGGAATACTGTTTTTTTTTTTTTGTGTGTAAATATCATGCCTTAAAGTATCATTTAAATACCATGGGATATGAATATAATAATCATTCAGTACCATGATACATAATATGATATTACCATCTCCTGCATCACTGTACCATGGTACAATCACAGTACTTTTTTGTATGTATTCTCAGAAGTTGACATCATTCACAATATTTCATATATACAAGATATTAGTGTTGTCATGGTACCAAAATTTCAGTAGTCGGTACCAATACCAGTGAAATTTCATGGTTCTCGATACCATTTTTGGTACCAAAGCAAAAACAGGTTACTAAACAACGCTCTTTTATTAACAAAGTCTACAAAACATTAGCTGCAGAACTAAGAACAAAAATATGCCATTGAGCAACACTTTAATTTAAATATATTATTTTGTAATTATAACAAAATGGAAAAATGTATGCTTAAAGTATTTTTGAACATTTATATAAGATTTGCTTCAACTTTTGCAACTTTTAATTTAAGTTTTTACCAAGTACTAAAAAAAAAGCCTAAATAAACAAGCATACAATAGAATGATAAAAAACTATTTCCAAACTAATATGCAAAGTGCTCTCTTATTAATAAAGCTGCATATTGCCAATTTTCTTCATGATAAGAAATGCATAGTGACATATATATATATATATATATATATATATATATATATATAGATATATATAGATTAAGATACATGATAAGCAGACCGCATTCTAATCTAGCTACATTTAGCGTGTACGCACGAGGGAGGAGCGACCGATGCAGAGACTCTCTCAGCCAGGTACAGTTTCAATCTCTCCCCCTGAGATCGGGACATTTGCGCAACTCATAGAAGAGGCACCGACCACACAGAGAAATGCCAGTTTCTGAGTTTATAGTTATTAACATGTCCTGCTTATGTATTATTTGAACTTTAATAAAGCAATTTTACTGCATTTAAGATGTTACGCCGGGATGTTTCCTTTAAAGAGCTCCGCCTCCGCTTATTCCACAACGGTACATGCTTCTGAATGTACTTTTTTTTTAATCATTCCCTAATACTTTGGGATCTACATAAAATAAACTGTGAAAGTTTCGAGTGCATCTGGACTGATCTGTGTAATTCTTCCTCCATCAGACGTGAACTGCTGCTCTCACGCGATATCGTTACAGTTTAATGTGATTTCATGTTACGTTAAATGAGATCAAACGGCTATTCGACAACGAAAATTTTTCTCATCCATTTTTTATTTTTGACGATGTCGATAATGTCGACTAAACGTTTCAGCCCTAATGCAAATGATAATTTGCTTTTAAATTCACCTGCTTTATTTGCTTGAATAAATCCGGGTGTCTGTCTTTATTAAGTTTGATGTGTTCCTCCTATCGTCAGAAAATTGCGAAAGCAGCGTTTACAAACAGGTTTTTGATGATCTGTGATGTTTCCCTTTTCATCAGCCTCAAATTACCTGGCTTTTTCCACTTATCATTTCGACATGATTCAGTTGAGGCTCCGCTGCAGCTGTGCTTGTTGTCATCTTTTGCTTGTTGTGAGCGTTCGAAAGTTCCCGCCTCTGCATGTGTACCGGTACCCCGGTACCTTCAGAAATTCTGGTATCGTAAATAATTTTTTGTTTAAGTACCGACTTGGTACCGGTATTTTTGACAACACATAACATATAAATGCTATTTATAAAATATTTAATATTTAAATAAATAAAGGGTTTTGAAAAAGGTAACATTTGATTAACATATTGTTTCTGGCAAATGTAAGACTTAAACAAATGCTTTAATTAGAACCATTTAAATATTATTTTCTTTTTTAAGTATAAAATTAGTTCAATTAATACCAAAACAAATGTATTTGCTTTGCCATTTACCAAACAGTATGTTTAAAAGTATACATTTTGTTTACTAAATATTTTAAATTCATATAATAATTGCAATTAGGTACTTATTTCATTAAATAAATACACATTTATTTTGTAAGACTCATTTATTTTGAATTCATATTACACCCAAAAAATAATAAACCTAATTCAATTTTTTGAAATTATGTTAAGAAATTGAAATGTGTAAATCTTTAAAATATGGGCTTAAACATTTTTTTGAGTGTATGTACACTAAGATTGCTCCATTTATTTGATTTATTTGATTTTTTTGCTATCTTAAAAACACAAAAAATATGCTATCTTAATTTGACTGTCCCTGTATTTGGTGTGTAAATGCTGCTGTTGGTAGTGTGTGTCCCTGTGTTCTCAGATCTGAGAGTGTCAATGTGGGGTACAGAAGTGGGAGAGTGTCTTTGTGAGACTGGAGACAGCACCAGATTTGAACTTCATCTGAGCTGCTGGACCACAGCTTACCCTGACAGGTTGACTAGGATAGAGAAAGGGAGAAGTTTACGCAGGCAACGGCATGCTCATACGGCTCTATTGTGATTTTTAGGATTGATGAGGCAGAAGTAGATCATGTGTGAGTGTGTGTCCATCAGAGCAAAGAGGCTTCTTTTATTTTGCCTAAAGATTATGAAGAAAGACACTGATGTTTTTGTTTTACTCGGGTGTTCGTCTGGTTATATTTCTCCTGATTGCCCGCATCCTTGAAATAGACCTTTTTCACATTCCAGGTTTTGGTATGCGGAAGTAAACATTTGCAGGGTAAACTTCGACAGCAGTGAATGGGAGACCACAGCAAATATTATTTTTACTTACCCATTTTCTCGAAGACCAAAAGAAAAAAAATACACTCTTACATTTAATGACTTTCCAGAAGAGGAAGAAATAGAGAGCGATTGATTAAGACAGTTAAATGGGAGAAGATGCCAAATTTACTGTCACTCTCTCAGCAGTTGTAGTCGAAACCCCCTCGCAGCTGTGGTAATGAATTTTTTACAACTAATTTCAGGGTAATATAGCACAAAGCATAATGTTATAAACTTATACTCAATATTTAAAAAAATTTATAATATAAAAAAGTTGTTGCAAGATTTACGCTGCTAAATAAGGCGGAAATACATCATCATGATCTGTAAAAAAGGTCCATTCTTGACCTAGGAGAACTCGGCTAGTCAAATAGCATTGAAGATTGGTGGTTTAAACGTAAAGCTCTTTATTGATTTATTTTTTTTTTTCCTAAAACTAATTTTAAAATGACTCATATACTTATAAATTCAGGCTTTGTTCACTTAGGGTGCTTTAATTAAATTAGGAGAAAAAAGTTTTAGTGTACTTCATTGGCATGAAAAAAAATGTTGCCTAAGCAGTGCAAAATACCATAAGTAAAATAAAGGAAAAAATAAACAAAGTATATTATTTTTAATATTAATATTTTATTTATCTATGTTTTTTATATTATTTATCTAATTGGATTTTCTATAAAAAAAATCTGAGAATATTTTAGAATTTACAAATATATTTCTGGATGTTTTACATTAATGACACATTAAGCATTAAAGTCATAATAGAGTGTTAGAGAAAATCTAACTCTTTATATTGAGGGATCCTGAGTGTTTTAAAGGAAAAACTCTGTCAGAATAAAAAACATTTCAATTTCTCTCCCATTCCTCATTTTTGTTCACTGTGTTGCTTCATGAGTGTGTCTCTGACCGGCCACAATGAGAAATGTCAGTTTCAGAGTTCACACATCTTCCTATTAATAACTGCTTCATCGAACTGTTGGAAATTACGTGAATGCATACATACAGTTCATAATGAAGTATTGATACAAGAGTCTAAGTTATAAATGAAATATTGTAAAAAAAAAAAGTTTTAGGTTCATCATAATGAGTCTGTATACTGTTGACATTTTACCTGATTTTTATTGTAAGCAGGCATGTCAGTTTTTTTCTGATCACTGTCAGAACATGTGTGTCCATGCAATTCAGTATCTCCTCTTCTCCATTCATGTGATGACTGGATCATTGTTAGAGTTACTTAAGCTAACGTTACAGAGTTACACGTTAAGGTCACGCACACTCCCTAAAGTGTCTGTGGGCTTTTAATTAAGTTGTGTATCAGATTGTACTGTATGTAAGCGTTCCTTAATGTGTGTATCTCTCTCCTTTGTATTCCAATT
Organism: Xyrauchen texanus; assembly: GCF_025860055.1. NCBI lineage: Eukaryota > Metazoa > Chordata > Actinopteri > Cypriniformes > Catostomidae > Xyrauchen > Xyrauchen texanus. The sequence goes on from NC_068278.1 coordinate 21,183,406, forward strand.
GACTCTTGCATATTTCAGTGGCACTCAAAATATATGCAAGTGCTTTGTGTTAACCGGGCAATTTTTTTTGTTACCTCCCTGCCAGTACAACACTGTTTATACATTCACACTTTGTGTCTGACGGCGTGTGAGTTTATGTGTGGATGGCTTCGTGGGTCCATGTTGGTATGTTCTTAGCGGGCAGAGGATCCTGGACGTTACCTGATACGCGCACCTGCATGCACACTTGCACAAACGCATGCATGCACGCACACAAACAGAGGAGGGCTATAAGTGACTGTTCTCTGAGCTAGGTGACACAGTGTGGTCTCCACTCCAGATGGGAGAGCATTAAGCTGTTAATAAATGAGGATCTAATGAACAAGAGCTGCCCAGATGGCTCGATTTTATGGATAACTCCTCGCTTTCTCAATTTTTATAGTGATTGGCTCTACACTGAAAGAAAACATTGACTCAAAAGAATTACAATACAGTTTAGTTTTTTGTATTATTATTATTTTATATTTATTATAATTTTTAATTAATTAATTATTATATTTACAGGCATGTTTTGCCTTTAATGGATATTGAAGAGTGACCGGGTGGTATATGGGGAGAGAGTTGGATTAGGAAGTGTCATAAGTCAGACTTGAACAAGTGTCCTTGTGGTATAGCCACAGCACAGTTATATCAGATTAGACTTGTTAGTGGGATTTGCTAAGGCAAGCATCACTGTTAAGTTTGCTCATACTTTACAGACCCAAGCATTAAAATTGACCAGGTGGAGGATAGGTGATGTTGGGGTGCTTCAGCAAGGCTGGAATTGGGCAGATTCATCTTTGTAAAGGACGTATCAGCTTGATATTAAGCATTGTGATGTGCTTGTCCCTCGGACAAGAAAATTGGTCATTCACTTATCTGTGAAGAAAAACTGTCTGAAAAGACACTTGGCTGAAAAGACTGTGCTTTTTTTTGCTGTTGTGTTTTCTAAAATTAGCAGTAATGTTAGGATGTTTATTGTTAACAAAATGCATAAAAATTCGAATGAATCCTAAGTACCCTGTTCATTTAATACTGTATGTGGGTTGTAGACAAATAACATAACTTAACATAACATAAGAAATGTATAAAGATTGAAGATTTATCAACATATGAAAATGAATCAACAAACTCACACCTTTACACTTAACATGCCCTCTCTAGAAATATGTCTTACGTCCCTAAAAAACAGAGACATTTGGCATGTCCCAGGAGGATTTCAAACGTCAGATGGAACAACCCACCAAAAAAAAAATCATAATATTCATGACATAAAAATGTATTCGTTTAAATAATTTTACATCATCTATTTTATTTTATATATTTAAATAATAAAATATTAAAGGTAAACTATAAAAAATTATTCAGGTATAAGGAAAGTATGATACTATTTACTTGATGGTTGTATGACCTGACATTTTAGTTATTAAATAAACAATTTGAATGTGTTCAAAATGTTTGTCATGTTCAAAATCACATGAAACAAATCAGTTCTAAGATTTTATTTTATTTAATATTTTTTTTAGATTATGTAGATTTTCCATTTTCATTATGGATAACCTTATTTTTGACTGACCAATGTATTTATCCGTTTATCTGTAAAGTGAAGCTTCCGGCAAAAAATACACTTCATAATAAAAGCATGTTTCAAAGTATAAGCAAGAGCCCTGAAACTGGAGAAATTGTGACTGCTATATCGGCATGTAATATAGACTTTGATGGTTATCCTTTAGTGTGCCACTTTATGAATGGTGCGAGTCGCACCTCTCATTTTCTAAACAGCTTTCTCCCTCATGGGACTTAGCGATGGTGCTTGATGCTATTTCTGGGCCTCCATTGGACAAAGTTGATTTCATGATATTGTCATTCAAGACGGCACTATTGTTAGCATTTGTTTCAGCTAAACAGGTCAGTGAGATACACACACTTTCGGTACATTCTGCTTGTATGCAATTTATGCCAGGGTTTTATTATGACCAAACCCTGGATTCATGCCCAAAGTTATTCAATCTATTGTTCATCTTGAACTCAGGGCTTTTTGTCCACCACACTTTGCTTCGTTAGAGCAGCAGAGGTTGAATGCATTATGCTCCATGCATTTATACAGAAAGGACTGAAAAATTCAAGGAGAGTGATCAGCTGTTTGTTTCCTTGGCAAAACTGCACACAGGAAAGCCGATCACCAAACAGTGCTTATTGCACTGGATAGTGGAAGCTATTTCTTTGGCATATTCCAGTAATAATACCCCATATGGGTTGCATGCTCATTCTATAAGGGGAATATCTACATCGTGGGCTCTCTTTAAAGGGGTTACGATACAAGATATTATTTATTATTTGGGGGGGGGGGTTCTCCCCTTTTTATCCCCAATTTGGAATGCCCAATTCCCAATGCACTCCAAGTCTTCGTGGTGGTGGAGGACAAATCTCAGTTGCCTCCTTGTCTGAGATTGTCAACCCGTGCATCTTCTCACATGGCTTGTTGAGCGTTTTACCACGGAGATATAGCGCAGGTGGAAGCTTCACACTATTCTCCGCAGTATCAATGCACAACTCACCACGTGACCAATCGAGAGCGAACCACATTGCAGTGACCACGAGGAGGTTAACCCTTGCGACTCTACCCTCCCAAGCAACCAGGCCAATTTGGTTGCTTAGGAGACCTGGCTGGAGTTGTACAGCACGCCCTGGATTCGAACTCGTGATTCCAGGTGCGGTAGTCAGTGTCTTCACTCGCTGTGATACCAGGGCCTCCCGGTACAAGATATTTGTGAAGCAGTGAGCTGGTCTTCACCGCACACATTTGCAAGGTTTTAGAAATTGGATGTTACAGCAAAAACTTAAGTGATTGCTGTACTGAGCATTGGCTCTTGAGTCTGCCAGGACTCTCCCAGCCATGGATAGTTATGATAGTTGGCAGAGAGGTACAGAACAGGCTGTCTGGCAATACGGGAGTTAGGATATCCCACAGTGAGACACCAAAACGTATGCTTGGAAAAAAAAACTATAGGTAACTTGTGTAACCCCAGTTCTCTGATAGCATTACGTGAGGTGTCTCACCAGATAACCCTCCTTGCTGTTTGAAGCAAGGAAGAGGTGTGCTTTTTTTGAATAATGCAATGACGCCGTGTCGGGAATGACAAGCATCACATCCCATAAGGACTGGCGTAATGTAATAGGGCTTCTAGGAATGTATGGAAGGGGCCTACCCACAGTTAAATAGGGAGAAATACCCCTGCTTGGACAGCTATTTTTCCACTGCGAAAATAGGATGAATTTGACCAAAATTACATTATCTTCAGAAAGCTGAATAACACACAATAACATACACCATCTCTGCTGTAATTGCACATACTCCATATTTCCCTCTCTCTCTCTCTCTCTCTCACACACACACACACACACATAAACACACCAACTTGGTTTTATATAATTGTGGGGACTCTCCATAGATTTTATACAGATCTAACAATTTTTTAAATCAAATAGTTTATTATAGTTCTAGTTTCCAGGCGTGTTGGTTATCTATGTTTCTGAGACATAGCAAACATTACATTAGAAATTAGCTTAATTAATTCTGATTCAGAGTAATGACCATCATCATCCAATCACTGCCACACTTGTTAAAATAAAATTATGCATTTTACATTTTTAATCTTTGAACTAATTATCATTGTCCCTGCAGCCTGAAACTGAACTTTTGACTGGATTGTAGGAGTGAATGCACTTAGCTGCATAGTGAGCTATTGGATGATCCCTTTGTCCCTATTTAGTGAATGACTTAACCTTTAGTGTGCTGTCTGTCTGTACTGGTTTCAGAACAGTTTGAAATGCATATAACGCCTCTGAAAGCAACATTTTTCAGCTTTTGGGTGAACCCATTGATTCTCAATGAAGAAATCGACGCCATGCTGTTGTGTCACGAGATTAGGTGCACCAGAGGTTTAACACTTAGGGGGCTTTCACACTGGCAGTTTAGTTTGAAACGGAACACGGTTATTGGTAATGTGAAATCTGTCATGCGGACCGGAGGTGCTCACTGTGCTACCGAACCCGAGAGTACTTGTAGGAGGTGGTCTGAGTTCAGTTGCAATGGAACTGTAGCGCGATTTGCGTGAATGTGAAAGCAAATCGGACTTGGGTGCGCACTTGTTCGGGAAGTAACATGTTCATGCGTTTTAGCCAATGACAACATCATTCGTTTCAACAAGACACGAGGATCCACACATTCCTGAAAGTCCCAAAAAAGTAATGACATCATAATGACATACAAATACAATCAACACTATAAATACTGTCTGTCTGCGTATACACCGTATAAATAATATATAGAAATACTATTATAGGTTATAAATATAGGGTATAATAGGAGATGACAGTGGCGATAACGTCACCTTGGACACGAGCATGAGTAAGCGTGCAGTGTAAACAAAAATGCAGATGAACTCCTTGCAATCAGCAGTATCCTCAAAAAATGCTATTTGCGAGCAGCAGCAAGCTTCCTTCCCCTGGACATCTGATGAGTTAAGCCGTGAAGCGCACATATAGGTAGTTGTTCATTCTGCTGTGCATAATGCCACCAAAAAAAACAAAAAATATGACTATTCGTGTTGTGTTCATGTTTGTGATGACGTAAGATGAATGCAAATGGACCAGGGTTCAATAGAATCAAGTGAGTGTGAAACCAGACCAACGCTTCGGGGAGCACCGGGAACAATCGCACTCTGAATCGGACCGCAGCAAACGTGCCCCCTTAAATGACAGTCTAGTGTCTTGTGAATGGTATTCAGTTGTTTTAAATTAATTTAAATTATGCATTGCATGACACGTGGGCATGATGTTGCACTAGGTTAAAATAAATAAATAAAAGCTTTACAAGCACCAGTCACATTTCCTTCATACATACATACATACATACATACATACATACATACATACATACATACATATATATATATATATATATATATATATATATATATATATATATATATATATATATATATATTAGTTATCTAGGCTAATTACATATATAACGTTGGATGTTTATTTCTTAGAGGTACCTTGTTGATGGTAAAATGTGTTGTGTCAGGGTGTTGAAAAAGCCAAGTGAATGTTGCTATTGATTTAGAATGTGAATAAACACTGAAACGCTTACAGCACAAGAACATTTAGAGTAACTGCCGCCCCACACTCAGCATCAGTCATGCTTGTTTTGTTTTTATGTTAAGATCAGCACCCTATAATGGTCTGCACTTATATAGTGCCTTTTTAACCTTGGCAGTATTAAAAGCGCTTTACACTGCATCTCATTCACCCATTCACACACACATTTTCACTCCAATGACGGCAGAGCTGCCATGCATGCCAAACCTGTATGATTTTTTCTCCCATGGAACACAAAAGGAGATTTTAGCTAGGCATTTATCATTAAAAAAATAATAATTATGTTTTTTTTAAGTGACTGTGCACTAGGTGTAAATAGCCCCTGCCACATAGTACGGCTGCTTGCACTTAAATAGTCTGGTGGAAACACAGACAAACGCTGCAATGGCGTAGTGTGTTAAGATGGTGTGGATGTGCTTTTTCCATGCAGATGATCCAGTTTTGATACCACTTTCTCCTATTCTATTTCCACTCTTATTATTTCCTTTTAATGATGCTTGGAACAATGCATACAAATTAATATAAGGGCTGATTTCCTTGCATTGATTTGGTCACAGTGAAGGCTGCGGAGTTACGAGGTACTATGGTTTTACTGCAAAATATCATTGCAATACTATGGTTACTTTAGTACAACTATGGTAGATTTTTGAAGGGTAATGATAGGTTTATTGGGGTTGGTGTAGAGTGTCTGTTGGACTCTAAATAAACACAATGAACACACTACAGTGAAAAACCTATGCTGTATGTAAGTAATTAGGGATGTAAATAGTTTTAGGAAATATTTGCACTGGCAATAAATAGCATCTATTGCTGTTTGCAAATAGCATCACTCTCTTTGCACTGCAAATAGCCTCTGCCTTATTATTTTCTTCATACAATGAAAGTGAATGGTGACTGAAGCTGTCATTTTGCCTTACATCTAACATTTTCTTGTTCCATACAACAGTGGTTCTCATTCCTTTTGACTCTGAGGCCCCACTGTTCTCCAAGCCATTGTTCGAAGCCCCAGAATCTAGGAGTGTCAATAGATTAAAATACTTATCACGATTAATTTCTTTACTCCAGACATTTTAGTTTATATGTTGTAAGTCTAAATCATGCTTCAGCTAATTTAAATATTTAAATAAAGATAACATATTTGAATACACCTGATTAAAAAAATGAAATAAATGTAATCTTAAGGCCCCCTATTTGGCCTTGGCTTCTGGTTGAAAACCATTGCTACAGAAGAAAGTCACTCATGTTTGGAATGATTTTAGGATGACTAATAGTTGAGAGCTTTCATTTTTGGGAGAACTATCCCTTTCACGATACAATGCATCATATTACACAAGTTAAATGCTTGTGAATGCTACTTCAAGTTGTCTTTTAAGGTTTTGATCTGACAAGTGACATATTGCCACTTGAATGATATGGATTCATGGTGGAAGTATTGCATTAAGTGCATTCACTTTTTTCCTCTGATGACAACATAAGCTAAAAATGTAATAAACAAATGAGAAACATTAATAGAAGAAGAAAAGCAGAGTACAACCAAGATAGCATGCTCTATTTTATTTCTCAACCCTCTCTTACATAAGCCACTCATAAAATATACAACATTCAAAACACCCACTTCTCTTTCTCTTCAATTTGTATTTATGTATTTCTGTTTTGGGGATTTGCTTCATGTATTCTGTATTCTATATTTATTTGTAATTCACCACTCTTCCCTGTGCTGACATTTCATCATTGCATCGTCTTCTCAATTTGTAGTGGGGCCATTCATTCTCTCCTGCCTGATTAGCTTTAAAAGACCATGTTGATCGACTGATCTGAAGTCAGTGTACAGCAACTGAAAACAAACACAGTTTGCAGTATTGATTACCCTTCACTGTCCGGAGTCCAGTTGGTTCATTAGTGCGGGTCAGAACAAGGACTACCTGATAAGCACCTGTCCTCATTTTTCAATTCCTTCTGGGATTCCCGTCTCACAGGGGGTCAAAGTTTCATAAGCCGCTCCTCTTTTCTTCTTCCTGGAACTCAAATGTCTTATCACTTGAGCGCTAGGGTCAGTCGAACGGAGAGGTTGAGTCATAATACCCTATAATTATGGGAGCTCTCTGGGTTTTCTAAGCTTTTCTCGCTCGATTGCTTCCCCTGACTTATTCCCCTCATCTCTGAGCCAATGGACCTCCTCCTGCTTGTTTGAAAAGGATTTTTGTTGTATGCTAGTTTACAAACAGATCAACTTAATTGTACAACCGTGAACCTCATTAAAGGGGTAGTTCACCAAAAAATGAAATTTCTGTAATTTTACTCATGTTTTTCCAAGACTTTGGAAATACTTTTTTCCAAGACTTTTTCTTCCATTGGACACAAAAGGAGATTTTAGGCTGAATTCTAGTCTCAGTCACCATTCACTTCCAATGAAAGTGAATGATAAATTACATTCTGGGTAGTATTTTCTACAGAATATAGAAAAGTCTTACAAGTTTGGAACATCATGACAGTGAGTAAATGATCAAATAATTTTAATTTCCGGGTGGACTATCCCTTTATGACCCATCCAGATGACATGCTCTTGTCAAGGTTAAGATGTCTCTGTCTTTCTCCTTCCTCCCATTGCTTCCTCCCACGGTGTATCTTTTCTCAGCTGTGGCATTGTGCGTGAGCTGGCAGAGAATGTTTTCCATGAGGGATTAACTGTGACCTTCTCCCCTCAGATGCTGTATCTTCCCAGTGCTCTCCTGTAGATCCCCCCCGCTAAGATTCTTCCTTCCTTTATGATCCTCCAGATCATGACCACTTCAGCAAAAGCCCATAAACAAACCCCTCCTGAAATCCAAGCCTGGAGCTGACCCTGTGTGGTCATCTATTGTCCTCTGCGAAACCAAATCACTGGCTACTGAGACGTGGTTGTATTTATGTATCATTAATGGGGTGATTTCAGCTTTTTAAAATATATGTCTTAGTAGTTTGTTGGCTTGGGGGTAGACAGAAATGGACAAGATGGTGAAAGAAACTGGAACTGAAACAAGCAGATTAATTGGCTGATATTTGGAGAATATTATTTGCCGATTTTCTAGCTGTGTCCATTTGGCAACAGAATTGATTTGGCCTTGTATCAGTTCCAAAATCGTTGAAACAGCCTTTTCAATGGATAGTGTATGTTGTCTGTCTTTCTTAAATCTTTTTTTTATTTTAGTTTGTGAATTTTGGTAAATATTGTAGTAAACACTGCGTAAAATTAAAGTGAATTCTGTGTAAATGTTTTCATCAAAATTCAGCTGACCTTAATTTCTAGATATTGGTATTTATATTGGACTTTCGAAAACTCTGACGACCGCAACTTTAGCGTTTTGCGAACACATTTAAATGAAATTCCAAACTTTAAATATAGATATTAAAGAAATGTAGTCAAATTTCTTTCAAAATGCAAGATTTATAATAAATGCAAAAACGAATACATTAAAAATCTACAATGGGTGGGGAATGTGTAGAATTTGGAAATTTCTTTAGAATCTGCAGTGATTTCTGCAGAATTATGTGGCCACAAATGCTGTATTAGTCTAGTCATAACCAGGGTTGAATGTAATCTGATTTCAAACTGTACTAATCTAATTACTTTTAAGCACAACAAGTTCTGTGAGGCATTACATGTTAAATACTTGTAATATGATTACAATCATATAGTAAGTAATAATGTTACTGACTTTCAATTAAGTTAATTTCCTTTAAGTACAAAATTTGCATTTCACATACTGTATTTCTAAAACATTTTGTAGAATATTTTTAAAACAAAATTATGTTAATATGTACATCATCTGTTTGCGTGTCTGTGAGAGCTGAGGGGTGTGCACCCCATAACGATTCATTCTAATAGAGAAACATATGAGTGTATGACTTTGTGTGAAAATGAATACAGAGAAAATGTAGTCAGTCATTTGAATTCGTTGAGCAGAAAAAAACAAAAACATCTCTGTGAAAAGTGTTTTAGAAAGTAACTTGTATTGTGATTACTTTTCCGAAGAAGTAGTCAGTAATCAGTAATGTGATTACAATCTTAGAATGAAAATAAAAATCCAGTAATTGATTACAATTTTAGAGAAGGAATTATTCATTTGTAGTTTATTACTTTTTTAAATAACTTACCTAAGTCTGGTTATAACTGGTCCACCATCAGCTTTTAAAAATCCGTTCCTCAACATTCCAATTCAAACCAAAAATCCTCATTCAGGATCTTCAGTTTTTCATGTCAACACTAATCTCAAGACGACCTGTGATCACCACCCTCATCACGTTTAGAGGGGGAGGTGAGGAGCACTTAGCATTCTTACCTGCAGGGTTTTCATTATCAGACTAATAAGACAGTATTAATTATGCGACAGCACTGCGCCCTAATTAGGATGACAGCCGATTGTGCTCTGCTCTCCATGTCAATTTATCTATAGGAGGGCACACAAGCCAAACACTAATATTCAAAATGATTGTTTAGGATATCAACTGTGAGGATTGATTCTCTGTTACTCGTGTATGCCTAGGGGAACTCCCTTAGAGACCGTTAGTAACATGGAGATTGTTGAGATTTATCAATGTTGATATTATCACCTATGAAGGCTGTCTGAAATAATGAACTATATGAACCCAACGTTCTCGCTGAGTTTGCGCTTCGTACAGCATAAAAATCTCTCAGGGTATTTTGTGAGTCTGGGGGCAAAAAGATAAATGTGTGAAAATGAATATTGTCTAATTACTACACAAATAAAATATGAACTATTCAGAGTTGTTTTGTGAAGATAATCGGCCCAGAGATGCCCAGATTTTGTTCTGGGGCATATCTCAAGTTCTCAATATGAACTGTCCAAACACCGTGTGAATGCTAGAAATACTCATATTTCCTTGTTTTTTGTTTATAAGAAATTATGTCTTTTAGTATTAATATCTCTGTACAAGTACTGGGCCAAACAAGGTTTACCTCCAAAAGCTCAATTGTTTAAAATATTAGAACAAATGAGGAAGAGCAGACAATGTGATTTCAAGAATTTAGATTGGGTTGTCTTTGTCATTTTTTCACTCAGTAATTTATGCATGCTTGACCTGAGTCTTTTTTTATTTCAGAAAAAACAGTTTTTCATTTCCTGAAACACGTTTATTTCCAAAAGATTCCTCCGTGTCTCTGTTAGCTGCAGTTTATCTAAAAAGGTTTTAAAAGTATAGAGTTCACGATTGAACTTCAATGTTAATAAAGAAAAAGTTCCTCAAAAATCTAACGAGGGAGCATGTTCCACATACTCGCATCTCTTATTTTTAATACCCCTTGCCAACGTGTCAGTCACAAATGCTCAAATATCAGCCAGGCCAAACGGACATAAACTGTCTCAAGTGGTACCCACGCACCCTTTCAAGACCCCCTAATTCGCATCTCGCTGGTATATCAAAATGGAACCACCTGAGGCGCTGAAGAAATAATGTAGTATAAATGAAATTTCCTGCAAGGCTTATTGATGTCATTAAACACAAGCATATTGCACTTCACAACCATTTTAATCTTCATCAGAGAGGTTGACATTTAGTGAATTAGGAACTGTTGAGCTGCCCGTCCCTTCCTATCGTCAGTGCTGTCGCCACCTCTGCCCCAAACCGTAGATATATCCGTCATCTCATTTAGGCTGGCTGACCGCTAATGAGTGCTAAAATCCCATTGCATTAGCTCATTTCAGCCTAATGTATATTTGGTTTTTATACTCAAATAAGCAATAGCTTAAGCTATGCCTTATGGCTTTAAATGAGTATGTAACCATTATGATTATATTATTACTCTATCTAAAGAAATGTCTGAGAGAATTTTGGAAGCCATGATTGCACTTGTAAATTCATATATGTGTAATCCCCCCCCCATCTATCTCTTTAGTCTCCACATTTAAAATCACATATCAGTGTCATTCTATAACAGTTAAAGGACGGGCAAGGAGGAGGCAGGAACCGGCTGAACAGTAAACGTAAGGTTTAATGTAAAATTCAACTTAAAACAACATACATACACATATGCAACGTGGCCGCGTACATATCTCTCTTTCGAACCAGCGTCTTCGGCTGCCCCTTAAATCGCTCTCCCACTAATCAGCTGATTCAGTACTCCATCACGGCCCGACCACGCCCTCCTCCACAACACACTCCTCCCCTTCCCGATTCAGGCCCGGGGTGCCACTGGTCTGACTAAACCCCCCCCCCAACTTCTCTACCATTCTGGTCGTTCTGACAACTGGCGGCCCACCCCGCCTCCTAATAACCTGGGGGGAGAGATGAGGGGAAGCATGGGGCGAGGGAAAAAGGTAAGCAGAGACACACAGATAGAGAGAGGAGAGAGAAGAACTTTCTCGCAGGCTCCCGGATGCGCAGTCATCTAGTCCTCAACCACTCCTCTGCCCTCTGAAGTTTTGCCATTGGGTTATATCAAAATTGACGGAGTGACTTGGCAATTGTAAAAATTGTGGTTGCAAATTGAAAACAGTTTTTTTTTTTTTTTTAGATGAAACAATGCAGAATGAAAAATTTCAAAGATGATATACACTGACAAGGGTGAATTATCCTGCTGTAAGAGGCCACTGCCTTTAGGGAATACCATTGCCATGAAGGGGGTGTACCAGGTGGCACGTGTCAAATTGACGTCCATGTGAACGGCCGGACCCAGGGTTTTCCAACAGAACATTAGTTTCATAAAAAAAAGAAAATTATATATAAATATACACACACACTGGCAGCCAAAAGTTTAGAATAATGTACAGATTTTGCTCTTATGGAAATAATATAATGGCAAGTGATTTTCTAGTACCAAATTAGCAATTCAGCATGATTATTCAAGGATAAGGTGTTGGAGTGATGGCTGCTGGAAATGGGTCACGTCTAGATTTGATCAAAAATTTCTTTTTTCAAATAGTGATGGTGCTGTTTTTTACATCAGTAATGTCCTGACTATAATTTGTGATCAGTTGAATGCCACTTTGGTGAATTAAAGAACCATTTTCCTTCCAAAACAGCAAAATCTGCACATTGCTCCAAACCTTTGGCCACCTGTGTGTGTGTGTGTGTGTGTGTGTTTGTATATATATATATATATATATATCACATCAACCTTCAAAATGGGGAAAAATTATTTTCTCACAGTCTCTAGAATGGTGCCAAAAAACATCCGGTGAGTGGCAGTTCAGTGTTGCTTGGTCCAATCAGGCTCGTGACCCAAAATGAGTTTGACAACTCTGCTGTATGTGTTGTGTATGTTATGTTTCTTTGCTGAATTGCGTTTTTGTATGAAATCTGTGGAGTGGTTAAAAAATGAGGTTTAGTGACTTCTGACTTCAACGGTATACCATATTCTTTTTTTTTTTTTATGAAACTAATATATTGATTACGGTTGAATTCATATTATTTATAGGAGAGTAAAGAGTTCAGAAAATTATAGGGGGGCTTGATCTGGAAACATTGTTTTACCTGTTTATGAGCATGTCGTACTATTCACTCCTAGACATTCTCGTTTACATTTTCAGTATACCTTTGAATACTGAAATGTTTTCTCATTTGTCTAGAGTCTAGACCATGTGCATCACACTAAATTTATCCGGCAGCTCAGTTTTACTGCAGATCAAGACCTCACACATACTTTGACACCAGAACAGCTGACTGTCTTAGCTGTGAGACACGGTTACTGATCCTTCTGCTTCACGCCTCATTCCAGTGGGCTGTCTGTTAGTGTCTCCACCTGGGTGGGCCACAAAGTCCTCTCAGCATCACAGGATCAGTGTACCCTGGAAGATAAGCCCCATCATACTAGTGGGCTGTTCTGTTGACCAATGCCAAATCTTAACCATCATAAAAGATCCATGCTTAATTAGGGCATTTGCCATCCACCTCTTAAAATGTTGTAGTTTCAGCTGTCTTAGATTGTGAGTAAAAGCAAAACGGGTATGAAGCACTCAAAGTTGTTGATGTCAGTGAATTATGAAACTTTTGGCCCAGGGTTGAAATTGCATTGTTTATGCATTCTTAAGAAATGTAGCTGGAGGGATCAACATACCTTACATCAACACACTGCTTGCACTCCAGGTTTGTCCTGCTTTAGTCTAAAGGTGCCCGTACACTCTTCTTCCTTCGCAGAACAAGTGAAATTCCATAGAGTTCCAATGATCTCATTCACTGGTGCTGTCTAGAGTCCATCTGCATGTACTTTAAATATACAGTACTAATTCTAATTTACTGCTATTTTTTTCATCATGAATTCAGTTATCAGTATAATATTTTTTTGTGAACAGATTAATTGAAAAATTAAGAATGTTCAAGACAGTATTTTGAATGCTTCATTGAAAAAAATGGAAATCTGACCTTTTGTGCATAAGGGTTAACATGGTCAATGTCATACGTTTGCTATTTTGATTAGGCGCCTTGTTGGGCTGTTAGATTCCGATTTACAAGCTCTTAATTTGGTTCGATTCCAATATCAATTCATATGGGTATATTTCTGTTACAATGTTCATTTTTCTTACATATAAATTTAATAGTCTTAATTATAAAGGAACCTTCTAGGCAACCAATCTGTCTACAAATCTAAAATGTTAATTTTACAAATTATATTTTATCATTAGTTTTTCATCAAAATGGTCATAGTTTAGCTTTTTAAACGTTTTTACATTCGGTCTGTTCCATAAGTTAATGCCTTGTAATTGCATGTATTCTGTTTCAAATATATTTTTGTTACATTGTTATTGTTTACTTGCATAATTTGTACTATTTAGTACTATTTACAAGTATTTTCTTTGATATGTAGAAGATGTGTTTAATTGGTACTGTCTCTTTAAGACTAGTAGCATGAGCCAGTAAGTGCATGTAACGAGAGAAGACTGCATTTCTTTATTTCTTTACCTCATCAGTGTATGATTATAATTAAAAAAATATATATTTTTTGTTTTTGATCAAACAACTGACTGTAAAGAACAGAAAGGTTATTACGAGAGACATAATTCAATGACATTTTGATCTGTGAATCACATCTTTGGACACACAGAACAAGTTAACTTTTACTTTCATCAGCAAGTGTAAGGACCTCTGTGCTAAACAACTTCTCCACTATACTACTCAATCACCGGTGAATGAAATCTGAACATTTATTAGCCAGTGGATAATCATAGACATTTTAGTCACATAGCATGTGTCAGATTTGGTTGCACGTGTGAGTGATTTATTTTCATTATAGAGGGTTGCCACATAATGTGAAAGATATTGAAGTATCAATATTGTAATTGTTCAGACGAGGATAGTTATCAATAAAATCAATATTTTTACCCAGCTTTAGTGCCTACTAGTAGTGCAGAATCTTAAATAGTTCTTATTCATTTGACAGTATAATGTTTATCTGTTTTAAATTAATACAAATCTTTAAAAAGTGTGTTTGATTTTGTTTGTCATCAATGGAAAAACAATGTTGCAGTCAGTCGCCTTACATGAGTTTACGGTTGTGTGTTTCATTAACTGTTTGTGGTTTGACAAAATGAGTAATACATTTACATCAAAACACACTATCTAATATCTAAATAGTAGAAAATCTTTAATACCTCCCTGCAATTCTATTTTATGTTATTATGCTATTTTTCCCCATCCAAGCATGTATTTTAGTCTGCTATTAAATCTTGTCTCAGACTAACTGGAAGCACAGGTCACTCTTAAAGTAGTTTGAAAGACTGATAATCATGTCCTCTTGTGTCCTGCAGATCATTACAAAGTATGTTTATGAACGCTTGGAGAAAGACTGCAACCTGAAGAGAGAGACCCTTCCTGTAAGTAATGTTAAAACAATAAGAATTTTTTTTCCCCCTTAGAAAAAAAGAACTTGTGATGCATGCTGTTTGAATCTAAACAGAATTATTGTGAAAATGGATGTTGTTGTGCTTTATATTGTTATACAAGATTACAGTGGTTTATATTGTCTGAAAACTAGGTTTTAAAAATGGTATTCTTCAACACTTACCGTTTTTTTTCAAAATCTCCTATTCAAATTTAATTTCTTATGATGGTAAAACAGAGTACGTTCAAGAATGTTCATACAGTGTGGTCACTACATTCATATGAACAATAGTGCTTTGATTTCTAGTATGCTTTTAAGAGGTATATCATTAAAGTAAACAACATTTTTGATAGCAGGTTTTTGCAGATGGTTGAAGTAGAATTTATGGCCTTTTAAAAGCACTGTATATTACTGTACATAAATCACCTGAACAATGCTGGCAAAGGCTTTTATGAGCTGTTTTATTCGTAGAGAGTATTTACCAAATTATGTTCTTGAAGTCTTTATTGTTGTCTTTCACAGAGTTTCATGGGCAAAGCTACCTTTTACCAACTAAACTTGAGAATTTAAGTCCATTTATCAACAGATATTTGAAAGAAGGTTATAGGAAAGACAAAGGATAAAGACGATAAAACAGCAGAAAGATAATTAATAGACAAAATACAATATGTTTTGGGATGCACTAATATGGATTTCTTGACTGATAATATTAACCTATAATCAACTGCTTGTAATAATTTAGCTTTTTTGGGATTTACCCTTTCAACTGGATCAGCTAGCTAATTAATGAAAAAACACTTAAAAGGGTGTCATTTAAAAGCTTTGAATCTGGACTTTACAATGTATGTATGCAGTGTGACGAACACTTAACTACTTGTTTTTAATTTGCGGACAAATATGACATGGTCTTTTTCAAAATGTATGAAATATGATCTTAATCATAATAGGAATTGTTTAAAACAATACGATCGGACAGTGATGTGGCATATGTCGTTTGAAAGGTCTCAATTAGTAGAATACAACAAACATTTTTTCCACTGGAGTATTTGTATATGAAAATCCTTGCATATGCTAGGGGGCTTTTTTTGCATTCAAAAATAGCAAGACATTTAACTTGGCAAAGCGTCTTAAATGTTCTGTAGAGACACTTAAAGCGATGACTCATGTGCACAAAGAGCAACAACGAAAAATAGAGAATGCGTTCTATGTGAACGGTCATATAAAATAAATTCTGTTTTTTTTTCACCGTTTTACTTATTACTTAAAAAAACATGAGATTGGTTATATCTTATTGCATGCGCATGCACAAAAATTAAATAAAGAAATGGGCAAGCCAAAATACTGTAACACATTATTGGTTAAAATTATCAGATGTGATTCCACTATCGGTATTGAAAATAATAATAAAATGTTCCTAGTTGTCTGAAAATAATATACCAGTTACCAATATATCGTGCACCTCTAAATATGTTATTTTCTCATATGGTTTTTAACTCATCTCACGGTTTGTTCACCACACAGGAAGTTTGTGGCAATAAGGATTTGTTGCAGTATAATGAAGTCATCACTGTCCTCAGCAGCCAGCAGTGTCGCTCGGCATGCAACTTGGTTCATTAGAAATGATTCCAGGCTATGACTCACTCTGCTGTTTCTTTAGTGTCCTGCCCCATTTTATTAAGAGTAAATATAGTTGTTGACTCACATCAGGGGATTGAAGAGCTCCACAAACAACGCAAAATACATTTTATAATCAAATCTAGGCTCACTGAGTTTGCCAAGTTCAGCTAGATGATGATGCATTTTAAGTTTCTTGTTCTACTTAGGGCCTGTAGTAAGTAAAACAAACATTAGTGATTTGCATTGCTAATTTTGTAAGAAATCAGAACTGTAGCATATCAAGTCATTTGATTGATTTAGGAGGCTGGCACACTAGAGAAAGCTCTGATGCAGTGTTTGTGAAACGTTAAAATCAAGTAAAATATATATATAGAATCAAGCAATGCACTGAATTGGATTTCTGAAACCTTGACCCACCTGTCTGAAATTCCCATTGGACAACGGATGACAGTGAAAGTTTAAAATTACAAAATTTTTGGTCACATGACAGGGCCACTTTCCATTGTATTTACCCAGTATGTCCTTACGATCACCATTGAAATTGATTCATTAGCAGCATTTTCTAACATATTGTAAACTCTTTTGCATAAGCTCACTAGGTTTTGTTCACCTCTATGTCAAATTATGATATGGCATAGAACTTTCAGAGATTCCAAGTGGTGATTTATTGGGTAATGCACATTTTCATTGTGAGCCACCCTGTTCCCTATCCAAATTGGTGGCTAATATCTCTCCTTAATATTGATTATAATTATTTTTTTTATATTTCATCAGGTTGATGCAGATGAGGATGAACCAAAAAGCTTTATTTATGTGAGCGAGGATGCCCTCACTAACCCTGAGAAGCTCATGGTTCTGATCCAAGGTAGTGGAGTGGTGAGGGCAGGCCAATGGGCTCGACGCCTCATCATTAATGAAGATCTCAACAGTGGGACGCAGATCCCTTTTATTAACCGTGCCAAAGAGGTGGGTTTCATTTTGTCTTGTTGATTGTTTTTGGATTAGCAAAGTAAGTATTTTAGCATTTAGTTTATTACTTATAACCTAAGGTTGTGTTTGGTGTGAATTTTTTATTTTATTCAAACATCCTTTTAAGGTATTTAAGGAACCTCAATTTGGAAGTAAGTTTTTGCCATTGTTTAATGTTTTTACAAAAGATATCCAGTTACAACCCAACACAGTACCTAAATTGTTTATCATACAAAAGTATATAAAAAGGTTCTCAATATCAAACATTTAAATTGAGCAAAATTATTAACGTGACAAACTGAATGGGAAAACTGACAATTTTGGTCTCTAAATGTCCCTTGAATTTATATAGATGCACATCTTTAATGTCAAAATCAAAATATACCGGACGTGTTTTATCCTCCCATTTAAAGGTTAACAAGCCTATTTAATTTTTCTATCCTAAATGCATGATTTAGTTGCTAGTTGTATTTTATAATTTTCATTTGGCATTGTTTTGTTGCTGCTGTCTGCAGTCCTATCAGAATAGACATTCGACTCATTTCTGGGTCACGACCCACCAGTTGAGAACCAATGGTTTAACATCAGTGAAACTAATATCACATGCTTATAGGCTCTATCTGACTCTCTCTCCTCCTCTGTATCCCTCTTTACTCTCCAATCTCTGAATATTTATTAGCAAAAGAAGCTGTTTTACAGTTATGTGTGTACTGTAAACTGTAATTTAGATTTTCATTTCTTTTCTCTGTCGGAGGACGAATCCCTGAGTTATTTCCGTCCATCGCAGCTAGTCATTTGTCACGCTGCCCGCCGTTACCTGTGTAATTTCATCGGCCCGTGATTTCAAATTGACTTAAGGGAGATATCCCTCGCTCCTCCATCTAAATGTCATAATACACACACACACACACACACACACACACACACACACACACACACACACACACCCCAATATAGATGTCTGCAGGCAAAGTCACTTTTCGCTGGAAAAAGATGGACAGGGATGGCAAGGATGTACCGTATGTGCGTATGGTAGATGGTAAGGCGGGCTTATTGCATTTGCCATGGAGGTACATTCTGGAGACTTGTGTGGTGCTGACCATTTATCATACTAAATACTGACCCCGTCTTTGCTATGAGATCATCATAATAGCATTTACAGGAAGAGAGATTCCAGAGTTTGTTGTGTGTGGATCAGTATGACAGAGGAGATGTGACTGTCACTTTGCTATATCTCTATTGCTGAGGGGCTACGGATGTTCTCTGTTATTCTTAAAGTGACGGCTCATGTTTGTGATTTCCTCTGTGATAAACAAGACCACCTGAGGCCATGTGCCGAATGTGCTCTGATGTGAGATCTGTCTGTTTTTTGTAGCCTATCAGGTGTGTTATTCAGATGGGAACTGGTAACTCTCTAACAAACAGATTTCATTGCTCCCTGATCTGTCCTGTGAAACTTTATTAAAGATTATAGGATAGAAATAACATTGTGATGTGGAAATAAAACTGTTTGTGAGAGAGCAGTCAGCATAAAGTGACATACAGTATACACTATATGTATATATATATATCTTGATAATGATGTATTTGTTCTGGCATTGAAAGTGCCTCAAGAACACTACAAGTTCATTCACTTTTTATACTTTCACCTTTTTATTATAATACAATATAATACTGAATTTGTATTATTAGGCAGATGCTATAACACTTGTTGCTATTTACACTAAGTGTAAATCTGTCACACTAAGTGTAAATAGCAATAAAAAGCATAATCTTTGCACTGTGATGCTATTTGCACTCCGTGAAGATAGTGGCAGATACGGTTTACACCCCTAATTAAATACTAACATACAGTATAGGGGCATCACTGCAGCATGTTTATTGTGTTTATTTAAAGTAATACAGACACCCTACACAAACACAAACCCCTAACACTTACCTTCTCTTACAAAAATGAACCATGCTTTTAATACAGCAACCATATAAACCACAGCAGGTTTTAGAGGATCGTGATTTCCAAATGAGAAATGCAGCAGTATAAAAATAAATAAACCCAGTAATAATCATCAGTTTTGGAGTAAACATTGGTAAACATTGAAAGTCAGCTGAGAACAAGGTTACAGTAACCCTCTACTCTCAGAAAAGTTTTTTTCTGGAATACATCAATCACGTTACGACTTAAAAAATTATTATAATTTTTTTCATTATCCTTTCTTGTGCTCTCACACATTCTATATTTTCTCCTTGTTGGACTAGTATTGTTCTTTTTAGGCTCATTTTGGTTGTCAATTGTCTAAGGTACAATCAAGTTCTCTAACAAGGCCTATCTGTCCATCTCCACAATTTTAAATCGATGTAAAATTAACATTTATTAATGGTGCTAGGTTGGCCAAACATTACATACTGTTTGTGCTGTGGACATGAAAGTTTCCTGAACTCATGTGGCTTGTAGAGTGTGCTATTTCTTCTCTAAGCCATCAGACTTAGAAATTGTTCCTGCTTATAATATTTTGCTGCTTATTATAATTACTATAATCTTACCCTAACCCTAAAATAGTTCATTATTTGATTTCCAATTGAGAATGTCTCTGAAAGTCACGAAAGGCAGGTTTTGTCAGGTTTAGCTCACTTTTTTTGGTATCTTTTGTCATCAAAATATGGCTTTGTAGGTGCACACATTCAAACTCCTGACTAGTGTTGTCACGGTGCCAAAATGTAATTAGTCTGTTCTGATACCAGTGAAATTTCACGGTTCTTGATACCACAGCAAAAATATACTAATATTATAATGTGATATTGAACACACCAGTTTAGTTATTTTTATAATTATTTAATAATTATAGTTTAATAATTATTGTTATTTTCCAGAACTTTCCAGAATATTTTTTAAAGTTTAATTTAATAACCAAAATGGTGTCTAATCAATAAATTCTTAAAACATTTAACAAGTCAAAATATAACTTTTTTTTTTTTGCCAAATTTTTATTCAACAGCTGTCTTGCTTGTGATATTTTGATTAATTATTATTACAGTGAATATTACATTTTACTATACAATTGTAATATATTTATATAAAATTTCTTACATTTCAGTCATTTAGATTTTATTTTGAATCATGCTTTTTTTATGACTTGTTTTTTGCCAGATGCTTCACTTATCCAGATAAACAGTTCATGTCATGGCACAGTGTGATCATTGAAGACTTTTAAGTCAAGTCTAAAATCTCATCTCTTTACACTGTCATTGTAATTACACCAACGCGGGAGTTGTGATGAACCCAGATGTGGGAGTTTAGGGTGTAAGGTGTGGAATCTGGTGAGTAGAGTGGGATCAAGGATATTTTCTCTAGCCACCCATGACTGTTCCTCAGGTCCGTAACCTTCCCAATCAACCAAGTATTCGAGAGGCCTATCACAATGTCGGGAGTCAAGTTTTTCATTGACCAAATAAGCCGGTCCATCATCAAGGAGAAGCGGTAGTGGAGGACCCTCAGCAACACTGAACTCTGTGGGGGAATCAGACAAAGAAGGTCGATGAGGCTTTAAACGTGAAACATGGAAACTGGGGTGAATACCATATGTGCTGGGAAGTTTGAGCAGATATGTGACAGGATTGATTTGTTTTACTATAGGGAATTGGCCAAAAACCGGGGACTTCTTGCAGGGAAGGCGAAGCTGGGTGTCCCTGGTTGAGAGCCAGACCTTCTGCCCAGGTTGGAAGTGTGGTGGTTTTGATCTTCTGACATAGGCCTGGCTCTTTTGGTGCCATACTGCCCTGCTCAGGTGGAAGTGGGCCGCATTCCATATCCTCTTGCTTTTCTTGAACCAGTGGTCCACAGCTGGAACCTCCGATGGATGTCCTGCCCAGGGAAACAGGGGTGGCTGAAAGCAGAGCATGCACTGAAAGGGTGTAAAACCAGTAGCTGCCTACCAGAGGGAGTTCTGTGCCTACTCGGCCCAGGGTAAAAACCTGCTCCAGCTGTGCTGATTGGCATGACAGGATGTCCTCAGAGAAGCAACCAATTTCCTGGATCTTCCTCTCCGCCTGCCCATTAGTCTGTTGATGGTAACCAGAAGATGGACTCAGTCACATTTAGGAGAGTGAAGAAGCTGTGCCGTACCTGTGAGATGAATTGCAGACCCCTGTACGGCACTATATCCTCGGGTATTCCAAAGTTTCTGACTACAAGGTGGAGAAGCAATTTGGCTGTTTCCATGGCAGTGGGTAGTTGCTTCAGGGAAATTAAGTGGCAGGCCTTGGAGATTCTATCTTCCGCAACTAAAACACAAGTATTACCTTCAGATTCAGGTAGGTCAGTGATGAAGTCTACTCCCAAGTGTGACCATGGACATTGTGGTACAGGCAGCGGGAGGAGTTTGCCGGCTGGTAAGTGGCAAGAAGATTTGGCGATAGCACACTCAGGACATCCTTGTATGAAACAGCATACTACTTGTGACATGCATGGCCACCAAAATCTGAATCAGAGGAGCGAGAGAGTATGTTGGATACCAGGGTGACCAGTGCCCAGGGAGGAATGAACTGACTCAAGAACGGTGGCTCGAAATGTGGCAGGAATGTAGCATTTGCCCTCGGGACACTCAGGTGGAGCAGGATCGGTGGCGGAGGCTTGGTGATCCGGTCATCCAAAGCCCATTTTATGGGGCAGGAAAATCTCAGATGGCAGAATAGTTTCAGGTTCCATGGGGTTGGTGTCGGGAGAATGTCTGTGAGACAACACATTTGCCTTGGTGTTCTTGGATCTGGGGTGGTAGGAGATTGTGAACTGGAAGTGGGTGAAGAACAAGGCCTGCCGAGTTTGACGTGGGTTCAGCCTTCGTGCCTTCTGGAGGTATTCCAGGTTCCTGTGTTTGCTGATTACTAAGAAAGGATGATGGAAACCCTCGAGCCAATGGTGCCACTCGTCCAGGGCCAGCTTTATGGTGAGTAGTTCTCTATTGCCAATATCGTAATCTTTCTCTGCCTGAGGTAACTTCCGGGAATATAAAAAACATGGATGCAATTTAGATGGGTTCCCTTGCTGTTGGGAAAGAACTGCACCCACACCCATAAAGCATCAACCTCAACCACAAAAGGTAGTTCAGGATCTGGGTGGACTAGTACAGGAGTCAGAAGAGCGGCAATGGAGCTGTAATCACAGATGTATCTTCGGTAAAAGTTTGCAAGCCCCAGGAAGCGCTGAAGATCTTTTGACAGTTTTTGGAACTGGCCATGATTTCACAGCCTCTACCTTTCCCTGATCCATCTGGATCCCTTGTGGACTAATGTTGTAACCCATGAACTGAACATGGCTCTGATGGAATTAAAATTTTTCAGCCTTGAGGAACAACTGGAACTTGTGCAGATACTCTAGCACCAGGGCTATGTACTGACGATAGTCGGTCAGGTTCTGGGAGTGAATCAAGATGTCATCATATAGACCAGAACAAAACAGTGGACGTACTCCTGGAACACCTCGTTCATAAAGCCCTGAAATATGGAGGGGACGGTGACCAGGCTGTACGACATAACTCTGTACACGTAGTGTCCTGTTGGTGTCACATAGGCCTTCTCCCACTTTCTGTATTGACACCAACGCTGGAGTTGTGATGAACCCAGTTGCTGGAGTTTATTTCAAGAGAACACAGGTGAAACAGGTAAGTAGTGATTCAGGATATCACTGGTTAGGCATAAAGTCTTAAACAATTATCTATGGTTTAACACAGGATAATGGCTGTAGACACAGATCCATAATAGGTAACATAAAGCATGGCTCTTGCTGAAACAGGGAACTTAATCTTCAAGCTGGCATAAAGGTGAGTTTCTTCTTTCATCAGGGGAGCTGGTTTACATAATAAGACTTGAGGTGCAAACAGTCACATATCCAGCACTGACACAGCGGGGTGAAGTATAACAAGGAAGTAATACTCTGGCAAGGAGCCATTCATAAATATCTATTCTGAGTCACTCGGGATTCACATTAATCATTAATCTTGTAAGGACAGAGCAGTTCATCAAAACACGAGTGAGGTAAATACTAGTAAGTTGAATTTAATTATAAACATATGCAGTTTACCTGTGCTGCATGGTTCACATGTGCTGCTTTGTCATCTGATACAACGCAAATTATTATCAATGTCTGTGGAGTTTCTTGTGTTTTAGCGGTCGAATTTCTACTTCCACAGTACAATTGCATCCTTTAGCAGTTTAATAAATCACATTAGGACATGTCACGATTTTATTTGATTAATTGTCCATTTCAGTGTACAAGTAGTAACAGAGCACCCATTCAAAATAAGCCTGTGAGCATTTTAAAGCAGTCGTGTGTCAGTCATACTGCTCGCTGATACGGGATAGAGTCGATGCTCGGAAAATACTGGTACTGCAGAAACACTGGTATCGTTACATCTTTTTTTTTTTTAGAACCGACTTGGTCCTGAAGTACAGGTACTTTAGACAACACTACTCCTGTGTGTGTTATTCCCAGAGCAGAGAGTATGTGACAGACTATGGATGTCCACAGCAAGCCGCAGTGGCAGTGTTGGGAAAAATGTCCGGAGTCTGACAGCTGGGCTGCTGAGAGAGTGAGTATATGTGTAAGAACTTGTGTGTGTTTGAGAAAGAAAGCATGCTTGCTTAATGACAGCTTATTCCTTCATGTGTTTAACTCTTGACAGCCGACAGCTCTGCCTGTTGCATCATGGTAGCAGAATCGTTACCTACTGGCCCTGTCAGCAGCAAAAGAGCTTGAACGGAAAAGAGCAGGAAAGAAGCGCAGAAAATAGAGTAGGTTCGAGAGACTGGGAGTTTGACTTCACTCTTATTGCAGGGTCAAATAACAAAGCACAAAATTTGGGTTGGGGGGTTGTAACACATTTTTTATGTAACACTGTGTTTTTTTGTGCTACTGTATGTGACTCAAATATTTATATAATATTTATGTATTTAACTGATACACATTAAAGTAGTCTAGAAATCCACTACTTATCCCTAAAGTGTGTAAATTAGTATCAAGTACAAAGAGTACAGTTGTACCACTTGAATGGATCATAACAGAATGTTGGGTTAGTTGAAACACTAATAAAAATCAGTATACATGTTGTACTGTATATGAGCTTATAATGGTAAGCAAATTGAATTATGTTTCAATATGTTTTCAAAGTTTGGATCAGTTCATGCTTTTTCGACTAATGTTGCCCACAATCCTTTGCTCGGTGGAAGATGCGTTTATGAATGTTCACTTCAGAAGTACAATGAACGTGAAAAACTACAAACAGAGCGGACGCGCGGTGAGACTGACTGCTTCGAGAGGCTTTTTTTTTTAACAACTTAGATTTTATGAAGTGATAATATGATCCAATACTTGCAGAATAATTTGCTACACACCACTGTGTTCATTTCCACAAGAATGAAAGTACATAATTTAGAGCATATAATAAGTAGGCAAATCAGGAGTCAGCCCTAGATTAATTATAATTGAAAAGCATGAATGGATGTTATAGATATCTAATTAAAAGAGAAAACCTTCAGTTAATACCAGTTCTGTCAGTTACCATAGATCAACGTAATCAAAAATGAAATCATAAACCAGATGTCAAATTTACAAACTTACTTTAAAATTGGATTTTGTCCTATAAGTGCTCTATTTTCATACAGTCTTAACTTGTTCTGTCACCTCGGAGGATTGTAGGCATGTATGATATTGATGTCACCCTTGCAGAAATGATCTTGAAAATCCAGCATTGCTGGTCACCAGAATATGCTGTTTTTGATGCTGGTGTGCTGGTACCACAACCAGGCTCTTGAAATAGCCTTAACAACAATCATTTTTTTGGTCAACCAACTTCATCAGACCATGCTGGTCAATCAACCAAGTTTTGCTGAGGAACAGCATGTCTATGCTGCTCCACCAGCCAGACCAGCACCTTCAAGTCACTTTGTTTAACAACACACACCAGTTTCCTTGTACCCTAAACTAGCTTGGTGTTTTTGCAAGTATGATCATATTTGTATTTTGTGCTGCAGTATTTTCTAATGGCTGAGGTACTTGCTGATTTAAACTCTTGTGAATAGCCCCTCCCTCTGCTCTCGTCTGGTCTTGACCGCTCGCTCTCTGACAAAGCCGGATTGATTGCTCACTCAGAGCATCTTGTTTAAGCCTGCAGTTACTCTGACACTGACCCAGCCAAAATGTAGCTGAGGATAACGTGAGGACGTGACTGGAAAAGTTGAGAGAATTTCTGTCTCTCTCTCTCACCCTCTCTCCCTCTCTCTCTCTCTCTCTCTCCCTCTCGCCAGCTCTCGTGCAGGAGGCTTGATACCTTTTTCCTCTCTAGTGGCTCTCAGGAAGCATGAGTAAAAAAGAGCTCTTGACAAAGGCAATAAATATACTGCTCTTATAAATGTACTAAACTCAAACCCCCCAAACCCAGTGTTTCTTGGCCGGTGCGAATTCTTGAACTGTTCCGCACATTTCCACCATAGAAAAGGCCATTCCGGGGCTGAAAACCTGGTTCCACACCGGCCCCAAAATCTTGCTGGTCTCTACGCAGAAACAATTACGTCAGTGGACGAAAGATGGGATAATGTTTCGTCACCATGGTTTCCAAAAAAACAGCAGTAGTTACAGTATGCAGCAAGGAGTAGTTCTTTGCTCTATAAAAACAATAAAAAAAATACCCACAAAATTATAAAAATTCAAAGGCATTCAGATAGCACGACGAAACGAGTGCCATATTTGCAATATGATATTCATGAAGATCTGAGATAAACTACAGAGATCACCAAGGAAAAAAATTATCTACGAGAATGAAGATACAGCACGAAATATTGCACGCTGCCTTCAATTGGACAATTGACCAAATCATAAACAAATTGAAAAACACTTGAGGGATACCATAAGAAAGGCAAAAGCGACAATGGACGGATCAGTGATGTTTTAGACTTGGACACAGCCAGCCTGCTAACTAACAGGGGCATGAATTCAGCCAGTAATGCTCATGATAAACTGTGAATTGCTGGTGTCCTTTGCAGCTGATCTCAATAAGTTATTATATTTGCCAACCTTGTGAGCTTTTCTCACACTGTTTTCATCTTATTTTGTGCATTGTTTTCTACTGTAAGGTGATTTTTGACCAACTACTCACTAAGTTTGGATGATCGTGGCTACCTGTTAAGTAAAACTGTGGAATTCTCAATCAATAATATTATATGCTATGGCAAAAATTCAACTATAATGTGGCAGGGTGGAGGGCGGAGACGGGTCGTGATTATACACACCCGGCCCCTTATCAGGCTAATTAAGCCTCCGAGAGGGATAAAGCCTGATGGCAGACGGTGGTGCGACGAGAGAGTTTACGGACATGTCCATCATGTGTGTGTTTGTCTTTTAAGTTTATAATTAAAATATTATTTATATTGAAAAGCCGGTTCTCGCCGCCTCCTTTCCATTGACTCCTTTACATAGAACCATTGGCTACACCAATGTTAATAATGATTCCACTGTTATAGTTTAAAGAAATGATCAAGTTAAACCATATTTCATACAATATGCAATTACATTACCTGTCATCTTTAGTGTAGATGTCATCTCTGGCAATGTTGTTGAGCAATTTAATAACAGATAATCTGTATGTTTAAATAAGTCCTCAAAAACAGGAGTAAAAGCTGTATACAAACACACTGTGACGTGCCATGTTTGTTTATGTTTGTGGTAGTCACGCAAAACTACCACGTAGACAGTAACCCGTTGCTATCAGACATTTACACTCTCACTTACTCTTTCCCTACTTGATTCAGTTTTCTTCATCCCTCTTATTCTACCCAGTGTAATTTTACTCATCTTTCTTTGTATTGTACCTGATGTCCTTTCTTCTCCCTTTTCTGTCTCTCTTGCTATGTATGGAATACTTGTGTACTGCTTACTGCATACTGTGTAGTAATGTATACTTCCTACATGTACCCCATGCAATTGAGGTAAAAAAATTAAAATAATTGAGGAGCACCTTTTTTTCCTCCTCTGTTGTGGCATTTCTTATTGCAGGGGTTGGCAACCTTTTTGACATGGAGTGCCATTTTTTTATTTTCCTGGTCAACGGTTGTGGCGACAACATTTATATGCTGTTTTTCGCACCTGCAGTCCAATCTAAATCTTGATGTAGCCTAATCCTTCCTCATGATCATGCAGTGTATTGAATGGGAGGCTAAACAGTATTCAATTATGACAAGACCCTTTTCATTTAATCACACCTGAAAAATCCTAATACTTTATTTCCAGGTTTAATTTATATTGTGAATAGACTTAGATTTTATTAACCCCACCATGTGGGTTTGTGTTTTCTTTAATCGTTTAATGTAATTTTTAATGTCCATGGTTTAAGTAGGGTGTACCTGTATGCTGGGTTGGAAATCTCAAGGATTAATAGTGGTGTTTTTCTTATTGCATTACGTGTTGTTCTGAAAGCAAATAGCAACAAATGAAACACTGTATGTAGGCTGTCATTTGCACAGACTGACCAAAGCAAAGTGGGTGCATTTACTTGTGCGATTAACAGAAAGTGAAGCGCTACCTGCTCGTTGGGTATACTGCAGTCTCGTCACTTTTTAACTTTTTGGTTAGCCTCCCATTCAGCTTATAAAAACACGCTGCATGATCATGAGGAAGGATTACATGAAGGATTGGAATGCAGGTGCGGAATTTATATAAACAAAATAGTCTATTTCTCTCTCGCCATTTCCGGCATGCCAGTGATTACCCCTCCGCGTGCCATAGGTTACCGACCCCTGTCCTATTGGAACAGTGTGAGCAGGACATTTAAAAGTCTCATCCCATTTCTTTTAAATAGCTAATGGGATTTTTTCACTATAAAAAAATAATAAAGCTGCAAATAATTTTTGAGTTTACTCATCTTTAGGCATATTATTTGTACCCACTTAACAATTCAAGTATGATTGTAAATTTTTATGAACTCAATACAATAAGTTTAGAAAAACTTATTCAGAAAAACTCAAAAATATAATTAAGTTCAATAAACTTGATAATTTTGAAGTACAGCTGTCCATAATTTTCAATATTCTTGAAAATAATATACAAATATATTCTTAATTAAGCAGATCTACATTTCTACTTAAGATCATGTGTCAGCCCCACCAAGATAACAAATACTTGGCCCAACTTAAAAGGGTGTAGGTAAGAAGTACTTTTAGAAGTCAAGTCAAATCCTTAAGATTGAGCACCAGTGATCAAACTGAGCATGCTCAAAAGGTTCTACCTTAACCACCAAATTTAACATTGTATGTGCTCGCGGTTTAAAAAAATTAAATGGCTCTGACTTAAACAGCATAAGAGTTTACTTTATCGATTGTTTTAAGTAATCTCAACTTATTCTACATTGGATAGTTCAATCAGCTTTTAAAATTGAATTTATATGACAAAATTGAAGTTGGATTTTTGAAACAGCCATTAACATACTATGCTACTTGGTAATTGGCTGCAGTTAGTATTAGGGTGAGGGTCATTCTTGTTGTAGAGGTCATATGTTTGGAAAAAAAAAAAAAGAAGAGTAAGACTGTAAATTCTACGTGCTAATTTCTGCTAAAAGTGATAGTGCACTACTATATAAATGGATGCATAATAGACATGGACTAAAAGCAATAAAATCTGAATTTAGATTTTATGGGATCTTTAATTGTAGTATGTAAAACAAGGCGCAATGCACAATCAGATAATATAAAGTGCAGAGTCTTGTATCACCCTGAAGGGGTTTACTTTGCCTTAATGACTGGCTGATTGAACATTACCCTCCTATTAAATGGCTACTAATCAAATAAATAAAATATAAAAATATTGATTTAAGTTGAACTTATTTTATTATGTGGGAAGAGAGAGATCTCAGAGTTCTACGAGAGACATGGAACTAGCACGACTATGTAGGAAATAATTTACCTGGGGCAACAGTCAGTTATCCAGTTTAGCAGTCATCATACAAAAACATTAGACCTCAGAATTCTGCAATTGACCAATTAGAATCAAGTCTTCCAGAGACGCGTATAATACGCAGTGCTAACTCTTTCAAAATGTTGGACAAGCAAGTCACATTGCGTTTTGGGATGCAGTATTCCTCACAAGGTGTTCTGTTGTACACTTCACATTTAGGCAAATGTAGTTTGCTCATCCAAGTATTTCATGCCTGCATAACATGTGCATACAACTGTATGTACAGTATACATACTGAATACTGCAAAAATATGAACCTAGCCCCCTTTTTTTTAACCACTTTTTATTTTTGTATTATTTCCCCCTCTATTTCCCACTGTATTTTCATTTTTTCTTTCCCTATTCATGTTTTGTTTGCTCCAATCTCTGCCCTGAATGTTTGGTATTGCTGTTGCTTTGAAATGCACCCCCTCCGTAAACTCTATACCCTTCCTCCCTGACCCAAATCGACCCCCATAGCCCTATTTTCTCCCACTCTTACCACACACATCCCAAACCTCCCCTCTGCTGATAGTGGGCTCCCTGCTCAAAAAAAGAAAAGAAAAAGAAAATGTCAGAAAAAGAAACAAAAAAGGGCAATTTTATTTCATTATGAATAAAGTCTTTAATAAAAAATAAGATCTGTATCCCCCACCCCCTGTCAGTTTGCTAGAAGAAAGAGGGGGGTGTGGTGTTTTCAAAAGTGTATCAAAAACCTAGGGGTTTGTATCTGCCCAGAATTGTAATGGGAGTCTGAAAGGGGGCCGGGAAGCGAGGAAATTCAAACACAGGGATCTTGTTTAATTTCTGTCATGTTGCTCTTTTTTTCACCAGATTGATGTCTTTTTCAAAATTGGCTCACCATCTCTCCCTCTGTCGTTTTGTGGTTGTGGTGTGATACTGTATACTATATCTGTCCTCTCTCTCTCTTTCTCTCTCTCTCTCTCTCTCTGTCTCTCTCTCTCTCTCTCTCTCAAATCACTAAAGTTCCCTCATCTCTTTATTTGCCTGCTTTTTCTTTTTTTCCTTCCCTCCATTCCTATCTTTTTTTTCTCCTATTAATGATGATCAGTCGATCCATAGCTCAGGTGCTGAAGGCTAGCCTACAGCATCAGAGATGCCGTGCTTCCTGTATATGGAGAGTACGGGGGGAAACGGATGCCCCTCACTGACAATAACTAGATAGAGAGGCATGCATCGGGACACCGGAGGTAACTGTGGCCCAGCACAGGGGTAACACATTCTCCATCTTGCTGGAAGGTGTAGCATTTCCTGCAGTTAAAATCAATGAACTTGACACCTTCAAAGGGCTGTGTGAGGCAGCAACTTGCTATGGGGTTAAAACTCTTTTAAATAGCCCCCTGTGGGAATCACCACTGTCAATAAAATGCAATAATTACCACACCCTAGCCTGGAAAAAGTGCAGGCAAGTCTGGGCTAAATTAAAAATTGATCAGTAAGAGGAGAAAATATTATTTGTTTGGCCCTTTTCCCTGCCTGAATCTCATCAGCTTACTGGCTGTAGTTTCTGCTTCCTCTATTTGCCTTTTTTATGATTTCACACTCCCTCACTCTCTGGTGTGCAATTTACCATGTCGTTAGATGTTAAAAGATTTATTTACCAGTTAATTGTCCTTATGTGTGTTGAGGTGTGCTGCAGCTGAGGCTGTATTTACGTGCTTTGAGTTTACATTTCTTAATGCAGACATAGACATTGAGAGGCCCCACAGCATTTATTGATTGCATCCTAATTTTGTCTGACTCTACCCACCTCCATGCCTTCATTTGACAGTCAGAATAGGTATGAGAAGAGGGAATGCTTATCCATATGTCTCTGCCGTCTTACTACGGCAGTACCGTGGTAAAGAATGCAACAGTGCCTGCCTACTTTT
Organism: Xyrauchen texanus; assembly: GCF_025860055.1. NCBI lineage: Eukaryota > Metazoa > Chordata > Actinopteri > Cypriniformes > Catostomidae > Xyrauchen > Xyrauchen texanus. The sequence goes on from NC_068278.1 coordinate 21,214,853, forward strand.
TTAGCCATCTTGGTTCCGGGAGTATTTTCCCCATGCATTTCTTCAACAGGGATTCCTTAATTGTAATTCATAAGCCATGAGTTCAAAGCCATGAACCAAACCTAGCAACTCTAAAGTGAATCACACCATTACAAACTTTGATTTGAAACAAAAATGTATTTGGAAATTGGATAAAAATTAGATAAAGGTACAAGACCACGCATTATGATATTTAACAACATTTTTAAACAATGAAGTTGAAATAACGTGAACTGATTGCCTCAGCAGAAACGTATACCATTGATTAACAACCTTGGAGCTCATGTTAAGTCTGACTTTAAAGGTTTATAAGTTATTGTTAAAAATCTATTTGAAAATTGGGGTAAAATAAATGCCCCTGTAATGAATTCCTCCTGTAACATCTGATATACAGGTGAAACTCGAAAAATTAGAATATCGTGCAAAAGTTCATTAATTTCAGTAATTCAACTTAAAAGGTGAAAATAATATATTATATAGACTCATTACAAGCAAAGTAAGATATTTCAAGCCTTTATTTGATATAATTTTGATGATTATGGCTTACAGCTTATGAAAACCCCAAATTCAGAATCTCAGAAAGTTAGAATATTACATGAAATCAATAAAAAAAGGATTTTAAATACAGAAATGTCGGCCCTCTGAAAAGTATAATCATGCATATGTACTCAGTACTTGGTTTGGGCCCCTTTTGCATTAATTACTGCCTCAATGCGGCGTGGCATGGATGCTATCAGCCTGTGGCACTGCTGAGGTGTTATGGAAGACCAAGATGCTTCAATAGCGGCCTTCAGCTCTTCTGCATTGTTTGGTCTCATGTCTCTCATCTTTCTCTTAGCAATGCCCCATAGATTCTCTATGGGGTTCAGGTCAAGCGAGTTTGCTGGCCAATCAAGCACAGTAATACCATGGTCATTGAACCAGGTTTTGGTACTTTTGGCAGTGTGGGCAGGTGCCAAGTCCTGCTGGAAAATGAAGTCAGCATCTCCATAAAGCTTGTCTGCTGAAGGAAGCATGAAGTGCTCTAAAATGTCCTGGTAGACGGCTGCGTTGACTCTGGACTTAATAAAGCACAGTGGACCAACACCAGCCGATGACATGGCTCCCCAAACCAACACAGACTGTGGAAACTTCACACTGGACTTCAAGCATCTTGGATTGTGTGCCTCTCCATTCTTCCTCCAGACTCTGGGACCTTGGTTTCCAAATGAGATGCAAAATTTGCTCTCATCAGAAAAGAGGACTTTGGACCACTGAGCAACAGACCAGTTCTTTTTTTCTTTAGCCCAGGTAAGACGTTTGACATTTGAAGCCCATGTCCAGGACCCGTCTGTGTGTGGTGGCTCTTGATGCAGTAACTCCAGCCTCAGTCCACTCCTTGTGAAGCTCCCCACACATTTGAATGGCCTTTTCCTGACAATCCTCTCCAGGCTACGGTCATCCCTGCTGCTTGTGTACCTTTTTCTTCCACACTTTTCCCTTCCACTTAACTTTCTATTAATGTGCTTTGATACAGCACTTTGAGAACATCCAACTTCTTTTGCAATTACCTTTTGAGGCTTTCCCTCCTTGTGGAGGGTGTCAATGATGGTTTTCTGCACAACTGTCAGGTCAGCAGTCTTCCCCATGATTGTGAATTCAACTGAACCAGACTGAGAGACCATTTAAAGGCTCAGGAACCCTTTGCAGGTGTTTAGCTGATTAGAGTGTGACACTTTGAGCCTACAATACTGAACCTTTTCACAATATTCTAATTTTATGAGATTCTGAATTTGGGGTTTTCATAAGCTGTAAGCCATAATCATCAAAATTATATCAAATAAAGGCTTGAAATATCTTACTTTGCTTGTAATGAGTCTATATAATATATTAGTTTCACCTTTTAAGTTGAATTACTGAAATTAATGAACTTTTGCATGATATTCTAATTTTTCGAGTTTCACCTGTAATTCTCAAAATTCTATTTTAGGCATATTTATACATATTACCATATAATATATCAGTTGGTAAAAGGTAGTATATTTTTATCCAATTATTCAGATTGTGAATTTTTGTAGTTAACATAAAATTATGACACAGTATATTTGTATATGCTTCAAAATTAAATATTCCTTTATAAATAAAAAAAAACTAAACAAAAATCCAAGGGGGGAAATATTTCCCCCTAAATGGAAGAGTAAAGTCCTAATACAACAGGGTATTACCATCTGATCCAACCAATATACCATGGTTTCACCATAGTATCTTTTTAAGGAGGAAAAAATGTAAAAACATTATTGGGGATAATTAATATACTTGGTAAAATGTTGACAAATAGATTTTGCTTCAAATTGAACTAATGATATGACGGTACAGGCAGCCAGCGAGGTGTGTGTAGTGGGGCATTTGATGCTGTGGGCAGTGTGTGAGTGTCCCAGTGGGATGGTCTTGTTTAGATTCTCTCATACAACCTGTGGCTGTGTATGATGTAGATCTTCGCTCACTCTCTCCCTGGGACGACTCTCCAAGGCTGAATGAAGTGTTTTTGCGAGTGTGACAGAAAAGGAGAGAGAGCAACAAAAAATACTCGAGCAGAAATCTGACCAAAACGAGAAAGGCCCATCCAGGGGTATTGATTAGAATTTTGCTTTGTGTTCTTTGTAATCTTAAGGGCCGTTCTGTGGTCCGGGCTCTTCAAATTTTGCATGCCGTCCTCTCCGCAAGGCTTGGTTGAGGTCAGGGTAACTGGTTCGCCAGTGTTGTTGCAGGAAATTGAGTTTATGGGAGAAACAGAAATGGTGTGTGGCTATCCGTGGAGGACTGCTCGGGCGGTCAAATTTCACCCCAGTTGCAAAAAAACAGAAGAAAAAAACATGCCAGAGTAGCTCTATGTTTACAATGGCCCGTTTTGCTAGAGCTTGATCGATTGGGAGGAACCGTTGGTGCAAATAGAGGTTAACTGGGTCTTGGCCATATTCTGTGGCTCAATGAAAGTGAAGAACAAATGTATGTATGTATTTTTTTTTTTTCACCCCACATTACTGGAAGATGAAAATAAATATTGGCTTTGGAAATGCTGTCCTCAAGGACATTTGGCTCACATTCAGATGTCCAGAGACCTTCACATCCATAAGGCTAGTGCATGATAATGAAGATGGACCGCGTGGCCCCGTTCCAAATGTTTTGAATAGCTGCCTCTCATTTATGAACACTGCTCTTTAGAAGATAAGAAGATATTGGCATAACAGCAGCTGCTCTTGCCTCAGCTGCTTAGATGTGCGGTATGAATCATGGGATGTGATTTGCTGTTTGGATAGTTATATAGGCCAGACTTATTGTTTATTAGAATGATGGGTACAATTAAAGATTATTTTTATTTTAATCAACTTTAATCTAAAATAATTTTTCTTAGCCAGCTTAAATATGCAGACTATAAGCAAATAAGATGTGTCACCCTACAATTCCAATCACTTCCATTCATACACATGTAAATGTGGGAGACTGGAAACGCAAGTTCCTGTGAAGAAATTTTACATGAAAATTTCTCACGAAGGTTCGAGTTTTTGACCTGCGAAGATGACGTGTGACCAGAAGAAAATTAAAATGTCACTGACCTTTTTGCTCTGCACAAAGAATAAGTATTTCAAAGCTGCTCAAAGTATGTATTGCAGGAAAGTGTGTAGATTGTATTGTTCATTTTTATGCAATTTTATTTACAATGTGCTATTTATTAACTTGTATCTTGTCCGTTGTGGAGTGATGTTTAGATTCTAGGGTAACGGCAGCTACATCAGCATTGGCTCAACCAAAGGCATGAGTTTTGGGCAGGACTACATATTTTTGGAAGACAATGGGAGTGTTTTAGAAACTATATATTTTTTTTTCATTCCCTTTGAAGTTGCTTTTTTGCTTAATTTGAGTGATCTTATGATGTCATTATGATGAGTTTGAGGTAGAGAAACCTGTACGTAGCTGAACAATGGAAGACAGGGGTTGGCCAGTTGGTAAATTCTTAAACGTTTCCTGTCTAAAATTGGTGGCTAAATAGGTGTGAGAATTATGTATCAAAAGGTTAAATGTAGTGGCTGCACTGTTGACTTCCTTTTATGGCAACACTCTCCTGTTAGACCACCACTCAGAGAAAGAGAGGCTTTTGTCAGGAAATATTTAGCTCTATTACCGCCACCTGTGAATGAGCTCCTGAGACCTGGAAAAAAGAAGGCTTCTGAAAGTGGCTGAAAGTCGGAGTGGGACTGTGGCGTCGCTGGGTGAAAGCATAGGGGAGACATCAGCATTCGGGCAATATCACCAAGCCCTATGCACTGGGATCAGCCAGACGCTCCGACAGGCGTTCCTGCTTCCCCTCTGAGACACACACACACACACACACACACACACACACACACACACACACACACACACACACACACACACACACACACACACACACACACACACACACACACACAGTGTCCTTGAGACTTACTGACAACCCCTCAATAAGTGTAAAGAGCCAAACTCTTTCATTGTCTGGATCATTCCCTTGGTGGAAGTGTGTGTGTGTGTTTGAAGGACTTATATGGACTGTCAAACAAAGTGGTATTAAGCATACCTGAATGTGTCTAATTTAATTTTGAAGGGGTTTCAGAGCTCTGAGCTCTCTCCATTGGACAGAATCACATGAAAACTGACTTGGGTAGTCCCACTTGAACTGTGCAAGTATCGCTCACATGACAGTCACTGGCACTTCTGGACAGTTCTCTTTGTTGTGACTTCCTAGCACTCCCTAGGGCTAAAGGCTTGCGATTGTTGTGTACAGACACATGGTTGGGCTCCCTATGTCGCTTCCTGAAGCAGCTGGTTTTAGTTTCTGTCAATGAGTAAGTGAGTACTTGACCGGCTGCAGGAAGTATCCTGCAAATTGATTTCCACTCCATGTTTCATATTTATTTCATGATTTAAATAATTTTAGTTTTATTATATTGGCATTGTTTTAGCTTGTATGCACATGCTATATACCCTAAACGGTACTTATTGAATAATTCGTTTTGTATTATTCTCAAGATAAAATGTAATTGTCCTATTTTACTCCAAAATAAATAAAAAACAAATAATTAATTTTGCATATCAAAAATGAAGCCTTATTCGTAGGACTACTAAGATTGTTTTCAATCATTGTTTTTCATGACAGTAATGCACGTTACCCCAGTTCTCATTACCTTAATGTGAAAAAAGATGGCCAATATGGTATTCTCATTACCACAATGTGAATTTTTTTTTGTTTTGAATTTGTATAGTAATGTCAGTAGTTACACATCATTCTAGGATTTTTTTTTATTGTAATAATAATAACAAATTTCAACATTAGCTTCATTTTCTTTTTGCTAAACAGAATTGCTTTTAAATAAGGATATTTAACCTGGACATTTTTTTGACAGGTTTTGTGAGAATAACCCCATTTGCTCTTCTAGCAGTGGTAGTAATGTTTTGAGATATTGCCCACTGTGGCCTGTTGCACGAAGTTGGTTTCAGTAGCTACCCAGGTAAGTTTGCTCTGTAGCAAATTACGTCACATGGCTAACCTGCTCCGGAGCTTGTTTTATTCTGGGTTACAGATCGCAAACTGACACTGAACCGAGCAGCTGTGAGTAAAGTGACATCTCTGATGAAATAAAGTCACTCCCCATGTATCTCTAACTCAAAATGAAGGTGTGCTTCACAGGGAAATGTATATATTAGATTAATTTAGATTCATACATTTACGATGTAATATATTATGCCTACAAATAAAGATATTATAAGATTTTTATTTGTGAGATCGGGTTTATTACATCGATAATACATTAATTTCTTTACAGTATGTACCTGTATGCAGTGCGTAATGCTGAGAACCTCACAAAACATATTGCCTTCGGAAGTGTTCGTAAGGTTATTCTCACATATATTGTGTGACGAGTCTTTTCATATGAACAAATTCAGTATACTGGGTAAAATTATGTTGTAGACTATCACACAAATTGACATTGCTTAAACTTAATCAAATTGTATGAGGCTTTACATTTAAATGAATACAAAAGCATTTACATTTTAGGTAAGTATATAGATTTTTATGCTTTTAAAATTAATAAGCATGTGTCTAATTGTGAACCTATCAATTAAATCACACATTATATTAATTTATTTTTCTTTCGTGGCAGCAGCTGTGTTTCTACATATTATATAAATGTAAAAATTCTTCATTTTTCATAAAGATCTTTGGTGGAGATCTTAATCACGCTGAAGTAATCTTGCGAGAAGTAAATTGCGCCGACTCTCTCCAGGCTTCTCCCATTGGCTGTTTGTAGCAAATGTAACTCATTCATGTGCACAGGCTTCAGGGTTAATCACAACCTCGGGATCAAACTCTGAGTTGACAGAGAATGTTTGTACCGAGCTTCTTGGGATCGCTGAACCTGATTTTGACGTGGAGGGCATGGCCGGGCCGTGATGGAGCACGGCCTGCGCTGAATATGCTGATCTGCGGGAGAGCTCAAATGTTTTTTTTTTTTAATTTATTCATTTTTTACTTTTGTGTGTATCAATAGCAGTTAGTGGTGGTCGTGGGCGTGTGCTTTTTATGTGTGACTGGCAAAGAGTTGTTGAGAAGTTTGCAAAGGTGAATGCTGGAGAACAGCTTTACAGTACACCTGTTATTAAGATTTGTTTTTGATCTGATTGCTCAAAATACATCTTAAAATCAGATGTAAAAGGGCCTTAAGTCAGATAAGAGTAAAAGAAAGACAATTGAGGCAAGGTGGTTTATCTTATGAGAAACACAGATGCTTTATATCACTTCACTCCATCTCACTTTTGTCTCATCTGATGCCACACCTGGGTCATCAGGTCAAAGGGTCTGCTTTGTATGGACACACATAAACACACCATCATTATTTTCTTTTTGACATACCCTGTGTTTTTCTATGGGCTCTTACCCTCCGCTGTTATTTAAACCTGACTAGAGCACCAGAGTCTGTAGTCGTCCGTGTCATCATCATTGTGCTTTGTGCCATTACCCATGCATATGCTGACAGTGTATCCCTGTTCCCTCTCAGGACTCTGGTGAGCTCTGCTGACTAGTTTGCGCTGATGTCAAGTTTTTCCCGTTATGAGGCACACTGCATGCTGTCATGTGCTGTCACCCTCTTCCTCTCGAGGTAGTCAGTCATCGGAACAGCAACCCCTCAATCCAATGTTTGAAAATCAACACAGGCATGTCATCAGCTGAGCCAGTGAAGGGGAGAATATCTTCCTGAGGCTAAGAAGATGCTATCGCGCTGTTTTGCTGTCGCTAGAAAGCTGCACCGGTGGCCCTTGAAGTGCAACAACACTGTCTCTCTCTCAAAAGCACAGAAATAAGGAGAGATGCAACTTCCAACCCCGTGCCACCATGACTGGAGTCTGTTATCAGTATGCATTTGTGTAACCGTTTGTCTGTGTGTGTGCTTCTGTTGTGTTGTGTAGCAGGGGGTTGAGAGTACCGTTGCTGCAGGATCAGTATTGAGGGTCATTGTGGTGGAGAATGAGTGGCCGTGAAAGTGTCTGGCCTTGCTTTTGATGTTATTGAGCGGCTCCAGCAGAGAACTGGTGATACTGTAAGCCTGCTGTGTATACAGTATGTTTGTGTTTGGAGGGTCAGAGAAGTGATTGTTTATTTTGTTTGTCCTTCACTGGAGTTATACAAGTTTGAAACCCTTTGTCCAGTCCTTTTTAACCAACTTGTGTTTACACTAAGTTGACAGAGTAGTCACACAGTCATGTTCTACACCGTGAACAGACAAATTGCCCCTTCTGCTTTTTCTGCTTACTGACCTTGATCTCCCTTCATACCCTTGGAACTCTAAAACATTTTGTTCTGATGGGGCTGTTTTTGTTTTCAGCTTTTCCAGTTTTCAGAGACTAGAAGTTAGTTTTTACTTGCCCAACACTTATTTTTATTTTCCTTTTCCCATTGAAGTGCATAAATTTGCACCATCTTTTTAAGTGCTTGGCCTTGCAATTCTCTCTCAGGATTTTGCAGCACTTCTCGCTACAATGAATTACAATGAACTTTGTTCTTCTCACTATGCATGGCATCTTACATTTTTATTCCACTTTAAACTCTGGATTAAGCCATATAACATGCTTTACTTGTGTAAACAAGGAAGGACGCATTTCTGGCATTCTTTTGCCAAGGTTACGAATGAAAAACTCTCCAAACATGTGTATATGTGAACTGTTTTTCTGAAGTGGGTCAATGACTCCCTGGAAATGCTCAATGGATTAACATTTACATCATGCCCTGCACTTCCCTCTGCATGTTGTGTTCTTTTTTAAAGAAAAGGTCCTGCATTATCATTACATGGCATAGTCTGGAGTTGAAGCAGCTGGATACAGCTGATTATGTGTTGTTATTTAGTTCTAAGTAATACGAGGGTCTGTTGCCAGTCCTCGTTAATTACAAAGTGTTTGTTTCTAACAGCAAATTTATTTGAATGTTTGTAGCAATTTAGCAGAATATGATTGATTGATATAGCCTCTTGTGCTAGGCTAAGTGAGATGTTGGCCCTGATGCATCTGTACCATGGACTTAGTTTAGTGAGACAACAAGAAAGAGATCTCTCTCTCAGTCTGACCAATATGAGTCAGCTGCACTGACCCAGTTCCAACCTCTTTTGCTCTACACGCCGCCCTACCCCCCCCCTCTCCTCCTGCTTCCATCCACTGTACTGGCACATCTGTCTTTGAAGTCCATAGGCTGATCTAACTCTACAGGAGGTAGGGAATTAAAAAAAATTAACACAGCAGAAATGAAAAGCGGAAAAATACTATCATTTTGAATGCTCAGGTATGGTGCCCAAGGTGTCATGAAGAGGTGGTGTGCTGCAGGTAGCTCCATTTCCCCGGTGCTACTGGTTTATTTATCCTCTTTTCAGTCTGTTGCCAGCCGAGCAGTGTCACAGGATCTGACCTAGAAAGGTCCAATCTCTCTCGCAGTCAAGCCCTCAACCTCCTATATACATATATATACACTCACCTAAAGGATTATTAGGAACACCATACTAATACTGTGTTTGACCCCCTTTCGCCTTCAGAACTGCCTTAATTGTACGTGGCATTGATTCAACAAGGTGCTGAAAGCATTCTTTAGAAATGTTGGCCCATATTGATAGGATAGCATCTTGCAGTTGATGGAGATTTGTGGGATGCACATCCAGGGCACGAAGCTCCCGTTCCACCACATCCCAAAGATGCTCTATTGGGTTGAGATCTGGTGACTGTGGGGGCCATTTTAGTACAGTGAACTCATTGTCATGTTCAAGAAACCAATTTGAAATGATTCGAGCTTTGTGACATGGTGCATTATCCTGCTGGAAGTAGCCATCAGAGGATGGGTACATGGTGGCCATAAAGGGATGGACATGGTCAGAAACAATGCTCAGGTAGGCCGTGGCATTTAAACGATGCCCAATTGGTACTAAGCGGCCTAAAGTGTGCCAAGAAAACATCCCCCACACCATTACACCACCACCACCACCCTGCACAGTGGTAACAAGGCATGATGGATCCATGTTCTCATTCTGTTTACGCCAAATTCTGACTCTACTATCTGAATGTCTCAACAGAAATCGAGACTAATCAGACCAGGCAACATTTTTCTTCAACTGTCCAATTTTGGTGAGCTCTTGCAAATTGTAGCCTCTTTTTCCTATTTGTAGTGGAGATGAGTGGTACCCGGTGGGGTCTTCTGCTGTTGTAGCCCATCCGCCTCAAGGTTGTGCGTGTTGTGGCTTCACAAATGCTTTGCTGCATACCTCGGTTGTAACGAGTGGTTATTTCAGGCAAAGTTGCTCTTCTATCAGCTTGAATCAGTCGGCCCATTCTCCTCTGACCTCTAGCATCAACAAGGCATTTTCACCCACAGGACTGCCGCATACTGGATGTTTTTCCCTTTTCACACCATTCTTTGTAAACCCTAGAAATGGTTGTGCGTGAAAATCCCAGTAACTGAGCAGATTGTGAAATACTCAGACCGGCCCATCTGGCACCAACAACCATGCCACGCTCAAAATTGCTTAAATCACCTTTCTTTCCCATTCTGACATTCAGTTTGGAGTTCAGGAGATTGTCTTGACCAGGACCACACCCCTAAATGCATTGAAGCAACTGCCATGTGATTGGTTGATTAGATAATTGCATTAATGAGAAATTGAACAGGTGTTCCTAATAATCCTTTAGGTGAGTGTATATGTGTGTGTATATATATATATGTATATGTTTTTTTCAATACAATGGCAAAACAAAAGATATCAGACAAAGTATCAGAAGTAGTCCATGCAACCCAAACTTAATATTGTACATATTCTTTTTTTTATGTATCCCCCTTTTCTCCCCAATTTGGCATGACCAATTCCCAATGTGCTCTTAATTCCTCATGGTGGTAGATTTCATATTTTGCCCCTGCATCTTATTACTTGGCTTGCTGAGCGCGTAAAGGTGGAAAATAGGCGCTTTTGGAGGCTCACACTATTCACCACGGCATCCATGCAAAACTCACCATGCGCCCCACCGAGAGCGAGAACCACCTTATTACGCACCGAGGAAGGTAACCCACGTGACTCTACCCACCCTAGGAACCTGGCCAATTGGTTGCTTTGGAAGCCTGGCTGGAGTCACTCTACACGCCCTGGATTAGAACTCGAGATTCCAGGGGTGATAGTTAGCATCTTAGCTTGCTGAGCTACCCGTAATGGTCGTATGCCTTCAGAATACATGGAACATAATGCACACATTGTTTTTTTAAGCTTTAATTTGAGTCACTACACACTGCAATTGTATTAAAGAATGGTCCGTGATGTTCATTAACAATTATCTTTTTGTTTTCCACATTTGAAGTCATTTATGTTTGGAATGACATGAGGGTCAGAAAATGATGTCAGAATTGTCATTTTTTTTATTAATTATTCCTTTAACGTGCACTTGTAGGAGACTGTGGAGACACAACTAGATTGCTTGATTATTTCTTAAAGTCCTCTGAAAGTTTGAGATGCATGTTTAATACTGTCAAGCAACCTTGCCCTCTGCTTTGGTGGCTTTTATTTATTTATTTTTTTACTCTCTTTGCTGTTTTTCTGCCAGTGGCCTTGATTCATGCCAGATTTATTTTCAAGCATCTGTTTGTGGACACCTTTGGGTTACCAGAATTTCAGTATTTTTGCAGTGCTGAAACTGAGCTGGATGCTACTGTGGGAAGAATTGTGCCTGAAAGCAACAGTAATAGACAAACAAGCCTCCTCTCAGCTGAAGACACAACAGGGCATTCCTTCCTCTGCATTCTTCCCCCCTTGGCTGCAAATAGTTCATTCTAATTCCTGAGATGGCGGCAGACAATATGAAGCCCTTGCAGCACTGCTCTGCATGGCTCTGTGGCTCTGGGAGATGGGAAAATAAGCACTGTTCTCACTAAACACGGAAACATTCATTCATCCCTCATATAATCAACACTAATGCAGAGAGCTATGGTGAGATTTCTTTAAGGTTTAACTCTGCCTGTCCTGCAAAACTCCTCATCAGGCTGATGTTTGATGTGGATCACTCTTGTGTGAGTATGCCCCAGTTGTTGAATGTTGGTGATCTTTCCAGGCTTCTTGGTTTCTGCTGTGATGGGCCTCTTGTTAGTGATGCTTGCTCATTACATGCCCATTGAGTGGCATAGAGATTCCTGAGATTAGATTCAGCACTCAAGTGAATGTTATCTTTTGAACTATAGGTTCAGGACATGAACCTATAAACCTTTTTATTTCCTGACGTCTTTAGCTGCGTGCTGTTTGATTGACAGTCGGCTAATGTTTGTGCACTAATGCGGGCACGCGTCTAAATGGTCAAATGCACTTTTTAATTCCGCCAATGCCCGTCTTGGTGAGACATTAATGTAAACGCAGTCAGTTGGTCTAAAGTTAATGTAAACAGTGGGACAAAAATCCTATTTACATCAAAATGTTGGACTTGAAGTTTACATGTAACCAAATTGAGCACTGTCTAGTAGGCTATGTCATATAAAGGCTAATAATCAAACACATACTTCATACTTTTATGAAGTAAAAGTATTGGTTTTCTCAAACAATCATACTTTTATGCTGACTTATATGATTTTTGGCACCGATTCACTTGCATTGTATGGACCAAAAGAGCTGAGATATACTTCTAGAAATCTTAATTTGTGTTTTGCTAATGAAAGAAAGTCATACACATCCAGGATGGCATAAGGGTAAAATAATGAGAGAATTAAAATTTTTGTATGAATTATTCCTTTAAAGCCAGATGTGGCCCCTGTATCAAACAATTGCTCTACTGCCTCTATTGTGGGGGACATGACGTGCCAAGTGACTGCTTTTTTTGAACATGTTTTGTGTGCAACAATAACACTTAGTCGGCATTAAGGGAAATAGACCCTACACATAAACTGATTTTAATGTAATTGTTTCATACATTATGATATGTATTTATATTTCTGTAATCATGTTGCCCTTTTATTTATTTATTTTTTAATCGGATTCATGTAGTGTTTACAGTATCATAGATAAGTGATGTATTTTAAAAGTTGTCAGTCACAAACACCTGTAAAATAACTATATTCTTTATTCTTTCTGGCAAACAGCCATGAAAGGGAATGTAAATTACAGTATGTGTGCAACATTTTTAAATTGCAGCATAGAGTTTAATTATAAAGGGGCATAGCTCCGCAACTCAGTACTCGATACCCACTACTCATGAGTACTTGTAAATTAGCTACTCTTTTACTCTTAAGTAGTTTTTAGAACAGATACTTGTACTCAAACAAAATGTTTTAAGAAGTAACAATACTTTTGCTTGAGTATTATTTTTCAGTACTCTTTCCACCCCTGGTGATGGTTGATAATTTGTGATGACACCTGGTGTTAATAAGCAGAGTCTACTGAAGGAAAATGAGAGAACAAACCAGCAGACACCACAACAATTGAAGCTATCTTACTGTCACACAACCTTAGATGTACATCAACTGCAAATACAATATGTTATTAGACAGCAATGTTTCAATATGTTGTGAGGATGTTTGTTTCTCATGTGTGCAAAAGTTATTTACTGAGAATTAAAAGAGCTTTGTCTTTATTTAGTTTAGCTGATGCCATTGTTGTTTCCATTATGTTATGAAGTTACCATTATGCTGATTATTATTTTCTTTGGTTAGATACTTGAACCTTGCTTTAAATTAATATGAGCATAGTCTGGGAAATGCATTGTTCAATAGAACAAGCACAACACAGTGAGATGGAAACAGTCCACTGGGATGATTTCTGGTGTGTCTGATTGAGATTTCGTAAAAGTCAATTTATCAAATTAAATCTAGAATTACAGTGGAAGTATAATTTTGTGATAAGGGTGCAGCACCAAATGTTGAACCCTGGGGACAGAACTTTTTTAGGACCCCTAAATAATTTGGGTTTGTTGTGAGGGTTATATATATATGCTTTATATGTTTATTTAACCTTGCTATATTATTTATTAGTAATTCAAATGTTTTTCTTTTCAAACAAACATTATTTGAATGCAGCAATAAATTGGTAAAAAAAATGCATATAAAAAAAAAATATTCATACATTTACAATTTACAAGTTCTTGCATTGCCAAAGTAATCATAAGATCTCTGTAATGAGAGGTGTGTCAGGTTCACTGCCAGGTGTACAGTCCATTCTGAGACTTTTCTGCTTGCATGTAGTTTTAGCAAATCATAGCTTGTTAATTGAAATTTTTTATATTATTAAACTAATTATATTTAGAATTTATTATTAAATTATTTATAAAAAATCATATTTATTTTATTTGAATATATTTTTTGTCACTGTGACCTTGAAATTATTTAGCTAGTTTTTCCCTTGCAAATCAGTAACAAACATCACAGGCTATAAATTCTGTCAGGAAAGTGAAACTGAACCTTATAGGAAAAACGATATTGTAACTTCTGTTGTGGTTTTTGCTTGGGAACTGGCTATTGGCTGTTGTGTCTGCATCATTAATTAGTTCTGTGGAGGTTTTGGGGACTGTTTGGAGGTGTTACTAATTAACATTTAAAAGTAATTGCTTGTTATAGTTATGTTTTAAGTTCTGTTTAATCTTAATAATGTTGTTTTGTGTTATAACAAATGTTTGTTTTTAGTTATCTTGGGTGAAATTTGTGTTCCCATGAGCTAGTTGTGATCCTGGTTGGAGTCATTTGTATGTCCTCTACTGTAAGGCTTATCTGGGCTGAAGCTATAATAGTGTGGACTGTAGAGGAGTATGAATATTTTTCAGAATATTCTTTTCTATAAAAGGTCACTGCAGTCACGAGTGTACACGAGGAGGGAGTGCAACATTGAAAGTAGTCCATGCAGTGCATTGTCACAGACAAATCATTCCTCTTTGCTTTTCCGTGGGCCCTCGTAAGAGGGATGAGTCTGTATGAAAATTTTTTTCTTATAAGAAGTTGTTGCATCCTTTAGTGGTAGTATTTGCTCAACTTGTCAAATAACTATTGCAGTAACATTTGTTGCCATGATCAATGTATCATTGATTTTTCAATGCGATCAAAGCTTCTTTCAAGTACTTCTCACAATGTGAAAAACCCTTGCTTTCTGTTTTTCTGTGCTTTCTGCACATCTTTTTCTCTCCCATCACTGTGCAACTGAACATGTTTTGTTGATACATTATTTTACCAACTAGAAAATAACTTGCTCATTAAAGAATAAGGTTCAAGTGCCTAAATAAAGAGAACACTAATCACCATATGTGACCACAAAATAATATTGTAATAACACAAAATCAGCAACACTAAATGGAGCTAAAGCTCCTTTAACTCCCAATCTTTGGCACACATATACAAAAAACAATATAAAACCAAAGCCAAAACAAAGTAACATAATAATAGAAGATGGCAATGATGTCAGTGTTTCCCACAGGTCTGAAATATACTTGTGGCTGAAAATGCTGGTATTACCTGCTGGCACAAAAATGGTGTACTACATGTGACAAACAACAAAAAACATGTGACCTTTAGCAAAATATTTTGATTTATTTAATATTTCTATTAATTTCACATAATATATTTCACAGATTTCCAACCCTTCTCTCCATCTACACATATGGGAAGAGGAAGACAATGTAAACAAAAAAAATAAAATAGAACTCTTTAGCGTGTACAGAAATGGCTGTTTGTCAGAGCACTTAATCTTTCTAGGTTTTTCAAAAAAATAGTTCCAACACCTGTGCATATGGGAACGCCTCTGGTGCTGGTCCATTTATTGATATTCACAGACATGCAGCCAGGTTCTCCTCTTTAAATCTGTTTCACAGGTCAGTTTTGACCTGATCTAACAATACACTCCATACCTGTCATCACCTCTGCACCGTCTGTCTTCAGTCCGTAGAGCCGGTCTACTGGGAGCTCCTCCTTTTGTAGTACCCTCTTGATAGCAGTAACTATGCTGTCAGCTTTTCCATCTTTCAGAGTCACAAGGTCAAGGAAATGGTTGAAAACACACCCCTCTTTATCCAGTTTTCTAAAATAAAACTAATATGTTTTAAGACATATTAATAAGGATCATCTATGCTTAAATCTTTATTTTAATGCACAGCATTCCTTCAAAAATACCCCACCTAACATGAAAATCCAGCTGTTGGCTTGTGGACACATCTGTATTTCGTCAATCTTTAGGCTGATTGCTTGAGATGACCTTATCTCTTCCACAATATGCAACTCTACTATCTGTGCAAGGATCTCCATCATTTCACGATCCACCTGAGAAAAGGAGGTCATTTAAAATTTTTGCTAGGCCTGTGGTTAAAGTTCTTAGTTTACAAGCATCAATTTGCAATAGGTTTACCTTCTGCTTGTCAAAGTAACCCAACCCAACCCAAAACCCAACCACAACCCAAAAGCTGAGCTAGACTTAATAGCTTAGGGTAATTGGTGTGTTGAGTGATCTCATTCTTTACTAGTAAAGACAATTTTTTGCCTGTAAAGACAATTGAATCCCCCGTATGATGGCCTTGTGCACGATAATTACAGTGGGCTCAAAAGCCTGCATCACTGAGTAGCCTAGACCAAGGGCAAATACATAATTCATAGTATAGACAAAACATGGTTAATAGATTGCAGAAATTAGCTATAGATAATATATATATATATATATATATACACACACACTCACCTAAAGGATTATTAGGAACACCTGTTCAATTTCTCATTAATGCAATTATCTAATCAACCAATCACATGGCAGTTGCTTCAATGCATTTAGGGGTATGGTCCTGGTCAAGACAATCTCCTGAACTCCAAACTGAATGTCAGAATGGGAAAGAAAGGTGATTTAAGCAATTTTGAGCGTGGCATGGTTGTTGGTGCCAGACGGGCCGGTCTGAGTATTTCACAATCTGCTCAGTTACTGGGATTTTCACGCACAACCATTTCTAGGGTTTACAAAGAATGGTGTGAAAAACATCCAGTATGCGGCAGTCCTGTGGGCGAAAATGCCTTGTTGATGCTAGAGGTCAGAGGAGAATGGGCCGACTGATTCAAGCTGATAGAAGAGCAACTTTGCCTGAAATGACCACTCGTTACAACCGAGGTATGCAGCAAAGCATTTGTGAAGCCACAACACGCACAACCTTGAGGCGGATGGGCTACAACAGCAGAAGACCCCACCGGCTACCACTCATCTCCACTACAAATAGGAAAAAGAGGCTACAATTTGCAAGAGCTCACCAAAATTGGACAGTTGAAGACTGTAAAAATGTTGCCTGGTCTGATGAGTCTCGATTTCTGTTGAGACATTCAGATGGTAGAGTCATAATTTGGCATAAACAGAATGAGAACATGGATCCATCATGCCTTGTTACCACTGTGCAGGCTGGTGGTGGTGGTGTAATGGTGTGGGGGATGTTTTCTTGGCACACTTTAGGCCCCTTAGTGCCAATTGGGCACCGTTTAAATGCCACGGCCTACCTGAGCATTGTTTCTGACCATGTCCATCCCTTTATGGCCACTATGTACCCATCCTCTGATGGCTACTTCCAGCAGGATAATGCACCATGTCACAAAGCTCGAATCATTTCAAATTGGTTTCTTGAACATGACAATGAGTTCACTGTACTAAAATGGCCCCCACAGTCACCAGATCTCAACACAATAGAGCATCTTTGGGATGTGGTGGAACGGGAGCTTCGTGCCCTGGATGTGCATCCCACAAATCTCCATCAACTGCAAGATGCTATCCTATCAATATGGGCCAACATTTCTAAAGAATGCTTTCAGCACCTTGTTGAATCAATGGCACGTAGAATTAAGGCAGTTCTGAAGTCGAAAGGGGTCAAACACAGTATTAGTATGGTGTTCCTAATAATCCTTTAGGTGAGTGTATATTTATATATATATATATATATATATATATATATATATATATATATATATATATATATATATATATTTCTGAGGGGTGGGGTGTATTTGGAATTGGATAACTCCTGACACAAATTAAGACAAATACTGAAACTTGAGTCATATCTTTTTAATGATGTATTAGTTTGTCAAGGTAATAACATTACATCTAATAGACGTACCGGGTAGAAAACATGTTCTTTTAACAGAAAAGCTCTGATTTGGGGTTTAAATTATTGAATTCTGGCATTAAACTGAAACGTTCCCACTTCAGACGACAAACTACGCTTGGCTACTATCTTGTTCTGCAATTCACTTGCCTAGTAACCATAGTAACGGTGCCACGCTTTCGCGCTTTCTGCTATGACGTGGAGTGTGGGATGCACTCAACGTTGCATGAATTTTTAATTAGCCTGCATTAGTAACAGTTCATTTTGTTATGGTATGAACTTAATCCTAGTAAAGGCAAAAAATCTATAATACCTTTGTAATGAAATCCAAGACTTTGTATACCAAATCCAAGGCTTTTAAGGCCTTAATTAGAGATTATTTTTCAATGCTTTTAAGATCCTGCGGGTACCCTGGTTAATGTGTCTTGTCCCCTCACAATGACAGTAAATTAATTATTATGCTACATTACATCAGTCACGTCACATAGTGGTCTATTTTCAGTTCAAAATGGCGAAAATAGACAAAAGTTTATTAATTTGCCTGATTATTTTTGTGATTCGTTTAACATTTATGACCTAAAAAAACTGTCAAATAGCAAATGTTTAGTTTAGCAACTTACATCTTATCTTGCACTTGACCGACCGTAAACTGAAGCGCGTCGAGTCGCTCCTTTACTGTCGAGTCGCTCTGCTAAAATTCGGCTGTGAACATAAAGCCCGCCTACTTTGATTTGATTGGTCATCTCAAATATTCTGACATTGACGAGCAGTGACAGACCAATGAGGCTCAGATGAACACACACACACACGCTCGGCGCCGCTTGGAAGAACGCGCTGATAACAAGACTGAAGCGAACACGAAGGCTTATCACATATTTAAAGATGGAAAGGGAGAAAACAGGACAGAGTAACACGTGAATATCACTCATATATTTTTTTTGACAACGTAGTTAAGGCGTGCAGGCTGTGTTGCTTAGGCGTCGCCTTAGTTTCAAAGTGCTGCGGAAACCCTGATATATATATATATATATATATATATATATATATATTTCTATTTATATATATATATATATATATATATATATATATATATATATATATTTCTATTTATATATGTGTGTGTGTGTGTATATATATATATACATATACATATATACACACACACATATATATATGTATATTTATATGTGTGTATATATATATATATATGTATATATGTGTATATATTATATGTATATATTATATATATATATATATATATATTTCTATAGCTAATTTCTGCAATCTGTTAACCATGTTTTCGTCTGATAACATTGTCCTATCAACCAGCCCAGTTACTTTTGTTAGTACTTAGGGATTTTTTTAAACAGCCCCAATTATTAAACCTTCTCTTTTAAAGGAGGGACCCGTGCCATATCTATGTATAAGAATGTCATAGATACCTGGGTTGGGCATTTAGTAGGATCACTTAGAAACCACCCAGCACAACCTAGCAACCTTATAGCAATACATTATCAAACACATAGCAACCACAAGAACACCCTCGACACAACCCACAACACATGGTGAGTTGTATATTAGCAGCACCGCTCAAATTGTCTTAAAATTTTAAAATAAATGTTTTCAAATGGTTTCAAAATCGTTATACAGTCTTTTAAATGATGGGTTTAAAAGTGTTTTCTTCAGTTAGAAGGGATGCTTAACCTTTTACCATTTTTGAAGGAAGGATACCAAGACTCTTCTGTGTTCAGCTTAAATTTAGCAGTTTTTTTTTCCGTTTAAATATTTGAAGTTGGCCTCGGGCCTAGTAAGGCTCATCAGCAATGCTAGACTCGATTCCACACACGTACCTGCAATGTTATTTCAAATGGCTTAATTAGTTTCTGGCTACATAGACTGAAGGATTTGCATGGCACATTTCTTTATTCACTGCAGATAAAGATTGAGACCATGTGACATGAGCACTCTTAGTGTGTGAATCAGTTTCTTAGTCATGCTCCTGCACTGTATATTACCTTGTTGAATAGAATTCTACTTTATAACCTTCGCTTGTTGGTTACATGGTACTTGAATGATTTGTTTAATTTTTAGAGTCGGTGTACTTGACTGCCTGTGTCAGGGTCATTGGAGTCAGATTTGTTTTACAAATGTTCTAATTTTTTGTCAGATGGATAAGCAATCTGACAAGTCAACATGATATGGTTTTCATCTGTTAGTTCTGTTGCACCCTTTCAGCTTTCCACAAGAATAGCCCTATTTTTTTCCACATGCCCGGGCATATAACTTCGGGTTTAGGGCTATTGCTGTTAAGTGGCGTTTCATTTGGCCATTATGTTACGCCAGTCTTAATGTCTAAAAAAATCTTGGATTTCGCAAGTGAAGTTTGCCATTGCTGCCTGTGGCATGATGGGCACTTACATTATCCAGCTTTAATTGGCAGAGTATTTTGCCTTATAGGCATGGTGATGCTAGATTCTTGGAGCTGAGGAAATTAGAGTTGGTTGTGAAGGGCACACTGGATGTTCAATTGACATGTATTTGTGTGAGTGCTTCTAGGTATCTATCACTGAGTGTGAGTACATGGGGTTAGGGTCGCAGCAGACAGGGGGATGATTTGACAGGGATCACAGTCTGTCCTTGGGAAATGATTAACTTCAACCCTTTTCCAAAGTAACTCCCTTTTCACAGCAGGCCTAAGGAATGTGATGTTCTGTAACCTAACTCTTTTTTTTTTTTCTCATTCCTGTCTTCATGGAACTTGTAAAATTGTATGATTGGTATCCTGTTGAAAATTTTCACAATTTCAATAAAATAATCAGATTCACCATCCTCTTATTTTATACCAGAACTTTGTAGTAACTTTTATTTTTCTCCCTGCCAAAATTCACTCAACCTGCTGGTAATCAGTATCTGGTTTTGGCAACCATCCCACTTGCCAGGGTCTTCAGTTTGACAGCAAAACTTGACACCTTCTGGCCATTAAGAGTGCATGACACCCTCTTTAAGGTCTTCTCTGACTTGATCATCTGGCTTTTTCAGTCTGCTCACTCAACCTCACTTTTGACAATTGCATATATGGATGCCCTGGTCTGCCTATCAGTCACAAAGTTCCTCCAAGAACACTAAGGAAGTGTACTGATAAAAGGCATTTGGTGTCCATCAATACAGGAGATCCCTGAGATAACCTGACATGGAGAGATGTGGGGCTCACTGTCCAGTGCCTCCCTCTGTGCAATGCCTTCAGTGTGTTCTGTCGATTTACTCAACTGTACTGACAAGCGGGCCAATCTCTGCAATTCCTCAGCTTCCTACCTGCCATCATGCTGTGTTTGTTTTAGCTACCATTCTATTGCTGCTCGCTTGCTTTTTTCCCCCTTACTGCTTCACTCACAAATCCACTACAACATTCCCTTCCTTTGTCTCTGTATTTTTGTGTGTCTTGTCAAATAAGTGTATTCTCACATCCAGGTGGGCCCACAGTCAATTGGAAAACCTCTCACAGCACGCAATTGTGTTGAGTTTTTCTAAGCTATGTTATTGCAGTTTGCTGGAAACCCATCTGACAGGAGCTTGGCAAACTAGCCTGAATTCAATGTGTGAGCCTATATAGTTCTCATTTCTAATCCTTTTGAGAGACATTTTTCTCCCAGCCATGCAGCCACAGCTGGTTTTATTGTTTTAGCCAAACTGTAAATGACAAGAGTATGACTGAGAGGAATCAAGGAATTTGTTTACTCAAAGTTAACTCATTGGATTCCATCACCAGAGCCTGAAGCTATACTTCATTGCACATCAAATGAAAAGGCCAATTTAGATAGTAAATTAACATTGAAACACCCATTTCATTTTGAATGTGATTGCATTTCCATACAGTATCTGCAAATGTTCTCTGTACTTTAGTTACTTTTATGACATTTAATAAAACATATTTTGGTTATTTAATTTTGTAATTGACCACTGTAATAATTTCTTCCAAGATAAATTGCATACAATTTTAATCACATTGTAATAAATTCATGCAATATTACATCTAGGGATTATACATTTCATTAACTTTATGCATAATTATATATATTTTTGAAAGTTTATTTTATATTTTTGGACTACAACAGCAGAAGACCATGTTATGCACTTTATTAGGACCATGGTGTTCATAAAAATGTGCTCAGTGAGTGGATATACAAATAGACGTTCATTCTTTCTAAAATTATATTTATTCTTCTACTGAAAAAATGTAATACATTTATTTATTTGCTTAATTCTTGACAGGTACTTTAGGTAGCAGTTTGTGCTGTTTATCATTTTAAGTTGCTATTCACACTGTACGTTAACCTCTTGTCTATACTCTAATAGAAATCCACTCTTTCTTAATCTCTCGCATGCATTCACATGCTTTCATATATCACACTTTGTCACTTGTCTCAGGATCTTTTAAACCCCTTACTTAAGATTTAATTAACATTTTGATCTGGGGGAATTAAAGCCAAGCTTTCTGAACAGTGGTACAGTGGTTTTTGTTTGGAAAGTGTTGTAGAGCAGGACGCACGCACATCCTTGCTTAACATCTTGTTTAGAAAACCATAGGCACAAATGGTTAACTTTGTGCTTTTTAGTGTACTTATGTGTATATTTGGGAATCTGGGATTCTATGACAGAACATAAACAGATATATTATGATGGCCATGGGAACTGAAGAAATACAATTTTAAAAATCAAAGCAATATTGGAAAAGGTTGGAAGAGAAATTAGGATTCTACTCACCATGACTGTGAGTGCCCATTCTACCTGACTCATCAAATGAAAAGTTTATCAATTAATCATTTGACTGTAATGCTATACACTTTAACGTTTAGCAACATTAAATCATCCTCCAGAAGCATATTATTGACCTTTCAACTCTGGGGTTTAGGAAATGTTTTAATGCACCATGGGCTTGACAAAACTATTGAAGTGTAAACAAAGACGTTTTTAAAAATACAGTGCAACAAGTGTGTATTTTAAAAAATCCACAGAAAATGTTCTCTTGTTATCTAGACCAGTGGTTCTCAGATTTCTGGACCCAGATTTTACATTAAAGTGGCTACCCAACACAGTACCAGTATTTTACAGAAGTAAACACAAATGTCCTTAAAATCATTATTAAACTGACCATGAGGTGCATAGGCCCTGCAACATGTAAAATGATTATTTTGCCTACACAACAGCTGAAGTGTGATATGCCAATCTAATACATGGAACAAACACTCTGAAAAACACATTGTTTTTAACCTGTTGTCCACGGCCCTATCAGCACTGGTCTGTGACCCATACCAGTATAGAACTACTTATCTAGACTGCATCTATTGACGGAGTTCATTTGCACTCTCAGCTATGCATGTAGCTGTTCGTCTTTTTGTGTCTATGCATGACGCAGCACACCAGGGTGTTATTTGTGGGCAATTGTCTGAAGCTAATGAAGTCGTCAGCTGGCTGTAGGAAAACAGCTGATGTGGGTCCCAGGAAGGCAACCAATGGAGTACAATCTCTGATCATCCCAAGGCGAGATGGGAGACCACCCCGGACCACATGCCGCCCCTTCATCCCCACAGCCCAAGATCAAAGCGAAAGCCCCAGTATTACGCCATCAATTGAAAAGCATTATACATCCCCAGTGCATAAAATGAGAGGGATGCAGAGAGGAGGGAAGTGAAAATGAATATAGGTGAATATAGACTGCAGCTGTATTTTTAGGCATTTCGATTTTGCTCATGGATCTGTTTTTATCCTT
Source organism: Xyrauchen texanus (assembly GCF_025860055.1). Lineage (NCBI taxonomy): Eukaryota > Metazoa > Chordata > Actinopteri > Cypriniformes > Catostomidae > Xyrauchen > Xyrauchen texanus. Next base: position 21,238,254 of record NC_068278.1, read on the forward strand.
TTGTGCACTTGTGGTTGCATTCTTGTCTTTTACTCTTGTCGCTCTCTGGTATGTATTTATATATTTTAACATGTTTCTCATTGGGTTGTAATTCACGTGTATTGCATTTGTAATGCAAAGAGCGGTGCTGAGAGCCTGCGATAACCTACATATTGAGTTCCTCCCTGCCCCCCCATAAAGATTTTACTCCAATAAATATGACTTATTTATTATATGTGCATGCATTAAGACTATAATCACACATGCAATAGCGCTGTTTTACTGAATATAAGAATGACTATGATTCCGTTTTAGGCACAAGGTAATCATAGCTGTGCTGATATTCATTAACAGCATAATTGTGTGTGAATTTGCTTTCACACAACAGTTCTTCAAATAAAGTTAATATTGTAAATTTTTATACACAATATCAGCAGTTATTTTATTAATTGTTACTCTGTCAACAAAAATATTTCCAAAACATGGCAAAGCTGAATCAACTGTTGCATATCACCAAGCAACAAACTGACTGACATCCTACATAGAACACGGACTAACAGAGTGATACAAATAGTGAATTGTTACTCTGCTATATTAAGAATCATTAGCATCCTTGAATTACCGCTTGTACAATCAAATTACACTAACTGTTGTAGCACACTATTTTTAATGCTCTTCCTTAAAGCATTAAACTTCTTTGCAGTTTCATACAGTACCTATACTCTCAGAAGAGAGAAATCCAAATAAATCTACTACACTTTAGTATATTTTGCATTTATTTTGTTGTAAATACCAAAACATCATATAACTTAGAAATATTAGTAACAATAATGATAATTGCCATTTCTGTATTGATTCTATATTGGAAAGTAATATAACAGCACTATACTTTATAGATTTTTCCTTCCTATCTGTAATAAATGCTTTCAATATGTTTGCATTTAGGCACATCCCTCTATGTCTTCTACACTCCCCATACATTCCCCATTCTGGATTTTGGCCTCTGACGTGTGAGGGCTGTTTTATAAGCAAACGCTGTCTATATGCATCTGGCTTGGGAGCTTCCTCTGAGAATATAGCCAACAATTTCCAAATATCTTCTAGTATTCTTTCTTCTTGTATGTTATATTGTGTATATATACAGTATATTGTTATTATTATTATTTAATAATTTTTTATTGGACATACACTAGCAAAAAGTACCATGGTCCAAAGGTAATCAAAGTATTATTTAATGTTTCTTGGAGTACTATGTGAATACCTCAGCATATGAATTTGATAATTATTCAGTACCATGGTATTTTTCAAATTACCATTGTATTAGCATCGAATGGTACTACAGGTAACAGTATATTATCTAGGTGTATTCAAAGTCCATTGAAAGGTGAAATACAATAAATTACTGAGCGGATGTAGATATGAGAATATGTGGTGTCCTTTGTAGGTGCTGGGTTGAAGCTTGGATCTCAGAGATGGAAATAGCCATGGCAGGTTTAGAGAGCTGCTTGATGCTTGTGTATGTGGTGTTTAAATGCCGGGCTTGTGGGGTGATTAAGACCAGTTTACTCTTGTATGTCAGTGGGGATGCTAGCTGAAAGAACGTCCCTTCTCTATGTGTTGTCAACCAGCTTAATCATAATGCCTCTGTAAAGCCCCCCTGGTCCCCCAGCAAAAACCCCTGGCCCCCCAGCAATAAACCCCTGGCTTGGCTTTCCTGTTAACGCTGTTGGTTTTAAATGTCATATATCAAGTGTTGCATCTACACAAATTTACCAGTCAGTTATTGGCAGGCCCAGAAGGTGTCCAGATGGAGACAAAAATAATAATAATAATAATATATATATATTATTATATATATATGTCGTGGCTTTATATATATAAAGCCACGACATAATATATTATTATATATATATATGGCGTGGCTTTATATATATATATGTCATTTAAATACACACACACACACACACACAGTACTGTGCAAAAATCTTAAGCACATAAGATGTTTCAAAAAAGCATTTGTCTTAAAATGGTTATTTATATCTTCAACTTTAGTGTGTCAATAGGAATTATAAATGTTAGACTCCCAAACATTACTTTTGCAAATAGAAGATATTAGAATAGAAGAACAGGAGCCCTTCAATAGAAGTCATTGTCCCCACAAAGCCCCCCACTGTACATCGTGTCAGTCTGAGATTACATAAAGAGTCAGAAGCAATTGAGATGTCCTAAACAGATAGAAGAACTGTGGCAAATTCTCAGAGAAGCTTGGAACAACCTATCTGCCAACAACCAAGAAATATTGTGTCCAGGTGTACCTAGGAGAACTGGTGCTGTTTTAAAGGCCAAGGTGGTCACACCGAATATTGTTTTTTATGTTTACTGGACTTTTTATGACATTAACTGATAAATGAAAACTAGTTATGTCATTTTTGAAGACATCCTCACTATGCAACATTTTTTCACCACTGCCTAAAACTTTTGCACAGTACTGTGTGTGTGTATATATATATTCATATATATATATTTCTCCCTTCTCAGATAATATATATGGAGGCTGTAGGAGACAAAAAGTGGGATATACATTTTGGTCAACCATTCACCTCTATAGCTCTATAGAAGTTCACCCAGCTATAGTTTATTTCTACCTTCCAAACCCGCAAATGTGGGTTCAGATGGTTATTGGTAGCTGAAATCATAATCAAATTGGCCAAAATATGTAATAAGCAAACAAAGTAGCCAGGGATGTGTAAGACATTGTGAATGTTGGTCGTTCCAGTTCTGCGGAAATCTGCTTAATGCAACCTCAGTTAGGTGGTAAAGGCAATACTCAATGATTTTAAATCACATCCTCTTCAGTTGTTTTAAAATATGATTTTTTTACTACTTGGAATTCACCTTTGCATTTTATATCTATAACTCTTAAGATGTTTGAGGTGGATGTTCGCCGAGCCCTGCTTAGAATATAAAGCTGCTGCCTCCTTTGGTCTAAACTCATCTGTTCTTTAAATAAAGTTAATGATGCGGTCCAAAAATGTCAAGGCACTTTTGAATAAGTTAGGAGCTACTGTGCTCAGATAAAAATGGCTAGCTTAAATTAGTTGTGACTTATTTAAGAGTGGGTTATGGTTTTGCATGTTGGCATGTGCATAATGAGTGCCGTGCATAAGGGTTATATACATTATGCACTTTGCTGTGTGGAAACACAAAGATATTTTCACACATCTATGAGCCTGATAATGAAATGTGCAACAATACACAGACACTAAAGGCACAAAAGAAAACACATAATTCCCGTTTGGCCATCTCTCTGATCAAAACAACAATGAACGCTAGCCCGGGAGGTGTGTGGGCTGTTATCTAAACCCGGTCTGTGTGTGCAGATCTTAATGTCAGAGTGAAAGGGACCAGGGGCCAGTCAGCACATTCAAGGCACAGAGAGCTGGCAGAGGAGCAGACGTTAGCTCAGGCATCTCGCATGCATTTGATAGCACTGCTTTTTTGTGAGCCTGCCTCTTCGTTTTTTTGTTATAGGGCTCAAACATGACTGAGTGTATCTAATGTTCCTTCTGCTTTTATCATCAATTCCACTTTTCTGATTTTCATTTGGCCTTTGCCAGCATTCCCCTCCTATGTTTGCATGTAAAGTTAAATGTGCATGCTATGCTGAGATCTGCAGATTGGTGGCAGTCTTCTCTTGAACTGGGACAGCTCTTTCTCTGCCCTCCCTTCTTAATTTCTTTTCTCTTACACACACTCTCTCTTTCTCTCAGCTTGTTCACATTGTATCTTAGGGCTGCAAATTAGCCTGTCACTTCATCATTTGACAAGATCTTCATTTTTATTCATTAGGACCTGGGTTGGTCCTGTGTGAGTCTGTGGTCATTTGCTTCCACTGACGCTTTTTCTTCGTGCTTATTCATCTCTTCCATCTCTCATTTTCTGTACCCTTTTTTGCCTCCTTCATTCTTTGGATAGTGGGATACTGTGTGGTGGCATTAGCCCTTATTAGGTTTGCGCCCTATGTGGCTGCCCCCAAGAGCAGGAGAATGTTAAGGTATTAAAGAGCTGGTAAGCTGACTGTGTTAGAAAGATAAATTACTGCATAAGTAAGCAGGGCCTCGGCCATGTTTGCTCAGATCAAGGGGAGATTTTGCAGCATTAGTGCTGGAGCGTTTGAGAAGAACTCTGAAATAAAACGATGCTGCTGTGGTTGGGAACAGGGTGGATAGATGGCACAGTGGACTCCTGGTCTCTCTTTCTACTGTGTACACAGCTGTTTCTATTGTCATTCTGATTTGAGCCTCTAAATCAAACAGGACTGTAAAAGGAAAAATACTGCAAATTAATTACTAAAGTTAAAGGAATATTTGGAATTTAATTCAAGTTGAGCTTTACTGTGGTATGCTGTTGATTACCACTGAAAATAATTTGAGTAATGCATTTACAATGAAGGTCATTTGTAAATACACAAGACTCATGACATTATACATGTTCACAGGAGACAAGTGTCATTAAATTGCTTTATAACCTTGTCTGTGCTAGATTATATCCAATTTTTCAACTCCTGTCATGACTTTGTAAAGCAAGTAGGACCTATAACTGTGCAAGGTACTTGCAAGGATACCAGAAAAGGACTTGTTTATGTAGAGACAAATCCACTCATAGAAATTATGTTGGTTATGCATAACTAGAAGATTAAAAACACACATTTTGTTTGGACAAATTAATGTCCTTTAGTACTTTTCAAAATACATGCAGCACATTTCTGGAATGCCTTTTCACACATAATTCTGTTGTAATGCACTACTGCAAAGGTCTTTTTTTGTATGTTTTTACAAACTGAGGGAGGGGTCAAAATTATTGTCTTAAGTAATTGACAACATGTCAGAGATGCTTATTAAACCTGTATGTTCTTTTACATTAAAAGTTCCTTCTTTTCATGCCATTTGCACCTGTTGAATTGGTTGTTGCTCAGACGTGTTGGGTTATGGTAGACAGGTTGGTTATATTGTAAATAAACTGAATGTTGCAAAAGCATGTGTTTCACGAGGATAGTTGGACCATGCAAAAAAAATTTAAACAGTTCCAGAGGTTTGGAAAACCCTGACTAGCAATATAACATTTAGAAAAAAAGAGGACGTTATATATATATTTATACCTAGACCGAGTGCTGTAGGTAATCACAGCAGTGCTGATTTAGGGCCATATAGCACGATTGTGAGTGTGATATTGCTTATATGCAACAGTTCATTGAACAAGTAAATTTTTAACAAGTAAAAAAACTGAGTAAGGTCATAAAAACGCATTTGCGCATGGAACTACTTTGATACGCGACGGATCAGAATCTGCCATTGCTGGTTCAAAACAAATGATACGTCCAAGCCTCCATTAGTAATTCAAAAATGTCACTTCAGAAATAGTATCATGGCTTGTGCTGTTTCTAACAAGTTATTGGATAAACAAGGATGGATGTGAGTGAGTTTGTGTGTGTGTGTGTGAGGGAAAAAGAGAGAGAGAGAGAGATAGATAGATAGATAGATAGATAGAGCGTGTGCGATCACCTGTTGCCAAACTCAAGCAGAAATGCTGTCAGCTTTCTGGAGATCAGCTTTCTCTGTGGAAAAATCACCATCCAAGCAGGGGCAATTCTCCATATTTCGTGGTAGCTAGTGAAACAATCTTTCACTATAGAAATTGCAATGTCCTCTGCCATTTTGAACAGTATGTTTTCTCCAATGTGAAAACTGAGCTGTGTAATTAATCTGTCTGTTGTGTCTCTCAGCTGTGATGAGCCATAATGTTGAAGTTGTTTGTTTAAAGCTGTTTAAAGCAATTTTCTATCTGTAGTTGTGTAGTAGTAGTAATACGTGCAATCACGGAGCGCTGTTGTATGTAAAAACTGACTGACGAATTCACTTCACCTCACCAACTGCTCATATTACACACAAAAATTTTCTTTTGCCACCACCTTCTGGCTAACATATTTAATGTCAAAAAATACATGTAAGAGACACTCATACAGTAACTCTTATCACATATGCACTGCTCTTACACTTTAGTTTAGAACACAAGCGGAGTGAACACAAGCGGAGTGATACACACACAGTGAAGCGTCCGAGTGCTGATAGTGTCACACCATCAGTGCTCATGGAATGTGTCTCGTTCAATCTGATTCGTGGACCGAACTTACTGTTTTGTGTGTATATATACACAAACATATATATAATCAAGACTTGTAATGTCTAGCTGCTGAAATGAGAATTGGAATGAGCTTTTAGAAGAAAAAAAAAATCAAACAACAAAAAAACGATTTCATTTCTTCTTTGTCTCTAACATCATTCTACTGTTTGATGAGTCCTGAAGGCAGTGATAGTTTCGTTTTTCTGTGTTTCCTCTCTCCGATTTCTGCCTCTCTGGACACTGAACAAAAATAGCATGTGAAATATTTAAGTCTTAGTGTGCAGCGGAGACACATAACCAATTCTACAGACTATTACTGGACACCTCGAGACCTAGACTGCCTTTTGCTTCTTTTCACCTCTCTTCAATAATAACTGTTTGCTGTAAACGTTAGTAAACCTACCCCAGTCTACCATCCTAAGCAGATTACTGGTAATTGTATGTGTATATGTGTTGGAAAAGAAAGGAGGGGAGGGATGGTTAATGCTTTGAATAAGCTGGACATCCCTGCTGGCTGTTTTGTCGTGCCCCAGAGATCTGTGCTTGGAGGTTTGATTCTGTGTAGAGGCCCCAGCCATTGGGGCAGAGAGCATGCTGAGACATGTTTTGATCTTAGCTGTGGCAGTTCTGTTTTCGATCAGAAATCTGGAGCCCCATGCACTTCACATTTTCAGCATTAGAGTGCAGGATCTAGATGTTACAAAAATTTGCCTGATTTTCAGAAAGACATCTTTTGTTTGAGCAGGACGAATGAATTACAGGATGATTTATTTGTATGAACATCTCTTTATAGATTCTGAGACCTACCAGAGCAGATCATTGGGCAATAGGGATATATCCCAAAACAAAAGTTCTGATTATCATGGACGGCAAGTTACATATATACACGTGAGGGCTCTTACCATCCACTGTCTTCCTTTCAACCTAATAAAACAGATTGGAAAATATGAAATATGAATATCATAACTATCATGTGTTTATTACGGCTCACTGGATAACAATTTTAGACGATTATGATATACATTTACTTAACACATTATTAGGAACACCTGAACACCTACTTAATCATGCAGTTATCTAAACATCCAATCTTGTGGCAGCAATGCAATACATAACATCATACAGATATGGGTCAGGAGCTTCAGTTAATGTTCACATCAACCATCAGAATGGGGAAACAATGTGATCTCAGTGATTTCGACAGCAGCATGATTGTTTGTGTATTTCTGTAACTGATGATCTCCTGGGATTTTCATGCATAACAGTGTTTAGAATTTACTCAAAATGCTGCAAAAAAATAAATCATCCAGTGACGGGCAGTTCTGTGGACGGAAACGCCATGTTGATGAGAGAGGTCAACGGAGAATGGCCAGACTGGTTTGAACTGACAGAAAGGCTACGGTAACTCAGATAACCACTCTGTACAAAATTTGTAGAATAGCATCTCAGAATGCACAACACTTCGAACGATGAGATAGATGGGCTACAACAGCGTGTGTTCCTAATAAAGTGCTCAGTGAGTATATATTGTAATGGTCACTGATTTGTGATCAAAAAAGAAATTTGCATCTCTAGCGCTTAGTATAACTTTTGATAAAATAGTGCTTTAGCAGGAGGACAAAATTATTATAGAGTAAAACACATTTGCTGTGTTTTTTATTTATATCATATGTTGTGCTTTGAAGCAGGCAACCAAATTCAGAATAATCATGATTGTGCTGCTACGATTTTTTCCCCGTCCATAAGAAAATCCTCTCAGTATGATGAGCTAGACTGACCCTGACAGGATGAGCTGTGAAACTGACAGTTCTTCCAGGAAGTAGCTGATTCAATTTTTCTCCCTCTGAAGCTGCTAGTTTGGACAGTCACACATCAAACATTTGAAGATCATCTTGCACAACAACAACATAGATTTTGGTTTTAATTACCTGAATCCATCGAGCCTTGAATTTCCTTTACATTTTCTTTCATTGCACTGGTTTATCAGTATTGTCTGCCTTTGTTCCCTGCATGTCTTTATCACCAAACTAGTGCAGGTTGGAAAAATTATATATATATATATATATATATATATATATGTATATATATATATATATGTATTTAAAAAAATTGATTGTGGAATCTGTTTGGAGGAGACACGTTCAAAGTCAGTTTAAAGTAGCCAATATATGCACACCTGTGAATATAACTCAATATTAATGCTCCAAGTCTACATGCATTTTACTTCATGGACAATTTGTTTAACATTATTACTTTTGCTAACATGCTTAATAATTGTTTTAATATTTAATTTTTTTTAGCTGTTGTGTTTTTAGCAGTTTATACCATTTTGCTTTTCCCCAAATGATAGCAAATGCAATAGCAAGTTTGTGTGTGTGGTTGTTAGTACAATGTGTGTGTGTGTCTCTGTGTGTGTGTGTGTGTGTGTCCACTGCTCTCTAGATGTGCTGGACTGAATGCAGCCTCACAGCCTGCTCTCTCATAATGGCCAGTGTGGAGTCTTTTGAGTGGCTGAATCCGTAGCTTTTGCTGATGGATAATTGCACTCCCAGCCTCTTTGCCTCTCCTTTCGCAGCTGAAAACCAAGCTCATTGCAACGCATAAAGAATCCCCCTGCTGAAGAAGAGGGGGGGGGGGGTCCCCAAGTTGTCCTTGTGCATAAAAGTAGATTCTGCACTTCAACACCTTTTCAAATTAATAGTTGTGATGGGTCTATTCTGAGGCCGAGGTTTCTGTTCTGTGGCCTTTGTTCCTGCGTTTGATGTAATGGAAGAGAGGACAAAAAGGAGATGGGAGAGAGAGGGAAAATGGTAGTGAAGTGGGTTTAAGGGGCTGTTCCTGTGAGGGCTGAAAGGCGAGTGGCGTGAATGGAGGCTGGGACTGTTTAGACCCATGCCTGAGCTGTAAACAGACATGTCTGCCACAAAGGTGCGGTGCAAATGAGCACATGCTTGCGGCCGAAGTGAAAACCAACCCCCCACCCCTTCACTGCGGTCCGACCGCTACTCGTAAACCATCTCCTCAAGACATCTGGCCAATCAGGGCTCTGCCTCCCCCCCATCAGAAACATTTGGAGACCAACATTGGGTTTTATCACGCCTTTGGTGTCCACTCCCCTCATTTTGCAGCCATAGTGGAATACCCTTCTTCTACTCTCTCTCCTTTTCTTTCGTCTCTCATCCTAGTGCTTGGGCGGCTAAACTATTTTGTTTGGTTAATTGCGATGAGTATAATATACTAGTCTCTCGGTGGTCTGCCTGAGACAATTAGACAATCGCCAGCTTTTAATGAGACAGCACCCAGTCACCCACCAGCCCCCCTTTTCCCTCCTTCAGTGGACCTCTCGCTTTTTTTTTTTTTTTCAGGGGTGTTGGGGGGACATGGTAGAAAAGGTGATTGCCTGCAAGTTGGGCGTCCCTCTGAGTAATCAGGCTGGGAAAAAAAGAGTGAAAAATAGACAAGAATAAAAGAGGGGTATTTTGTCCTCAATCAAACTCTCATGGGCAACTCCCCTGTTTCTGAAAGGCAATGCGAGGCTTATGTTTCATTGCTTTAGAGCACGGTCGTGTCTGGGAATGGCCAGGTAATGAGCAGCCATTATTTTCAGCTCAGGTAGTGAGACGTGCGCTTTGTCACTCCTATAAGCAAGAGGGATGGCCCGAGGGCCTGAGATGACGGAACGCTCCGAGGGTCCATTGCTCCCCCCTTCCCCCTCAACAAATGGGGAAATAGTGTCTTTTTTTTAATGGCCGATATTAATAAGCAATTCATTACATTCTTGCTCCCTCTCTTTCCCGTATTAATTAATAACCCCACTTCATGTCATCAAGTGTTTCTAATTCACAGGCCCAATCTACATTTGTATAAAGTTATGAAGGGCAGGGTTTTTTTTTCTTTTTCATTGTCCCTCTCTTCTTGTCTTTCATTCTTGCCCTCCCCTTTTTGCTTGGGTGCTAATCACACTGTTACGACAAAGACAGGCTCCATTATTGCATCTGTGGCTAAGAAGAAAGGAAATGAGAGAGAGACAGGGGTTGGCCGTCACCTAACACAGGGCAATTAATCTTTTCATAAAGCGTTGTCAGGCGGCTAAAATGGACACAAATGGATGGCCAGCATTAACCGAGGGAGTGTAGGTAGGGATTTTAACAAGCGTTTACGAGAGACTATTTTCTCGCTAATGAAGTGGGGAATAAGTGACCCGCCACACCGGCAATGTACACTTAAAGTGCTGTCCTCCTTCATCGCCAATAGATGGACGGAGAGCATCTCTGTCAGCCAGAGCGAGATCTTAGGGCCTTGGTCCAGCACTGGCGGGGCTGAGATTGTAATGCTGAGATCACACGATTGCCTCGTGGTCTGCCTCTGCCTGGCCTGCCAATTTAATTAAAGCGCTGCAGCCTTTAGCCGCTGCAGCCAAAGAAGCTGTCCTGCCCTCCAAAAGAGCTTGTTTATTTAGAGCTGATGAATGCTTCGGCAAGTAATCCACTCTGAACTTTTAATGAGCCCTTCCCGTACCCCACCAGCGTAGAATGAAAGCGAGAGGCCTGGTCAGAGAGTTGACCTGAAATGGCATTGATTATTGGCTGTTCTGTGAGAGAGGCATCCATGTGTTTAGATCTGAAAGTGTAAGATGAGAGTTGAAAATTAAAAAGCTGCCTGAAGTGTGTGTTGTTAAATCACTTACTGGCTAAGCATTATGAAGGCTGGTCTTTGTCTATAAAAAATATTTTGATTCATTCCTCTATTTGTAGCAAACTGCAAATGTGAACAGTAATGCACTTACAATTGAAGTCTATGGGACGTTTTACAGAATAATTCAAGGGCTTTAACAAAAATATTAGAGTCACATTTCTGTTTTCAAACCCTCTTTTACTATCACCCCATATACTTACATTGTAAGTGCATTACAGTACACACACTTATTAGTTAAAAAACTGAGGTGTGTGTGGAAATGTGCGTAAACATACACTCACCTAAAGGATTATTAGGAACACCATACTAATACTGTGTTTGACCCCCTTTCGCCTTCAGGACTGCCTTAATTCTACGTGGCATTGATTCAACAAGGTGCTGAAAGCATTCTTTTGAAATGTTGGCCCATATTGATAGGATAGCATCTTGCAGTTGATGGAGATTTGTGGGATGCACATCCAGGGCACGAAGCTCCCGTTCCACCACATCCCAAAGATGCTCTATTGGGTTGAGATCTGGTGACTGTGGTGGCCATTTTAGTACAGTGAACTCATTGTCATGTTCAAGAAACAATTTGAAATGATTCGAGCTTTGTGACATGGTGCATTATCCTGCTGGAATTAGCCATCAGAGGATGGGTACATGGTGGCCATAAAGGGATGGACATGGTCAGAAACAATGCTCAGGTAGGCCGTGGCATTTAAACGATGCCCAATTGGCACTAAGGGGCCTAAAGTGTGCCAAGAAAACATCCCCCACACCATTACACCACCACCACCAGCCTGCACAGTGGTAACAAGGCATGATGGATCCATGTTCTCATTCTGTTTACGCCAAATTCTGACTCTACCATCTGAATGTCTCAACAGAAATCGAGACTCATCAGACCAGGCAACATTTTTCCAGTCTTCAACTGTCCAATTTTGGTGAGCTCTTGCAAATCGTAGCCTCTTTTTCCTATTTGTAGTGGAGGTGAGTGGTACCCGGTGGGGTCTTCTGCTGTTGTAGCCCATCCGCCTCAAGGTTGTGCATGTTGTGGCTTCACAAATGCTTTGCTGCATACCTCGGTGGTAACGAGTGGTTATTTCAGGCAAAGTTGCTCTTCTATCAGCTTGAATCAGTCGGCCCATTCTCCTCTGACCTCTAGCATCAACAAGGCATTTTCGCCCACAGGACTGCCGCATACTGGATGTTTTTCCCTTTTCACACCATTCTTTGTAAACCCTAGAAATGGTTGTGCGTGAAAATCCCAGTAACTGAGCAGATTGTGAAATACTCAGACCGGCCCGTCTGGCACCAACAACCATGCCACGCTCAAAATTGCTTAAATCACCTTTCTTTCCCATTCTGACATTCAGTTTGGAGTTCAGGAGATTGTCTTGACCAGGACCATACCCCTAAATGCATTGAAGCAACTGCCATGTGATTGGTTGATTAGATAATTGCATTAATGAGAAATTGAACAGGTGTTCCTAATAATCCTTTAGGTGAGTGTATATTCAAATGTCTAAAAAATATAGGTTAATATTGGCAAAGTGACTCTAATATGCCCACTTTATCTTTTATATTGGAATATAAAAAAAAAGACAAAGCATGAGAAAAATAATTTTATTGTAATTTTACTTTTTATTTGAAGTCTTACATTGAGTTGAGTTCTTGCAGTTAATGCAGGATTGGCTTCAAAATTTTGCTGTTTGAGAAGCCCTATTGTGAAGCTATTTTTCTAGAATACCGTGATTAAACTGGCTGAGAAAGAGATTAATATACTGTATTAAATGCAACCTGATATGATTTGTTTTCTTGGGGTTTGATATCAACAGTTTGCATTTGGAAAATTAAATATCATGAGGATCTGCATTACAGGACACTCCTTGAGTGATGGTCACAAAGAAAGTTGCTGTAAACAGCAAAAAATTAATAGATGCATTGCATGTTAAAAAAGTATGTAGACAAACTACATTTTGCCAGTTAATAAAAAACATAGCACTAATGTTTAAATTAGAGATTAATCTTTGATCAATATCACTTTATCGGAAGGCAATTTAGATATCCATAAGAAAAGAACCAAAACTTTGATTTGGGTGGGCTTAATTGGGTTACTTCCCCTAGAGTTTTTCTGGAAGTGTCTTAAAAACCAGTTCCCTTTCACAGTCCCGACATATACATGCAAACACACACTGCTCCCACACGTATTGTACTCTAGGGAGCTTGTCTCCGCGTGAGCTGAACTTTTTCTCCCCCCATCCAGAGCTGAATTTATTTTACATATGAGTGTGTTTTTCAGTGTCTGTCTCTTGTGATCATGTAGACTGTCTGGCAAGGTGTCATCGAACAACCCGGTCTGTGTGCTGTGGCCACATTCAGGAGGGACTCTCTGGGACATTTCAGGCTCCTGGTCCCTACGGCAGAAACTGAAGAGACAGGGGTTTTGAATAGTTAATGTGCGCACTCTTTGGCAGGTACACGAAATAGTGAAAAAAGAGACAGGTCCTGGTAAGTAGGTGGGGGAGGAGTGTGCTCAGTGTTTAATAAGCTATGGACTGCACCACAGCTGAATAGCAGCAAATGCAAAACTATTGTTCACAAACAATACTGGCCTTAAGAGTACCTGGATTGCATTCAATGTTTGTTTAGATGTGTCAGTCCTTGTTTTGTTTGGAAAAGTCTAGTTTATATATAGTTTTTCCCATGGTCATTGAAAACCTGAAAATGTAAGATTTAAAACAAGGAATTTTTAAATTGTGATTTCCAGGCCTGAACAAGTCATATAAATGTATACAATTTTAAAGTAATGGATGTCTTTATTGTGAAAATACACTTTTGTTGTTATGATCTGCTCTAAAATGTTTAATTGGCTAGGTATTCCTTTTCTGTAGAGATTATATAAAGTACAACTTGGGCGTGCAAGCCACAGTTTTGTCTTATTTGTGAGCAATTACTTTACGAATTACTTCTTTTTAATGATTCTTCTGAATCATTCTGAATCAAACTGATTTTATCTTAAATCTTTATCCTGTAATAACTAACTCATTGAACATTTATGAAAATTCATTGGCAACAAGTGTGGGAAACCTGTTTGTAGTATAGCTACATTTTCTATCATAATAATGATGCTTCTCATGCTCAGTTTGATGGCTGTTTGGAAAGTTTGGTTGTTTTAAATTGATGTGTAAAGGTTTCTCAGACCGAAGCACAGTAGGACCAATGTCCATCATTAAACCACAGCCACAAATTGACCTTCGATGTCATAGCTTGTGTTAACGCTGACTTTGTGCATGTGCAACACTCAAGAGGTAAGGAGCCGAAGACGAAGCAAACAAGATGTCAATGTTGCATTTGCGCCCGCCCACCCCTCACCCCTCCTCGTGCTCGGCACCCAAACAGTTTTAATTATATCTTCTCCCGTGTAGTGCGCCTCAGTAACCAAGGAGCTGACATTGATGCATGTGCTGATAAATCCACAAACACTGGAAACGAGATTAACAAAGATTTTGAGGAAAGGGTGACAGCTAATTTTGCGCAGTGGTCCATGTCTCATTCAGGAGTGATGTTTTGATAGAGAACCGGCTGAGAATTCAGGTTTCATATGGTGGAGTGGGATTAGATGGTAATATCAGGAGTTGCGGAGCATATGCACTTTTTAAATTGTTTTGCTGGTGTTTTCCCCCCTCTCACTCACGTTCCATGCATCATTTTGCCAGGTAGCCGTTCTTGTGCTTTTTTGTGTTTGTACTGATTTCGGAGTAATAAATGTGAGTTATGTAAGTGGGGAGGGTCTGTGTGAAGGTAGTTTGTTAAAAGATATGTTTGTATCTTTTGCAGAAATGTGATTTGCTGGTAGTTGGATAGACAAAGAAACATGCAATAGGGTGAAACAACAACTTAGCTCACTGTATGTGAACCTTTCTCATCAGAGGGCTAAAACGAATGGATTCGATCTTACCTAGAGCTAGTTATTAAAGCTAATGCCCCTCACCCATAATTTGCAAATCTACACACTGCAATTTGAAGCATTGATTTTATCATAGTCTACATATATCTATTATTTGCTACCACATATTTAAAATATACAAAAGGTAAAACTCTAGAGCACCAAAAATACACACAATACATGTACAGTTATTAATAATTAAGAATGGGATGGCGAAACTCTTGGTGCACATGAAAGCAACTGCGGAAAGCTCTGATAGTTTGGTGTACATGTTTGGGAAAGAGTAAATAAAATAATATTCGGATGGTCATGTGATCTCAATATAGTGGCCCCCCATAAGGCAGCCCAGCTCTATGAAAAATAAACTTCATTTATTGGGCTACAGATATGAGTCTTCAACTCATGTGAGTATATATGTATCATTTTAAGCTTATTTTTCATAAGTAATTTTCATTTATTTTGGGGTAAATCAACATGATCACATGGGAAGTCTGCACTTTGCCTAGAGATTTTCTATTCCCCTTGCATCAGTCCCATCATGCCAAGTTACTGACAAGTTCCATGTCCAAGCAGACATTTTTACATCGGTTCAGATATATTTACCTTATCCTGCGGTGTCCCGCGTTGAAACCAGGAAGTATTCATGTTCTAGTGATGATTGTGATTGAGAGGTTTCATTTTACCCTCTAAGATTATGTTTTCACTCCATTAATGGTTAGTTGGTGTTAGTTGGTAGAGTTAATAATGTATTCCTATTCACTGTACTACATCATTTACAGCTACAACAACTCGCATTACAACTTGCTTTCACCTGGAAAGTGGAACTCTCATGTGCATTCAAAAAATGTCCCACGTATTACTGATTGCACCTTTAATTGAGATGTAGCAACATATCTACCCAAACAACGTGAACAAAAATTCAATAATGGAGTTTATTTCCATTTGATCCAGTATGATTGGTCTCATTTGTTCATGATACTGGCTTTTAGATAGCTAAGACATATTATGAGTTGTCATTTATTATCCTTCCCAGTTGTGCTTACAGTCCAAATAGCACTGCAATAGTGGCCATTTTGTGTGTGTCACCCTGGTCAGTGTTTCTACAACCATCCCGACTGTGTACTTTTCTAGTTAAGTACGATGTTAAGTTACTCTAAATTGACCTCTGAATGAAGCTTCACATTAAGGGAATGAGAAACTTTTTTGAATATTATACATTCAGTAGCTGACAAGACACCTCAAAGTAAGATTTGGGCCTGTTTTACTTTCCTTTTTTAGTTATCTTTATAGAGACCCTGTACTTTATTCATATCATACTGGGTTCTCACTGTCGTGAAATAAATTTAATAATACAACGTCAGGGAATTTAAAAATTGTGATTTCCAGGCCTGGAAAATCCTAAAAAGCTCAATACACTTAAACGTTATGGAAAGTTCTATAGAGAATATGTATTTGTATAATTATTCTTAGCTCTAAAATAATAATTAAATTGCTCTTTGCTAGTGCAATCTCTCTTAAATGACTTCTCCCATAATCACAAATGACTGAAAAAGTCATGGACATTTCTATAGAGAATATGCGTTTTTCTAGCTAAGCTCAGCTCTAAAATATTTAAATGCCTTGAAATTGTTCTTTGTGAGTTCAATCCCTATACAATTATGTTTAAAACTCCTTATCCAGTAATCACAAATTACTGGAAAAGTCTTGGAAATTCCATGGTCAAAAGGTGTGGGGACCCTGTGTCACAATGTACACACCTGCCACACCCTTTGTTGGTGATATCATCAAGTACTAATCTTATCTGTGGAAGTAGGGTTTGTATATTGAACATGACTGACCTGTAGTTTTCGAACCAGCTAACTGTCTTTAGAGGCTTGATCTGCCTTCTTGAGAGAAAGGTATCTCTGCTTTATCCTTTCTCTCAGAAGACTAGAGACAAGCAGATAACAATCATATCTGCCACTACTGATTCCTCACATCTCTGTCAGCCACGTGCATGAGATGAGGGGCTTCTGAGACTGCTGACAATCCTCCACTCTCCACCCTGTTTTGTGTCTATATGGTAGAAACATCTTGTTTTTTTTTCTTTTTTCTTTCTTATTCTTTTTCTGCTCTCTCTCTCTCTCTCTCTCTCTCTCTATTTCTTTTTTTTCTCCCAGCAGCTTTCTCTTTCAGAATCAGTTCCCCATCTTCATTTGCAGGCAGCTGACAGCTTTTTTTACTTTTCTTTGTCATTTTCCCCCTTTCTTCTCACTCTTCTTTTGGCTTCTTTTCTCCATCTGCATAGCTTTTGTTTGCTCTGGCCCTCTCTCATCCCAACTTGATAATGAGGAATGCAGAGTGACCCTGACCTACATTGGTCTGGCGATGGCCTTTGACCTCCACATGTTCCACTCCATCCTCTTTTTTTGACAGCTTTATTAATTGCCTAGGGTTATGACTTATGAGTATGCAATATGTAAAACTAAGCAAACGGGTGAAGTTCAAAAAGTTTGTTTAGGTTTTATGGTATTTGTTTTCCATTTGTGTCATAGTTGTTTGTCTATTTTTTTGTGGGAAATGAGGTTGTCTTTATTGAACAAAGATTGCAGATTTACTTTCAGTGAGAATGCATACAGTGGCCCCAAAAACCACACATGAAAATGTAGGAATGTCTTTACATTATATAACAAAATATCAATTCAAGTGCCTTTATTGTTTTGAAGAATTTTAGAACAAACACACTTTTTAAGCAAAATAACTCAAACTAAATAGATACATTAAAATATATATATATATATTGAAACAAAATATAATTCAAAGTATTTGGACACTTTCTGTTTCGTCAAACTTAGTGGAACATGTCCATAATTAATGTGATGAACTTCACCCGTGTGAACTTAACTTTTCATACATTGACTTAAGATCACCTTGACGCCATTTAGTTAAAAGTAGATGGACAATATATAAATAGTAAAGAAAAGTAAAGTTAGTTCTTTGAAAATGTATTTTTGGCAGAAACCACTTGTTTTGATATTTTGTTATAACATGCAATGTCATTCATAAATTTTTAAGTGTGGCTTAAGTGGCCATAAATACTTATACTGTACATTATGCATCATGCTCATGCAGTTAGTAATGAAGTGCCAAAAATTAATCCTATTTGCACAACCAAAAGTTGTTGGACTGGTGGAATCAGCTCCACACATAACATACTATTTCACTGTAAAATATTCTTATTTCAACCAGTGGTCAGTCACCTTGTAGACCACCAGTACCTCTTTTACCTCTCCTTCTCTAGGGCCACAATAACAAAGCAGAGGTCAAGGGATTCCACTTTAACCCTTGACCCCAGGGGGTGGCCACAGTAAATGGTGTTCAGTAAGATTAATACCCTGTAAGACACTCATTATTCATACTCAGCCAGAGATAAATTACACAGAAATATGTAGTTTGAGAAGCTGTTTCCGCTCAATAGACCTTTAGCCTCTGGTCAGTTGCTAAATGTCTGGCTTAGTGCTAATGCACTTTTTATGGCCTCAATGTGGCCTGCAGTCTTGGACATTTCTTAAAGTCACTGTATACTTGAGGAAAGTTAGTTAGGTTATCTGGGTGTTGGATTATGGGCAAGTTAATTGGATTATGGGCAAGTTCTGACTGTAAGCAGACTGGTATCTTAAAAGAACTTGGGCATGAGGGTACCATCCCTTAGAATTAAATATATATATATATATATATTTTTTTTTTTATCCCTGCCTCTCATATGTTTGTTGGTTAAGTATTTTGACAAAATGTATAGTGGATTCACCTACCAATAAGAGTATAGCACTTTTTAATATACTTTACCATGTTTAAAAACATTCGGCAAAATTCTGATTATTTTCCCCCAAAAATCAGTGCAGAAAATCTCGATGAGGCTTCCATCTGTGCCCTTTTTTATTTGTTATAAAAAAATTGGGAGCAAATGCGACCATTGTGTTTAACCTATACATAGTTTATAGCGCAGTCACCTTGTAATAAACCAATAATCACATACAGTGCCGTTAACCTGTCTAACCAAGCGACTCTCTAAGGAGTAGAGCCATAACTACACATTCACTTCAAATCCCCTACTGTCCCCTCACTTTTCAGTATATTTTCATTTATATATGGAACAGTTAGACAAAAAATATTGTGGAGCAGCTATCATTCAGTGATCTAAACCTTCCATATTCCTCATTAAAAATGTACTGGTATGCCGAGGAGAAACAATATAATACGGGTAAAAAAAAAAAGGCTTTCTCACTGTATCACTAAATTATTAATTCCTCTGCCCTCACCTCTCCATGAGCTCGCATCTGGACCTCAGCATTGAGCTGATTGACCAAACTGTACAACAGTACATGTCCTCTTTATAGATGGAGATGGTGTCAGTATTGTGTATTTATGTTTGTTTAGGTATTTATTGTAGGTTAACATTTGTTGGAATATTTTAGGGAACATATACAGTATGTATTAGGTCTTGTAACTGGTCATAATTTCTTTGTCACTTTTTGCCTTTACTAGATCATTGTAAATGGTCTTGCAGTAGGACAAATGGATATATAAAAGTAAAAAATAATCCACGTAATTTCTCATTTAATGAGGTCATCAACAAATGCATTTTAATAGAAGAATTGTCAAAATGCTGTTTATAATAGTTTTGCATGAGTATAGCAAAACATTAACTTCATAAATGAGTCCATGTTATTGTGTTTGTGTGTGTAAAATATATATATATGTGTGTGTGTGTGTGTGTGTGTGTGTGTGTGTGTGTGTGTGTGTGTGTGTGTGTACACTGGTGGCCAAAAGTTTGGAATAATGTACAGATTTTGCTCCTATGGAAGTAAATTGGTACTTTTGTTCACCAAAGTGGCATTCAACTGATCGCAATGTATAGTCAGGACATTAATAACCTGAAAAATGACTATTACAATTTGAAAAAATGTTCAGAAATTCATCAAAGACTTCTCATGAAAAAATCCTCCATATGCAGCAATGACAGCTTTGCAAATCCTTGGCATTCGAGCTGTCAGTTTCAAATCAAAATCAAATCAAATCACTTTATTGTCACACTACCATGTACACAAGTGCAACAGTAGGTGAAATTCTTGAAGTTTGTCCATATACTCAGGTGACGTTTCACCCCATGCTTCTTGTAGCACTCGCCATAGATGTGGCTGTCATGTCGGGCACTTTACAGTCTAGCTGATCCCACAAAAGCTCAATGGGGTTAAGATCCATAAAACTCTTTTCCAATTATCTGTTGTCCAATGTCTGTGTTTCTTTGCCACTCTAACCTTTTATTTTAGATTTTCTGTTTCAAAAGTGGCTTTTTCTTTGCAATTATTCCCACTCTGCCTGCGCCCCTGAGTCTTCTCTTTACTGTTGCACATGAAACTGGTGTTGAGCTGGTAGAATTCAATGAATCTGTCAGCTGAGGACATGTGAGATGTCTATTTCTCAAACTAGAGACTCTGATGCACTTATCCTCTTGTTTAGTTGTACATCTGACCTTCCAAATCTCTTTCAGTCCTTGTTAGAGCCAGTTGTCCTTTGTCTGAAGACTGTAGTGTACATCTTTGTATGGAATCTTCAGGTTTTTTTTGGCAATTTCAAGCATTGTATAGCCTTCATTCCTCAAAACAATGATTGCCTGATGAGTTTCTAGAGAAAGTTGTTTCTTTTTTGTAATTTTGACCTAGTATTGACCTTAAGACATGCCAGTCTATTGCATACTGTGGCAACTCAATAACAAACACAAAGACAATGTTAAGCTTCATTTAATAATTTTTTTCTAGATTTTCTAGTACCAAATTGTAATGTATCATGATTACTCAAGGATAAGGTGTTGGAGTGATGGCTGCTGGAAATGGGGTCTGTCTAGATTTGATAAAAAAATCAGTAATGCCCTGACTATACTTTGTGATCAGTTAAATGACACTTTGGTGAAATAAAGTACCAATTTCCTTCCGAAACAGCAACATCTGTACATTATTCCAAACTTTTGGCCCCCAGTTATTTATTTTAAATAAAAGGACAATTTTAGACTCATAAATCTGATTGTATGTGCCACGTTCAAAGCCTTTGTGATTCAAATTGTGCCAAGTGCCAAGTCTACATATCATGCTTCACGTTGTACTTGATAGCACCACATACCTGTGGTTAAGTCACTGCTTACACACAGCCTCTCGTGGTTCATTTAGTCGATCAATACATTCAAAGGATGTGTATTTGGATCTCTGTATCACAGGTATTTAATAGTTTTTCTGTTTGTAGGTCAGCATTGTTTGTAGAGTAGTAAACAGTGATTCCTTTCTGCCACATTCACTTCCTTCTGAGCGATTGACACATTGCCCTCCTGTAAAAAGTTGACAAATTATATCTGTAACATTTACTTACACAATTGATAGCTCTGACAAATTCCACCTGCACCATGATTAATGCTACACCACCCCTGCTTGCCATCTTTTTCTCTCTCTCTCCCTCTGTCTCTCATTTTGTCTCTCTCTCTTCCCCCTTGCTCTTTCTTTGTCTCTCTTGCCCTCGAGGGGTTGCACAGCTCAGTGAAAGCAGATGTGTGTGTTTATATATGTGTGTGTCTGGCTGTGTGTGTGTCTTCGATCATGAGCGAGGTTTCCCAACATCTCTTTGATAACGCCAAAGCCCCGAGCTGTAACTACAGTGTTGTAAACAGCAGGACAGCTTAATCACAGCCATGTATCTCAGTCAGCTGTGCTGCTCAAAGCCTTGCTTATGTCTTTCCTTTTCTCTGCTTCCACACACAGCTGATTTACTGTATGGTTTTTAAAATTGCAAAAGATCTTATACTTCACAGTCATTTAATGGACATTTACAAGACCCAGAAAGTCAGTCTGAATAATGTGACACATGCACACATAAGTCTGCCTATATATTTCCTTGTTTCCTGGATACAGTGCGTGTGCATGTGTGTGTGTGTGTGTGTGTGTGTGTGTGTGTGTGTGTGTGTGTGTGTGTGTGTGTGTGTGTGTGTGTATGGAGGGACTGGGTGTATTTGTATAGGGGCAGTGGAGTAATTACAGGCAGTGCAGGGGGTGTCACACTGGGTCCCGTAAGATCCTAGTAAATACACTGTATAGAAGACCAGAAATGACTGGGGTTCCCATTCAAGCTCTGTTATTTATTATTTTATTTTTTTATTTGTATTGTATTTTTGTCCTCTTTTAGATAAGATTTTAAACTTTATTAATGTGATAAAAGTTTTCAAGCAGGCTTCTGACTTGCATTTTCAGGCATCGTTGCACTAAAAGAAAGCTTACAGAGTGCAACAGAGCGCAACAGAGCAGGTAGATCTTTACATGTTTTTTTTTTTATTAATGAAGTTATTTTAACTTGACATCACTTTTAACAAGGCTTTGAATTTGCGAGATACAAGACAAAATGAAACATCACATATACACACTGGTAAACAATTAAAAAATAGCACAAATTGACACAAAAAGGTGTGAATGGTCTCATGATAAATTGTAATAATTTGAAAAATATATTGTATTACTTGGCTTTTACAGAAATGTATTCCCATAGAGACCGACCATCCAACACACATAATTACAAATTGATACAATACAGGCATCAATTATTATCTAGGCTTCTACTCAAAACTTTATTTTAAGAAAGGAAATGTCTATGGACAAATTGTTGCTCATTCCATATTTATTTATGAAATAAATATAATTGATGAATGTGGATAACCTGGTATATGCTTTCCCTCATCTCATTACAAACCCAGATGTTTTCTAGTCTTCTGTTACACAAAAGTTATTTTCCAGTACAAATCATGGTTTAGGTTTAGGGTTTGGATATGGGGTTAGACTTTGGTTAGGTTAGGGGAAATTGTAAAAACACTAGTTCAAAACCTAGATGTTTCTCTTTCTTCCATGGTACACAAAACATTTTTTCCAATTAAAATCATTGTTATCTTTAAGGTTTTAAGGACTTAAAAAAATTTTTGCAAACTTTGTTGGTTGGTTTGTTTATTTTTATCTCTGGGAGTAAAATCTTCTTTTTTGTATCAGTGAACTTGTAAGACTTCTTATGATTTGAAAATCTCATATTATATGTACGATTTGTCATGAGACTCTGTGGGAATGACCCATTAGGAAGTTTTTAATCCCATATCTAACCAAAAGAAATTATGTCATTAAAATATTCGGATACTTTATTGTGAATTTTTTGGGTACTCTACTTGAATATTGAATTTTGATTGGTCTTTCCTTTCTTGTGTCTATTTAACTATCAATAGCCACTTTCAAACTGCAAAGACCACGTCATATTGTATTGATTTTCATGCTCAGCTGAGTGTCATGACAATATAAAATGATTCTGATGCTGCTTTTTATTTACACAGAACCAAATCCTAAAATGTAAGCTTATCTAAAACTTTGGTATTTTCCTCTGAAATTGTCTAGTCCATCATTTAAGATTCTTTGGTGCTGTGTATGTGTGTGTACCCAGCCCCTCCAATCAGGGCTTGGTATATTTGTACAGAGGAGCAGAAGGGACTGTGGTTACGGTGGGTGGAGGGTGAAAGCAGTCTTAATCTTGCAGAGAGAAAAATAGTGAGAGGAGGTTTGTGTGTGGTATCTTGTAGAAAAGTATAATGGCCTCTCGCACAGCAGAAAAGAAGCCCATGTAGCGCCACTGACAGACAAGGTCACCCAGAACTATGGGGCGGGGAGTAGAGGTGGCCTTGAAAGGCAGGCCTCAATCCCAGCCTCACAAGGCTCTGTTTTATAGTACTGGATCCTGGATTTACATTCACCTAGAGGGTCACATCACACCGGCTTGTAATGAAAGGCTGAAATACAGAGCCATGCTTGTGGCTCTCACCTATTTTCTGTCTCACAGTATGCGATGGGGAGCGAGCGCTGCGTTCTTGTTGGTCAGTCGGTTTGTATTGTGTGTAACGTGTTTCTGTATTTGTATGGGTTAAGCAAATGTGATTGATTATAACATTTGATTAACATGGTTAAGGGGGCAATTTTTTGTTTTGTAATCACATTTATTTATTTTTTCCATTTGCATCTCTGTGTGAGCATGCAGCGTCCTTGATATCTCTACCTCTCTGATTGGCTATACTCCTCTGCCGTGGGCATTTTCACAGATGAGAGCCAATCAGAGGAGAGGACACAGTGGGCCAGGCCAAGGCCGCGCTGTAATGGAGTCTCTGTCCATCACTTTTAACACAGAGCTGCTCAATACCTCCCACTTTGATCTCAAACACATGCATTTTTACACGTCAACATGCTTTCTTATTGTAAGTCCTTAATACAGGTTGGTGTGGTATACTTCAGCATCCAGTTGATGCATTTTTATCTAGCACATGCACAAACACATGCACTCCTGACTGCTATCATGCACGCTTTGTATCTGTCAAGTGTTGTTCTCAGCGCCTGGCCCAAAGCAGTATACACTTCATCAGAGAGAGAGAGCAAGAGAGACAAAAAGAGCGAGAGATTCACACTTCAAAGCCAAACAAAAGGCTGCAAATAGATAAAACACCGGGCTGTCCGTCAAAGCAGAGCTAAAGGTGCAGTATCATTACCAACGTCTCATTTCAGCCAGTCTGACTTGAAATATTTTGAGAACGGGTGATTTAAGGGACACAAGATCATTGCTGTACTTAACAGAACAACTTCAAACCAAATTGTCTGAGGAAGCGTCAGAATTGCCATTTTTATTAAGGGGTAATATTTGCCCCATTTAATTGGTTTTTAGGGGCATTTCTTTACCAATATGATGGTGTTTTCATCACACCTAGTGTGTCATACATTTATGTCAAATTCAACGAATAGTTCACCCAAAATTTACTTAAATTTACTCAATAATATACTATATTATTAGCTATCAAATAGCTTCAGAAAATGTGGAATATAGTACACATGTTGTGTGATCGTTTAACACACCTTTAAGATATCTTAATGGTGATTTTTGTTATAAGAAAGCTTTATGTAAGGAACAAACTTCATTTAATTAATTTAGATGAACTTTAATTGAAATACAGTGTCTAAGCTTGATAGGGCTAAAATAGCATATTATAAAATATATTAAACATCAAATGTAGGATAACAAATAATAAACAATAGAATTCACTATGAGACATTTTTGTCACATTTGATGCCATTTTTGCCCTGAAATCTGGTTAATTTCCAACCCTTGTTGTGTTTATATGTGTAAACATGCAAATATGATGTGGATGTTTTAATGGTGGTCAATGCTTTATACCTTTTGTTTGGCAGGATATAAATTTGTGCTGGCTCTTTAATTGCAAGCTCTATACATTACCAAAGTAGGCTCTAAAAAGGTGAGATGTTTTGTTATATACTTAAAACAACACTGACAAATATCCAGATAATTTTCCAGAATGTCACAGTGGTGTCAGTCACAGCTCTAAGAGATCAAGTCATTGTTGTATTATGTGCAAGAAGTCTGCTTTTCTGAGACAGGCAGACAAAAGAGCACTAAAGAGGGAGTCCAGTGGCGGGTTATGGGGGTCTGAGCCCCAGTGAGGGGCCACATTGACCTGCGCTGACCGCTGGGCCTAGGGGCCAGACCCCGTCGCCACTGCCACTCAAGGAGGTGCTTGCCAGGGCAGGAGGGCATGGGAAGAGCCCGGGATATGAAGAACATGTCGTTAACAGACAGAGAGAGACTCTAGAGTCTCTATAGATAACAAGACACAATAGATTACGAAGTTCCAGCACTAAACATAGCATCAGAAAAGCCTACCCATTGAGGCTTGTCATTTGTCAGTAACTAGTATAGACTTAAGACTGAAATTCATCATATATATATATTAGGGCTGTCAATTTGTTAATTCAGTGCGATTCATTTTATTAAAAAAAAACCAATTAATTGCAGTATCCCCAGACCGTAATAAAGAAGATTCCTGAGAAATGCAAGCTTGTAGTACCACCTGTTTACTCCAGTGGGCATAAGCAAAACTTCAGCTTTATACAGTGTTAATACAGTGAACAAAACAACCCTTCAGCAGACATGCTTTACGTTCTTGCACTCAAAACACATGATGGAGCGCAAATCCAAGCTAAGGGATCTCAAGATGTGTTGTTCAAATTATTAAACTATATTTAACTTGACACAGCAACCTAAAAAATTTATGTTTATGATGCAACGCACCCGAGACGCTACAAAAGCATGTCTGACACAGGTGTACATTGACGGGTCCTTAAACAAGCCCTCATAATAAATCTCCAACTGATTGACAAATTCACTTGTGAAATGGATTGCTGTGAACTGTATGCCAATGATTGATTTATGATCAATAATATGGTAGTAAACAATACATTGTATTATAAAGCCGCTTTTTGTATTGTCTTATCAAAGATGAACTCTTCTGCCACAAGAATGTAATGCTTTTTAATAGAATTATATAAAATTATTTTTGTTTGAGGCGCTTTCTCAGCAAATATTTGTATATGCGTTTAATTGCAATTAATTAACACCATGTAATTAATTCGATTAAAAGTTTTAATCGATTGATATCCCTAATGTGTGTGTGTGTGTGTGTGTGTGTATATATATATATACAGTATCTCACAAAAGTGAGTACACCCCTCACATTTTTCACATGGAGTTCACCAGAGCTAGTGGATGTTAGAGCCCTTGTGCTTCTCCACCTTCCATTTGAGGATGCCCACGGATGCTCAATAGGGCTTTTTTGGTCGGCCATGGTGAGGCCTGTTCTGAGTGGAACCTGTCCTGTTAAACCGCTGTATGGTCTTGGCCACCATGCTGCAGCTCAGTGTCAGGGTCTTGGCAATCTTCTTATACCCTAGGCCATTTTTATGTAGAGCAACAATTCTTTTTTTTTTTCTTTCTTTGCCATGAGGTGCCATGTTGAACTTCCAGTGACCAGTATGAGGGAGTGTGAGAGCGATGACATCAAATTTAACACACCTGCTCCCCATTCACACCTGAGACCTTGTAACAATAATGAGTCACATGACACCGGGGAGGGAAAATGGCTAATTGGGCCCAATTTGGACATTTTCACCAATGGGTGTACTCACTTTTGTTGTCAGCGGTTTAGACATTAATTGCTAGATGTTGAGTTATTTTGAGGGGACAACAAATTTACACTGTTATACAAGCCGTACACTCACTATTTTACATTGTAGCAAAGTGTCATTTCTTCAGTGTTGTCACATGAAAAGATATAATCAAATATTTACAAAAATGTGAGGGTGTACTCACTGTGTGTGTATATATATATATATATATATATATATATATATATATATATATATATATATATATATATATATAGTTGAAGTCAGAAGTTCATACACACACACACACACACACACACACATTTTTATAAATATATATATATATACCACATATCCAGGCTGATACTGATCCATTATATATATATATATATATATATATATATATATATATATATATATATATATATATATATATATATATATATTTTTTTTTTTTTATAATAGGCTTCGTGCTTTTAGAATGTGTGCTTCTTAAAATTTTGCCAACATTTATGTCATTGTAATGTTTTGCATGCGGAATTACATTTGGTGTTTTTCTTGTATTTATTTACTCACTGAATTGTAATAGGTCGTTTTTTCTTGGATCTGTTTGACCATCTTTTACCACATTTATCCAAACCATTTACACTGAAAAAAAAAAATATGCGGGTTGAGTGTCAATACCACAACAAATGCAGCATTACATTTAGGCATAAACCTAAGCCTAAGCTGAAAAGATGTCTTTTGCTTATTTTTGTATTAATTGGTTTAAATGTATGTTTAAACTACACTCATCATTTGTTTATGTAGGAAGGTAATGAATTATTACCATTGTAAGATATTTTTGGTTTATTATCACATTTTTAGTAATTTTTTATTACTAAAAATGTGTGAATCTATTTGTAAAGTGTTGGTTTAAAGAAGCATATTAGATTTCACAAAAAGTGTAATGAAAGCCTAATTAGAGTTTATTGCAAACAAGACGTCTGAACAGTGCAGTAAATATGAGACCAGTGAACTGCATGAACTTGTCAGACTGAGCCAAGTTTTGAACGCTGATGGGTCAGAATTTTGTCCACTCCTATTAGCAGACATTTATGCAGAATAACTCTATAACCACTACTATCAAACATTTTTAAACAAAATATGTAAAAAAAGGGCAGGGAGAATTTGTTGGTCTCACCAAGGCTCTGTCTCTTTCTAGGTCATTTATCTAAACCTGCCACCAGTGGGCAGTGGCACCGAGCTCCACTCAGCCTGTCTCACCACACAGTCTAACCACAACACCACACTAAAAGCTGACCGACATCAGTTATGTGACATTAGACTGTCAGACAGGAACAAATAACTACAAATTCAACCCCTCGTCTGGTCGGTTCAAACTAATAACTCTCATCTACACCACAACTACTTTTGCACACCACATGGTGTCTGATTCGTTTTCAAAGAAAGTTATGTTTACTTAATCAGTAAATTATTCTAAGTTCAACAGAAATTAATTACATTGGCTATAGTTTTATAATTTAACAATCCAATGTGGTTTTTGTTTTGAATGTTTAATATGCACATATTTTCAATTTGTTTTACATGTACTCTAAAATGAGTGTTTATAAGTTTAAATGAGCAGCTAATAGTGTTATATTAGGTTTGTTATTTTATTTATTAGACATATTAGTAGAAGGCTGGCGAGAGCTTGTTTGTATTGATTAGATTGCGAAAGTGCTTGCTTTGTAGTCCATCATAAGAAATAATTATAATTGTTAGTTATTGACATACGTTAAATTATTAATTACTGTAGCTGATTTGGTAATTACAACTTTGTTTTTCTGTTGTTGCTGCTATGCAAATTATTTAAAGTTCTTCTGTAGTGGGAAAAATTATTTGAAGGAAAAAAAAGATTTTAATTAAATTGTGTTTACATTTTCTATGATATATTCTTGTTTAATAGTTTAGTCATAATATGTTTTGTGTTATATGTGGTACAAGCAGGAATGTATACAAAGAAACTTTTACATTGTAGAAAAATTTTGTAATTTATATACTTGAAATAATTGTCATTTGTTTCATTAAACAGTAAATCATATTTTTGTTGTGATGCTGATTAAAAAGTGATTAGTTTTAATTGCATCACTTTTTAAGCACTTGTTGCAGAAAAAAAAAGTGAGTTTTGCCATTGGCATGAAGTATTTTTCATTATGCTCATGGGTCAAAATTCACCTCTAGCAATCCGGAAGAAACTGCAATTTGGTTTTGTGATTATGTTTGATGGGAGTCTGGAGTGCATTGTGCAGAAGTGTTTGAGCTGGGCAGCAGAATATGTCTACTCTCCAAATGGACACTTTATTATTCCTGGGAGACACTTATGCCTTATAGGTTTAGACATATTCAAAATTTGACAATTTGTCTATAATTCAACATACTCACTTAAAAGCTGATAATGTGTTTGATTCAGTTTTTATATTCGATTATCTTTTTTAAAAAGCAACCCAACATTTTCTTCACAAAAAAGTAACCTAACAAAACACATAGTTTTGACACATAAACTGAAACTGCCAATGCTACTAACATGCATAACATAATGTGTTTCAATTCTCATCTGTATAATGTCACCAGATATAGCATAAGAAATGTAATAAATAAATAAATATAAAACTTTACAACAATTATAAATTTTTAATAGAATAAAAAAATATATATTTTGAATATTTTGTCTTTTTAAAACTTGGTGAAATTATTATGATTTTTATTTTATTTTTTAAGCCTACATTTTCTCCACAATATATTAACCATTATTTATTCATTTAGAAATGTATCACAGTAACTGTATTCCTCTCTATGCTCATAGTCAGCACACTAACCCTAACTGAAGCTGGATTCTAGCACACATGAAAGCAACACTGACCTCAGTTCTTCATTGAACGCTGGCTCTAATCCCTCTCCCAACAGTTCACTCCTCTACTTCAGGCCGCACAATGGCGTGACTCACAGCGCTGGCATACACGCCTCTCCCCGGACACCTTGCTTTATTATGAGGGGCCGGTTTGTTTTGGTAACTCAAGTACAATGAGAAAAAGCACTGCTGTTCATTTGTTTGTGTTTTTGTGTCTCTCAGGAGGGCTACGGGGTGATTGTTTTGAACCCCAACGAGAACTCTCTGGAGGTGGAGAAGATTCCGGATCCATCCAAAAATCCGTCCCCAGACACCTCCGATGAGCCGGCTGAAAAGAGAGAGAGGAAGGAAGAGAGGGACAACAAGAAAAAGAAGGACTTATATGAGAAGTATCGCAATCCACAGAGGGAGCTGGAGACAGAGCACATCCCGATACGAGTGAGTGGTGGAGGGAAGATGATGGTATGAAAGAGAGAGAGAGACATGTGGGGTGAAACAGAGGGTGAGAGAGGATTAAGGAAACTGAGCGAAAGGGCCACACATGTGTGGTCAGATTTAGTGTGTGTGTCTATGTGTGTGTATGGAGGGTTAGGCCTTGATTCAATGAGTGTTTGCTGAACTCACATAGACTTGTTTCTCAAATTTCTCTCTCTCTCTCTCTCTCTCCCTCTCTCTTTAAATGTCCCATGGAATCATGTAACAAACATGGTTTTCTTTCCTTTTTTGACATATTTTATATTGAGACAATCATTTTTGGGTGTGGGATATTCAGATAGATAGATAGATACTACAATTGAGCTACATATCTTCATAGTTTTATTGTGCACACATACAGTGCAATACTCAATCTGCCACAAACTTGCACTTGTGTACAGTGTACACACATCAAATGCATGCTTAATCAAATAAATCTTTTCAAAACCACAAGGCAAATAGACGAAACAAGGAAACATCAGTTGGAAATTGTCTGCAGAATGTTAGCGCTTTGCTTTATCACCATTTGACGGCTACGCCACATGTCGGCCTGTGTGTGTGAGACATGTAACACTTCTTGTGCTGTCATTTACCGCCGTTGACTCAATAGCGGTGTGTGAGCTGTCAACGCACTTCTGAGGCTACCTACACACACACACACACACACACACACACACACACACACACACACACACACACACACACACACACACACACACACATTTTGGTGCAGCTGTCATTATGAGGACTCTCCATAGACATAATGGTTTTTATACTGTACAAACTTTATATTCTAAACCCTAACCCTACACCTAAACCTAACCCTCACAAAAAAAAAAAACTTTATGCATTTTTACATATTCAAAAAAACATAATTTAGTATGTTTTTTTAAGTGATTTGAATTATGGGGACACTAGAAATGTTCTCATATACCAGATTTATAGCATAATACCCTTGTAATTACCAGTTTGTAACCTAAAAAAAATATTCGTAAACCACCTAAACCTACACACACACAGGGAAAAGGGAAAACGTCTATGAACTAGCCATCAGTGAGTGTGAATGTGAGATTTTAACACCTCTTCCATTTCTGAGACGCTTCATCAGTGTTGGTGTGGTGAATAGGACGTTTTTCTCCAGGCTGCTGTGTATAAGGGAACAACTCACTGTCAATATCTATAAGAGCTCACCACTACTGATATCTTTATGTGCTGGTGTGCGTTTATGAGTAAAAGACAGATAAACTGTGTGTGGACCCACATCACAAATGGAAGGAGGAAAGAGGAATTCACAGTAGGAATCCATATTAATGTCTTAATAAATATTTCAGCTGGGATAGTTTTGGATTCATATAATAAGGAGTCTCTGCAACTCTTGCTCACTCTCTCCTTCTGAATCTTTGCAGTGTGAGATTGTTAGACTAGTCTAGTTCTACTGGATGGACTTGATATTTTCTGCATTCTGACGTCTGTCGGCTTTCCACACGCTGTATTATGCAGCCCCGTACATAAATTAGCTATATATATATATATATATATATATATATATATATATATATGCATAGGATATCCAATAGAGCGCAATTCTGGATTCCGGAAGTAATTTTCCCATACATTTTTTTGCATAAGCTTTTCATCAAATCCTCCTTAAAAGAGTTGCAACCAGCTCCAAGGTGAATCACAACATAAACTTAGTTTTGAGTCGAAAAGTAGTTGAAAATCTGACAAAAAGATAAAGGTTCAACACTATGTATTTACTGTAATTTACGAGGGCACAAACTACAATCCCATGAAGCATTGTGAATGTGTAATTAAATAATAAACAATGGGAATATATAAAACTATTGATTTTAGGTTGTTGATTATACATATTGAAGCAGTATATTTTACGTTTATTGCAAACTATTCCAATATTTACAAATATATAAGAAGTTTAAGGGTGAAGGGAGACCGGTTGCATTATTCACAGTGTGTCATTGGAGTGGGCAGTCGCTACTGGGCACGTTTCACTGGCTATGCTGGTTACATTTCCGATTGGTGAAGCGTTCTCTGCTGGACCATGGGTTATGTAGTTGTTCACCAGGAATTCCATTATCAAACACATTATTTAAACAATGAATGTGAAAAAAATGCAGACTGATGGAAGTTGTAAAAGCTCTTTTGCGGTGTAGTGCTTTATAAGGTTGCAAGAAAATGTTAAAGGGGCTATTCTGAAAGGATTTCAGGCTTTATTTTTTATTTTTTTTACTTAATATATAAATATAATAATATCCTGCAGCACATTGTCAGTGCCTTAAGTGTTATTATTCAGTTTTTGAATTGAAGCAGTTTAAAGAAAATAATTTGAAACATGAAACGATAAGATGATTTTATTCAAAATATAGTGATAAATAGCAGTATTTAACTAAATATTCAAGTTAACTAAATATGCAACTAAATTTCAATTTTAAAAAGATGGCAAAGTCCCTTTATAGCTCAATTGAATTAGTCAATCATTTACATTATGTGAACTAGTTAATTTACTTGAAGCTGAATAAACCAATTCACTAAACTGAATTCCCAAATGCTAAATATAATGAATTGTTTATTTTAACTGGTTAATTTAAATTAACTCTCCGAAAGAACACATTCGCTTAAATTATTTGGATTTCCCAGTGCTACATATGCCAGAGTGAACATTTTAGGTGAGCATGTTTGATCACTCCCTCGTCTTCATTGCTGCATTTGCAATACAATGTGACAAATGTAGCATTGTGTGACACTACAGTGCAACTCGTTGGAAATGTTGCTTGATACTGAAAATGCTACACTATTGTGAAAATAGCCTAGCTACTGTCATGCTACTGAAAAATATAGTTAAGTTAAGTAGCATTGCTGCTGTTATTTACTTCCTAACACTGGTACAACCATGTACTAATCACCATGAATGTAATTAGGTGGGCAGCTAAATGTAAAAGTTTAAGAATTGATAATTAAAATAATTTATGTTGATTGATCACTTTTCTAAATATTGGAGGGCTGACATGTATATGTATGTCAATGTATATGGTTGTATGGTTCTGCACAGCACACACATAAACATGCTTTTGCGGGTGTGAAGAGTGCTAGCCATTCGTAACAGAAACATTGAACTTCTACCTGTACTTATATGGTATAACCACACAGATGTCATTATTTGGTGGTTCATAAGGACATTATGTCTTATCAGATTATTTATGTGTTGTAGAATGCATTTTTTTACTAATTTGTTCCTGCTGCTTCTTACAAAATTCAGATTGCACCAATGTGCAGGTACATGCGTGTGTGTGTGTGTGTGTGTGTGTGTGTCTATATTTGTGTGTGTTTTTGCCTCCTCTCCACCCATCCTCTCAGCTCCTAGAGTAGGAGGCGGGTCACACAGAGTCTCATTCTCCCAAACTTTTTAATCTTTTATAGTGGTATTATACACAGCTGAACCTCCTCTCCTCCCCTCCTTGACTCCCCGTAGAGTACCAGACCACCTGCATGGCGCTCCGGCCGGGCCCTACAGTTCCGGGCTTTGGTCGTGCTGAGTTGATTAATACACTTCCTTACCCCCATTAAGGAGCCCTTAACTGCCTTCAGCACTCTTACTTTTTAGCCCCCCTCGGGTTGGAAGCCCCCAGCCCTGCCTAATCTCCTAGCACTCTTATATCACAGTCACTGCAGCCCACATTTGCAGACGCACAAGAAGAGGGGTGGACATGAGAACCGGGGGGCCGAAATAGTGGGGGTGGCATACAAACTTTTTTTGGGAGTTCACTTTACTCTGAATTTGAAGCCTAATCCAGTTACCTATTTTCTGTCAGCCAAGCGGAGGAATAGCAAGAACAAAACCCACATTCAGAGCTTAAGAAGCTTCCAAAGATTTCATTCAGGCCTGAGCGAACCCAGCTTAGGGCCCCAGCCCCAAGGGGAAAAGAGCAAGTGGACAAAAACCCCAGTCCGTTCAGCCTTTCTCTAAAGCACCCACTTATTTTTGTAAATGACTAGAATCCTTCTCCTAACACTTTTTTTTTCTCTCTCACATTTCGTATTGTTGCTTTTTTTTTTTTTTTTAAATGTTCAGAGCAAGAGAGAAAGGGAGAGCTCTTCGTAAAACATTCAGAAGCAGCAGCTTATGGGAGGTGTTTTTTCTTTTCTCTTTGTGCTCTCTACATCTCTTCGTTTATTCTTTTCTTAAGTGCCTGAAGAACTTTAAGTTTCTGATCCTTCTGGTGATGGTATGAGTTTATTGAACGCTTGAGCACAGCGCTTCTCTTCGGCTCTTTCATACATCATGTACACTATGACCTAACACGAGAAAAATAAAACATCCATTGACATTAGGCCTCTGCTTATACCTTGTTTTGAAACACACAGTGCTGCCTCTCTTGAATGCCATGAAATGATTTCTAAGGTAATTGCATTTGGGTGTCAGGTGTGTTATAGCTGTCAAATAATGTAGAAGAATACAAGGATGGCCTTTATAAAGTCAAGATCAAACTATTCAGACTCAAACCAGCACAACCAACACCAATTTAAACCATTTTTGTGAAAAAGGTGTCTTGTACTATGAAAAATAAATGTCTCTCCAAATGTATAAAGTCAGAACCAAGGACAAATAGATGCAGTGTCTGTAAAAGTATTTGGACACTTAAGCCGCACTTAAAAATGGATGAATGTCTATGCATTTTACAACGAAATATCAAACCAACTGGAATTTTATGTATTTTTTACACAAAATATACCACATGCACACTTATCAAGATAAAACTTGTCACAAAAGTATTTTTTTTTTTTTTTTTTTTATACATTTTTTGTTTAATATTACTATATAACATTAATAAACTTTCTGGTTGTCAGACATTAGTTGTGCATATGTAATATGACAAACTTCACACTTTTAACCCTAATAAGTTAGCAGAACACAACAAATGTGAGGCAGTCAGTTACATAATGTATTCATTTATTTATTTTAGTTAATAAACTCCCGACTTTCAGATTTTGTGCTACACATGCATGATAATTGCTCTTAACTTGAAATATTGAGTAAGCTAAACCGTACATTTTAAATGGCACTTAACAAAAATGTAACTATTTGGATGAACATAAAGTTACAGTGTAAGTTCAGCTTAAATACTATATGTAGAGGGAACATAACTAGTACAGTGAATAATAGCACGCTGAATGCATGCTACTTGGAAACACTATGCTTTGATTTGCAATTGTTCAACAAGTAAATCAATATACTGTAGAACAATCTTATATTGTAACTGTCCTCAACCTAAGCTTAAACTCCAATATTCACCATAATGGTAACTCCCAAAAACTTAACAGAAACTCAACAAAACATTAACAAGTCTCCCCCTTTACATTCATCTTGCACAAAGACACGTTATATAACACTTAATTTTAACATATACTCTCCCTGTCAAGTGCAATGCATGCTGGGAATTAGAAATCCCCATTCTCAGTTTCAGTTAAATTTAAGTTCCTGTAAATTTTTTAAATGTATATGAAAGTGAAAGTTCTAAATAAACATCAAGGATAATTTATTTGAAGTAATTTATTAGATTTTTTATTCTTAAAACTATTAATTATTTTGAGCATTAGGGTTTACAGTGCATCTGTTGATAATCTGCTAAGGCACTTGTGTGAATGTGAGAGGACTGACTTCATACATTCATTAAAAATCATCTTGAAAACAGTTAACTAAAAGTTAATATAGTTCTAAGAAAATGTGTTGCATCATTTGTTTGCATGTGGCATATTTTTTGCTTGATATTTTATATCTTAATGCAACAACATCCAGACATGTTACCAATATTTCCAAATACTTTAAGGCCACTGTATGTCTTAAAAAAAATATATATATATATATTGTAAAGCAATTATGAGAGGCAGACTTTTGCGTTTTCCACAAAGTCTCTCCAGAATCCTGGAAATTGCACCAATGAGGTTATTGATATGAAGTTTTCGGCATGAGTTCAAGGGGTTGGGGTTTCTACTTTGTGTACCTCTAAGACGTCCTTTGTCTCCACAGGAACAGCATCCATTATTTATCCCTCGTCTTCTCTCTCACGTTCCCCTGAGGACGAGAGGAATCAGTGTTTTGGAGATGTACTGTTTCCCAATGCCTGGCTCGTACATCCCTAACCTACATGTCGATTAGATATGGCCCTGCAAAGCCGGAGATGTCATGAGACTTGTATTCGGGCTCGGCTTGTATCAGCCTCAGTCAGTATTTGTGTAGTTCAGGGTCACTTCTGGAGGTCCTCAGTGTATATGTGAACTTTGGCCTAGAAGACCTTCCACATAACCCACATTGCAAAGACAAGCGTGGGGAACAAATGTGGTTATCAGATGTTTATAGTGTGTGTGAGTGTGTGTGGTGTCTGGTCTGTGTGTGTTTATTTATTTTGTGCTTAACTTCTGTACATTGGACTTATGTGGTAGGATATCTATCAACTAATATTATACAGCATATCAATGTGAAAAAGTGTATTGCCACAGTGTCAGGGTGTTCTGGGTTGTTACCTGGGTGGCAACATTGCTATGTGGTTAATAGGGTTCCTCAGTATAATGACCAAAGTAAAAAGAGTCCACTCCTCAAAGATATCCTGTTCCCTAGATCCATAGAATGGTCTCTGCTTCACTGTAAGTCTATTTGGAACGTTTGAAGCATATTACTGGTAATTGTAATACTTCAGTCAGTTGTATTGCATGAATAAATAGGAACGAGTAACCAATTATCTTCGCAGATGTTTCAAAGTGTTGGATAGGAGGCTAGCTAAAATATTATGCCTGTATTTCATCTGATGCTTGTATTGTGTCTAAGTTCTGTTGAAAATTAATACATTATGGTATGAGCCAAGTCTTACAAAATATTAAAATGTTGTCATCTTGTACAAATTATAACGAGTTGTCATGAGACACTATGTTGGTTTTGAACAAGTTAAAAATATGAGCAATAGACTTTGTGTAGGTCCCCCTTGTGCCGCCAAAACAGCGCCAATCTGCATCCTTTTTTCTCACTGCAATTGTACAGAATGGTTATCTGAGTTACTGTAGACTTTGTCAGTTCGAACCAGTCTGGCCATTTCTGATGACTTTTCTCATCAACAAGGAATTTCCATCCACAGAACTGCCACTCACTGAATGTTTTTTTTTTTTTTTTCTTTTCTAGAAGTAAGGAGTAGGAGTAAATTCTAGAGACTCTTTTGTGTGAAAATCCCAGGAGATCAGCAGTTACCGAAATACTAAAACCAGCCCATATGGCACCAACAATCATGCCATGGTCCAAATCACTGAGATAATTATAATTTTTTTTTTCAGATTCTTATGGTTGATGTGGATTGAGTATTTCTGTAACTGCTGATCTCCTGGGATTTTCTCCTGTGAGATAAGTGTTGGCGCTGTTTCGGCGACATGAGGGGGTCCTACACATATATTTATACTATTTTTAATCACGCTTTGCCTCCACTAGTTCAATTTGAATTGCTCTGCAATTTGATAAAAAAATAAATAAAAATACATTATATATATATATATATATATATATATATATATATATATATATATATATATATATATATATATATATTAGGGCTGTCGATTTAACATGTTAATTCGGTGCGATTCATTTTATTAAAAATAACGCCTTAAAACATTTACGCAATTAACCGCAGTGCCCCCAGACCGTAATAAGGAAGATTCCTGAGAAATGCAAACTTGTAGTACCACCTGTTTACTCCAGAGGGCAGTAATTGAATATTCAGCTGTATGAGCAACACACAATTTATACAGTGAACAAAACAACCCTTCAACAGGCAGCAGAACACAAACAAGCATTACGTTCATGCGTTCAAAACACTTGATGGTGCGCAAATCCGAACTAAGGGATCTCAAGATGTGTTCTAAGTATTAAACTATGTTTAACTTGACTCATCGACCTAAACATTTTATGTTTATGACGCAATGCACCCGAGACAATACAAAAGCATCTGTCTGACGCAGGTGTACATTGAAGGGTCCTTAAACAAGCCCTCATAATAAATCTCCAACTGATTGACAAATTCACTTGCAAAATGGATTGCTGTAAACTGTATGCCAATGATTGATTTATGATCAATAATATGGTAGTTAACAATACATTGTATTATAAAGCCACTTTTTGTATTGTCTTATCAGTGATTAACTCTTCTGCCACAAGAATATTATATATATATATATATATATATATATATATATATATATATATATATATATATATATATATATATATATATATAATTTAAGTATATAAAGATAACTGTATAATTATGTCAACAGGGGGCTTTCTCAGCAAATATTTTTATATGCGATTAATTGCGATTAACTAATCGAGACACCGTGTAATTAATTTGATTAAAAATTTTAATTGATTGACAGCCCTAATATATATATATATATATATATATATATATATATATATATATATATATATATATATATATATATATATACATATATATATACATATATACTGTGTATATATAATGTATTTTGATTTTTTTTGTCAAACAGCAGAACCATTCAAATTGAACCAGTGGAGGCAAAATGTTATTAAAAATGGTGAAAAATTTAAAAGAAAAGTTTACCAATCACAACACCTAAAATATGCACTTTCCCTTTTATATTGGTGTCAAGTTAAACCTATAATTTTAATGTGTAAAAAAAACAAAAAACAGATATGTTATTCGTCAACCACCCATAACTCTTTATTGTGGGTGTATATAGAGAGAAAAACAGAGAGGGACCTATAAATGTGAAGTGTCTTTGTGTCTTAAGCAGCTGTCTCTGTGTGCCTGTATTTGTGTGTTGTCCTCTTTTATTTTTTCATATGAACTGCTTGTCAACCCTTGCCACTGTCTGAGATCTTCTCGCTCTGAAGCGGTGCATTGTAACTGCTCTTGGGGCGAACCCCACTGAAGCTCCCCTCAGATGTCTGCTCCCAATCTTCCCGTTAGGTCAACCAAGAAACGCATCCAATCTGCTGTCAGAACCCAAACCAAGGTCCTTCACAGCAGGCCTTCACACACAAACCACTGTCTGTGCTGCTCGCCCATGTCTTCTTCCCCCTAACATCAATTAAAAAGAAGCAGTAATTTAATCTGACAATCACAGGCTTTGAGTGAGACAGGTTGATATGTCACAGAGATGACCTTTCTGCCCACATGCAGCCAAGAGCTGTCTTTTGCAGAGGCCTTTGTAGTTTTTAATGAGATATTGATTTGGAACAATGCACTACCAAATTTTGTTGAGATTTGCTCCATGCTAACAAGGTCACAGTGCTTTCACAGTACAGTCTTGTGTTTATCAGCACCGTACCCCCCATTTCCTGTCCTCCCTAAGCATTTTGTTATTCTGCCCACATATTCCCAGTTGTCGCATTTGTCATCTTACTGGCTTTCGGTGGGCTCTCTAATCGTTAATTACTTGTGATTTTCAAGTCATCTTAGTTCATGTTCTCTCCCGCTGCAAGATATAAGGGTTCCTGCAGCTGCCACACTCTTTTCTGAAGGAGCACCTTGTCTGGAACTGGCCAGGTGTGGAGGGCAAATCTGCAGGAAGTGAGTGCCAGTGCTTGTTTAGCCAGCCTTAGTCATCTAGTGTTCCATGCATGCTAACAGCGCTATCAGGAAGTCCACACGCCACCATGAAACCCAGTCCCAGCCTTATCCAAGTATACAAACCCAGCACTCACACTGCCAACTTTTCAAATCACTCAGCATTATCGTCTTTCCCAGCCTCCGATTTCTTGCTATCAGTCCGTAGTCCTGTTAGTGCTAGCCATGTGGATCTAGCAGAAAGGTGCAACCAGCTACCAGACATTTGAGGCACTTAATGTGAATCTCAAAGAGAACAACAAAATGGGTGTGGAGTGTTTTTAGGATACACAAATGGAATTAATATAA
Organism: Xyrauchen texanus; assembly: GCF_025860055.1. Taxonomy (NCBI): domain Eukaryota; kingdom Metazoa; phylum Chordata; class Actinopteri; order Cypriniformes; family Catostomidae; genus Xyrauchen; species Xyrauchen texanus. The sequence continues at coordinate 21,278,406 of NC_068278.1, forward strand.
ATTTTTCTTAAAATGAGCCCAATTACTGCACCGAATAGTTTAATTGGAACACAGATTAAATTAAACGATTGTTTTTGTGTTCCCAACATGATTGTGGTGTTTTCAAAAGTTACAGTTCCATCGGTACATTTTATAAAACCAATATAATTTCAACCGGCAACATAGTATTCTCAGTCTAAGAGTGTGACCTCTCTAGTTATACAGTACACATACTGGCTTAAGTGATGAAAGCATTTAATGGAATCAAAAGCAAGGGTAATGTGATTGTACAGATAAAGGATGGGCAAGGAGAAGGTGGGAACTGGCTGAACCGTCAACATAAAGTTTAATGGTCAACATAAACTTAAACCAACATGAAACATAAGGACACACACACAACACAGCCGTGTGAATCTCTCCCCTGAACCGGTGTCTCTGGTCTTCCCTTATCTCGCTCTCCTGCTGTTCAGCTGATTGAGTGCCGGCCATGCTCCATTATGGCCAGGCCACACCCTCCTCTTCGTAACATTCCTCCTACACCTGATTAAGGCCGGGGCGCCACTGGTCTGACTAAGTCCCCCCAAACTCTGGAGGGGAGACACTGCCCTTCCGGCCGTTCTGTCAGCCAGTGGTCCACCCCGCCTCCTGCGAACCTGGGGGAGAAACGAGGGGAAGCGTGGGGAGAGGGAAAGGGCAAATGGAGACACAGAGAGAGTGGAGAGAGAAAGAAGAAATTCTTCGCCGGCTCCCGGACTTAATGTCGCCCGGTCATCAACTGCTCCTCCACCCTCTTGCAGATGCCAGCTCGCTCCTCCCCTGTGAAAAGCTCCTCTGCTGTGAAAAGTGCAAATCAATCCCAGAACAACAGCAAAGGACCTTGAAGATGCTGAAGGAAACAGGTAGACAAGTATCTATATCCACAGTAAAACGAGTCCTGTATTGGTATAACTTGAAAGGCTGCTCAGTAAGGAAGAAGCCACTGCTCCAAAACTGCCATAAAAAGCCAGACTACAATTTGCAAGTGCATATGGGGACAAAGATCTTACTTTTTAGAGAAATGTTCTCTGGTCTGAGGAAACAAAAATGTAACTGTTTGGCCATAATGAGCATCATGTTTGGAGGAAAAAGGGTGAGGTTAGCAAGCCGAAGAACATTATCCCACCCGTGAAGCATGGGGGTGGCAGCATCATGTTGTGGGGGTGCTTTGCTGCAGGAGAAACTGGTACACATCACAAAAAAGATGTCATCACGAGGAATGGAAATTATGTGGCTATATTTAACTCTTTCCCCGCCAGCGTTTTTAAAAAAAAGTTGCCAGCCACCGCCAGGGTTTTGGACGATTTTCGCTAAACTTTAGTGGCCCGCAGAATATTTTCTTCCATGAATATATGAAGATGCTATATATCAAAATAAAGATCTGGGCCTCTGCTTTTAGGCAAAATAAACTATTTTATTTAATCTTCATTTGTTCTTTTTTTATTGCGACTTGAACAGAGGTAGGTTTTGTCAAAAAACAACATTTCAGACAAAAAGCTGAGAAAAAGGCATGTTTATGTCTGATATTTTGAGCTTCTCATACTCCACTTCTTCATGTTTGAGACGATCGCAGTCTGTTTCTTTGATCAAAGAGTTGCGTACTCTTTCAAAACATGCGTAGGGGTCTTCCTTACCGTATAACACCTAAAACACGGAAACCCGGAAAAGTCCGTGTTTGGCGGGGAAGCGTTTTTTCATAAAACACGGAAAATTCCGTGTTTGTCGGGGAAAGGGTTAATCAACATCTCAAGACATCAGCCAGGAAATTACTCCAAGCATACCTTCAAAAAGTTGTGGCAAAATGGCTTAACCCTCTTGGGTCTGAGGGTGTTTTGGGCCCTGGAGAAGTTTTGACATGCATTGCCATTTGTGCTTTTTTCAGTTGCTTTAAAATATATTAATGGCTAAAGTCTGATAACACTGTATTCAACACAAACTGGGCTAAAATAATATGTGAGCAACGTGTGTACATGTTTGTATTTTTGAGAAAATAACGTTTATGTGTGTTTTTTTAAAAAACTTAAATTTTAAGTCATTGAAATAAGGCCATATAACAAACACATAATAAACATTTGTCCACAAGCCTTTTGAGAACTGGATGTTGTAGCCTAGAGTTTTTGCTACAAATAATTTGAAAACCATCCTGATCACTCATTTATACAAAACAATATACTAATTGAACTTTTGCAAGACAATTTTTGTGTTAGAAAGGTCATATGCGAGGAGGCGTGAACTATCATGAATATTGAGGTGATTCACACCTGAGAAGAAAAAAGACCTCTCCCCTGGGCCTATCAATGAGGAACGTGACAGAAAGAGAATGAATGTGAGGAGACTTAATGATCAAAATCAAGTTTTAAGTTAATAGAAGTAATCTGACTATACATTTTCTTTAAATAAAGACTTTACTTAATTTTAGACCTACACTATCGTTTAAAAGAAGTCTCTTCTGCTCACCAAGAATGCATTTATTTGATCCAAAATACAGTAAAAACATTGTGTGAACTCTTTTTACAATTTAAAAGAACAGTTTTCTATTTGAATATATTGTAAAATGCAATTTGTGATCAAAGCTGAATTTTCAGCATCATTACTGCAGTCATCAGTGTCACATGATCCTTCAGAAATCATTATAATATGCTGATTTTCTAATATGGTCATGTTTAAAGTGTATGTTACTCATTTAACCTGAACACATATTTGCAAGCACAAGCATTGATGATGATGAGGCAGCGTAAACACTAAATAAAATATATTCTTATATCATATTACATATCATATTTATATCATACAGCATACAATTGAAATACCTGCTTTAGCCGAAACAGCATTTAAATGTAACTAAAACTTGCTGATAATACACTGAATCTTGGCTGGCAAGTCTGGAAACAGTCCCACTAGTAAAAAATGTACATGTTTATATAAAATAGCATGTCATGAATAGCATGAAAATGACTTACTCATCCGAAATTGTATCTTCAGCTGGATCAAGTCTCTCTTCAAAATGTTCATCGGAGTCCGCTCTTCTTCTGAGGAAAATGTTAACTCTTCCTTACTATCCAGGAGTTTCCTCGCCTGTGTATCATTATAAACGCGCAGTAAAGTGAATGAATTGTGTTTACATCAAACCTCACTGTCGGGGGCATTTACCATTTGCATTGATCGCCTCAGCACATTAGCGTATGAATGGCGTGCTCTGCTGGTGGGTGTGATCACATTAGCTATAATGAGCTGAGCCAGGAAATTAATATTTGTTTTAAATTTTAATTGTTTTATTTAAAAGTAGAAATTAAGCTTTCTTTAGACATATGTTTCATGTTTGTGTGATAAGTATTCGTGGAGTTTCAGTAAATTTTTGTGACATGTTTCAGATATATGCTCGTAGAGACATAGATGTCTGATAGCTCACCCTTTTTATTTTCTTTATTTTACAAAAGCACAAGACTTTGTTGTTATTGTGATTGTACACAAATAAAAGTAGACACTTTATAGTCTCTAATGATGTCTTACACTTATCTGTATACCCAAAAATGATGGAGTATTTTAAGTTTTTTCCCGCTGTAATGACGAAAATATCCAGCAGGACGCGCTGGCGCAGGTCCATCGACCCCATAGGGTTAAGGACGACAAAGTCAAGGTATTGGAGTGGCCATCATGAAGCCCTGACCTCATTCCAATAGAAATTTATGGGCAGAACTGAAAAAGCATGTGCAAGCAACGTGGCCTACAAACCTGACTCAGTTACACCAGTTCTGTCTGGAGGAATAGGCCAACAAACTTATTGTGAGAAGCTTGTGGAAGGCTACCCAAAATGTTTGTCCCAAGTTAAACCATTTAAAAGCAATGCTACAAAATACTAACCAAGTGTATGCAAATTTCTGATCTATTGGGAATGGAATTAAATAAATAAAATCTGAAATAAATCATTCTCTCTACTATTATTCTGACATTTCACATTCTTAAAATAGTGATCCTAACTGACCTAAGACAGGGAATGTTTTCTTTGATTAAATGTCAGGAATTGTGAAAAACTGAGTTTAAATGTATTTGCTAAGGTGTATGTAACCTTCTGACTTAAACTGTATTTGCGACAAGTTTTACAAAAATCTGCAGGCCAATGTCTGTACAACTAGAGCTGCTGCTTTGAAACTAGTATGACCGAGATTGCTTCCCAAAACACTGACACTGTGTGCAAGTAGGAATAGAAAATGAATGCTGCTACTTGAAAATGTATCCAAAAAGAAACACGAGGAGAGGTGCTCATTGCCACATGGGGTTCCTGTCAAAACATCAAATTGCCAGTTGGTAGCAAAGGAGCAAGTCACTCAATCTCCAATGCAGAATGTTTATTTAATAGGCAACAAAACATTAAAAAGCAATGCGTATCACAGACTAAATGCCTTCGTCCATGCCCTGATGAAGGCAGCTAGTCTGTTCTGGTGATAATACAAACCATACAATTACCTGACTTGCTTTTTAGATGTTTAATAATTTAACTTAATAAAATTAACCTTGTCCAGCTGAAAGGTACCACTGGCCATTGAAATGAGCATGTTTGCCTAGTGTGGCCAGAAAGACTTTGCTTGGTTAATTCTGGGGTTTGTAGAGGTGGCCTCTGGAATTGTGAAAAGGCAGCTGAATAGCAATTTAGCAACAATCATTCTGTATATATTGTGCAAGTTTGTTAAAACAGTACAACAAATAGCAAATTGTCTATTGATGTGCATGCCTCCACCCAGAACTGATGTCACTTTGCTTAAATGAGTTCACATTTACTAGATTATCTAGTCAAAAAAGAGTTAATAATGTTGACAAATTATACAGATGTCTAATTTGTCAACATTATGAACAATTTTGAACAGCACACTATATATAGTAAATATGAACTAATTTAAGCAATTTAAAGTCAAACCCATGGGTTGGTTCAGTGAGTATCAACAGGTTTTAACATGGTCCATTAGCCTGCTAAATGACGTCAGCAGAATAATAAAGTTGTTCAGAGCAGGAGCAAGTTATTATATTTGCAGTGAAAACAAATACAGACATAGTAGGTTTTGGTGATAATATTGATGTTTGAATCTGCATGACCAAAATATTTTATTTGGCATATTGGACATTCTATCCCTATGTGGAATAGTGTCTAAAGATAGACTGAAATAATGACAATGTTTCTATACAGTTTTATTAGTGTAACTCGGATGGCTTTTTAACAACTGTTTATTTAATTGGGGCGGCTGTGGCTCAGGTGGTAGAGCGGGTTGGCCGCTAATCGCAGGGTTGGTGGTTCGATTCCCGGCCCACATGACTCCACATGCCGAAGTGTCCTTTGGTAAGACACTGAACCTCAAGTTGCTCCCAATGGCAGGCTAGTGCCTTGCATGGCAGCTCTGCCGTCATTGGTGTGTGAATGTGTGTGTGTGAATTGGTGAATGAGATGCAGTGTAAAGCACTTTGGTAACCGCTAAGGTTAAAAAAGGCGCTATATAAGTGAAGTCAAATATGTCACCACAATTCATTACTCATATTCATTTGAATTATTATCTTTATTTGTATTATTATTTTATTATTATATTGATATAAATCTATATGTATGGATTGTTAGGTGTACAGTTAAATTGTAAGAGACACATGAATTATGTGAGTTGTCTTTTAGGGATAGCGCCAGAACTTGAATCAGTACATACTATAGTTGTGTTAGAGCTGTGAATCTTCAATGTATTTATTTTTTTTCATCTGCTTGCTGACATTGAAGGTGAGAGGGAAAAAGATATGCTGGAAAAATCTGTCATACTGTAGTAAAAGTGAGAATCCTTTTGTAATTTCCTATATTCGGCAAATTATGAATTCATGAACTGTGATATACATATATATATATATATATATATATTATACATACACTCACCTAAAGGATTATTAGGAACACCATACTAATACTGTGTTTGACCCCCTTTCGCCTTCAGAACTGCCTTAATTCTACGTGGCATTGATTCAACAAGGTGCTGAAAGCATTCTTTAGAAATGTTGGCCCATATTGATAGGATAGCATCTTGCAGTTGATGGAGATTTGTGGGATGCACATCCAGGGCACGAAGCTCCTGTTCCACCACATCCCAAAGATGCTCTATTGGGTTGAGATCTGGTGACTGTGGGGGCCATTTTAGTACAGTGAACTCATTGTCATGTTCAAGAAACCAGTTTGAAATTATTCGAGCTTTGTGACATGGTGCATTATCCTGCTGGAAGTAGCCATCAGAGGATGGGGACATGGTGGCCATAAAGGGATGGACATGGTCAGAAACAATGCTCAGGTAGGCCGTGGCATTTAAACGATGCCCAATTGGCACTAAGGGGCCTAAAGTGTGCCAAGAAAACATCCCCCACACCATTACACCACCACCACCAGCCTGCACAGTGGTAACAAGGCATGATGGATCCATGTTCTCATTCTGTTTACGCCAAATTCTGACTCTACCATCTGAATGTCTCAACAGAAATCGAGACTCATCAGACCAGGCAACATTTTTCCAGTCTTCAACTGTCCAATTTTGGTGAGCTCCTGCAAATTGTATCCTCTTTTTCCTATTTGTAGTGGAGATGAGTGGTACCCGTTGGGATCTTCTGCTGTTGTAGCCCATCCGCCTCAAGGTTGTGCGTGTTGTGGCTTCACAAATGCTTTGCTGCATACCTCGGTGGTAACGAGTGGTTATTTCAGGCAAAGTTGCTCTTCTATCAGCTTGAATCAGTCGGCCCATTCTCCTCTGACCTCTAGCATCAACAAGGCATTTTCAGCCCACAGGACTGCCGCATACTGGATGTTTTTCCCTTTTCACACCATTCTTTGTAAACCCTAGAAATGGTTGTGCGTGAAAATCCCAGTAACTGAGCAGATTGTGAAATACTCAGACCGGCCCGTGTGGCACCAACAACCATGCCATGCTCAAAATTGCTTAAATCACCTTTCTTTCCCATTCTGACATTCAGTTTGGAGTTCAGGAAATTGTCTTGACCAGGACCACACCCCTAAATGCATTGAAACAACTGCCATGTGATTGGTTGATTAGATAATTGCATTAATGAGAAATTGAACAGGTGTTCCTAATAATCCTTTAGGTGAGTGTATATATATATATGTATACAGTGCATCCGAAAAGTATTCACAGCGCTTCACTTTTTCCACATTCTGTTATGTTACAGCCTTATTCCAAAATTAAAATGATTAAATTAATTATTTTCCTCAAAATTCTACAAACCCATAATGACAATATGAAAGATGTTTGTTTGAAATCTTTGCAAATGTATTAAAAATAAAAAACTAAACAAAAATCACATGTACATAAGTGTTCACAGCCTTTGCTCAATACTTTGTTGAAGCACCTTTGGCACCAAGCACAGCCTCAAGTCTTTTTGCGTATGATGCTACAAGCTTGGCACATTTTGATTTAAGCAGAGTGGCCAGACAGAAGCCACTCCTCAGTAAAAGGCACATGACAGCCCTCCTGGCACTGCCTATTTTTAGGCAGTTTCTCCCATTCTTCTTTGCAGGACCTCTCAAACTCCATCAGGTTGGATGGGGAGTTTCGGTGCACAGCCATTTTCAGATCTCTCCAGAGATGTTCAATTGGGTTCAAGTCTGGGCTCTGGCTGGGCCACTCAAGGACATTCACAGAGTTGTCCCGTAGCCACTCCTTTGTTATCTTGGCTGTGTGCTTTGGGTCTTTGTCCTGTTGGAAGATGAACCTTCACCCCAGTCTGAGGTCCAGAGCGCTCTGGAGAAGGTTTTCATCAAGGATGTCTCTGTACATTGTTGCATTCATCTTTCCCTCAATCCTGACTAGTCTACTAGTTTCTGCCACTGAAAAACATCCCCACAGCATGATGCTGCCACCAGCATGCTTAACTGTAGGGATGGTATTGGCCAGGTGATGAGTGGTGCCTGGTTTCCTCCAGACCAAAGAGATCAGATTTTGTTTCTCATGGTCTGAGAGTCCTTCAGGTGCCTTTTGGCAAACTCCAGGAGGGCTGTCATGTGCCTTTTACTGAGGAGTGGCTTCTGTCTGGCCACTCTACCATACAGGCCTGATTGGTGGTGTGCTGCAGTGATGGTGGTCTTCTGGAAGTTTCTCCTCTCTCCACAGAGAAATGCTGGAGCTCAGTCAGAGTGACCATTGGGTTCTTGGTCACCTCCCTGACTAAGGCCCTTCTCTCCCAATCGCTCAGTTTGGCCGGGCGGCCAGCTCTAGGAAGAGTCCTGGTGGTTCCAAACTTCTTCCGTTTACAGATGATGGAGGCCACTGTGCTCATTGGGACCTGTGCCAGATCTGTGCCTCAATACAATCCTGTCTCGAAGGTCTACAGACAATTCCTTGGACTTCATGGCTTGGTTTGTGCTCTGACATGCACTGTTAACTGTGGGACCTCATATAGACAGGTGTGTGTCTTTCCAAATCATGTCCAATCTACTGCATTTACCACAGTTTTACTCCAATCAAGTTGTAGAAACATCTCAAGGATGATCAGAGGAAACAGGATGCACCTGAGCTCAATTTTGAGTGTCATGGCAAAGGCTGTGAATACTTATGTACATGTGATTTCTTTTTTTTTTTTTATTTCTTTTTTTTTTGTTTTATTTATAATAAATTTTCAAGATTTCAAACAAACTTCTTTCATGTTGTCATTATGGGGTATTGTTTGTAGAATTTTGAGGAAAATATTTAATTAATTTTAGAATAAGGCTGTAACATAACAAAATGTGGAAAAAGTGAAATGCTGTGAATACTTTCCGGATGCACTGTATATACAGAAACATCTTGAAATGAAAAATATGGCTAGAAAGCAAATTGAAAGAAGATGTTGGCATTGCCTAATTGGGGTCTATTTTTTTCAAATAACATGTCATAATGGATTGCTAGTCAACTGGTTAGTAGTCACTGAATAGTGTCCACTGCTTTTTTAAGTATAGTATTTTAAACAGTTGGTGTCATATGAACTCATGCATAATTCAGCCAGTGCTGTGCACTTATCGTGTAAATAATAAAAACAAATTTAAATATTTTAATCAAATATTTTGAAATGTTTTAAATCTTGGTAGTCCATCAAATAAAGTCAAGATGTTAAAAATTGCAGTGGGTAGTGCGTTTGAGGTTCATTCATCACACAGGTAATTTTAAACACTTTGGCAAATTTGTGTTAAAATGTGTTACAGCACTGTCCTGCAGTGAGACATGCTATATAGTATGTCTAAAACCATTTTAAATAGTGTTTTCACAATATTATTATTATTATTATTATAAATATTTTATTGCCACATTAATTGAGAGACTTCTTGGAAGTCCTTATTATTTGTCAACTACCCACAAACATAAGCAGAAACATTGAGGCATGTGCAACAGGTCTGCACACAGTGGGAATCTTTCAGGCTTTGCACATGTATGGATAAGATGAGGGTTGACAGAGAGAGAGAGAGGGTGAACCTGTCACAAGGAGCCAGTCTCAATGGGCATATTGTTTCACAGGGGCTAATTAACCCTAGGAAATAATTACACAAATATGCAAATGCTGTTTAGATAAGTGTGGCCCCTATCAGAGGAGATAGTCAATCATTGGGGGGAGTTGGAGGGAGTCTGTAGTCTGTGTGTGCTTGCATACTTGTATGTGTGTGTGTGTGGGCCAGGTGTCAGACTCTGTGGTGGGTTGATAAGGGAGGGGATGTTACCTGGTTTCATATGGCATCACCCGTGTGCAACACTTGAGACTTAATGAAATGCGCACACACACACACACACACACATGCTCGGACAGAACAAAACAATGATCAGTCCCATACAATAGTGGGGTAATTTTAAACACTTTGGCAAATTTAGTAAGGCATCGGTAACACTATGTAATAAGGTTCCAATCGTTAGCACTGGTTAATGCATTAGGTATCATTAACAATATATTGTTTGCAGTTTGCAGTGGTGGTGGTGCAGTGGTCTAAAGCACTGAACTGGTAATCAGAAGGTTGTCGGTTCGATCCCCACAGTCACCACCATTGTGTCCTTGAGTAAAACACTTAATTCCAGGTTGCTCCGGGGGGATTGTCCCTGTAATAAGTGCTCTGTAAGTCGCTTTGGATAAAAGCGTCTTCAAAATGTATCAAATAAAATACAAAATAAATACAATTATGTTTCTTGATACATGTATTAAAATGTTAATTAAGGCAGTATTAAATGACATGTACACAAATATAACATTTTGGTAGTTATAAATTAGCTTTATGAAACTGAATATTCAATGTGAAATTATGCAGGTCAGAACTTGATTCTATCAATTGCAATTTTATTGGATTGTGAAAAGTGTATTATTTGTTGATATTAATGTTTTCTGCCCACAAGGCTTTTGGTTATATCAGCAGAAAGGAAAAGTAATTTCGGAGGTGGAACAAGTTTTACAATTTTCATTAAAAATTATGAAAAGATTTTTGTTGTTATTTTTTTAGAATAATGTGCATTGTTGAACTTTCCTCCCTGTGACTGTGCAGATGTTTCTGAATCGTGAGTAGGCCTCATTGAAGTGTAAATGTGCTAATGTATTCTTCTATCTAATGTCAGATGTTGTGGAAATACTAAACAAGCTGTTTAATGCAGTTCAGTTTGGACAGTGAAAGAAATATAAACATTAAAAGGCTTTTAGATTCCATAATTTAACGCATTTTAAAATGAAACCGAATGTTCAGTGTTAAATAATGTCGGATGAGGCAAATTTATCAGTTGTGTATGATGATTTATTATTTATTTATTTAAAACAAAAATAACATGCACAGTTTAAATGTGCACAATTCGTCCGGGGATATTTATTAAGAAAGGGCTTATGGGCTGGTACCCATTTTCACCCGTCACCCCATCAAGAAACCCAACCATCCAAGGAGATCAGGGCTCAGAGCTTTCTACCAGTTGCATCACACCGTAACCCCCCCCCTCTCACCAAACTGTTTATTTACTTTCATATTTGTGTCCCATCGCCAATATCTCAGTGACAGGAAATCTCTTCCCTCCTGCCAGCTCCTTCAGCTCTAATTCACTTATTATTGTGCTTTTCAAAAAGCTAATCAATGTGAGAGAGCTGATGCAACACAATGAGAGAGAGGCTAAACAGATATCAGAGCTGCAAACTTTCAGGAGCTGATAGTGGAAAGGGAAATCTCTCAATATCATGCAGCTACACAACATGGTCATAAGGAGGACACCCCCTTCTAATTAAACGTTTTGGCTTTACCCCATAATTCCATTACATAATTTATGCATTGTAGTGTATATTGCTGGCGTTGAAGGTTTCAGAAACTCACATTTACTTGTTGCTAGCAATTTTCTTCTAATTTAGTTACTATTCTCCATTAAAACGATTGCCGTATTTGCTAAGCAAACACAGATCGATGTTGCTGGCATCAGTGAATGAATATCCTCTCTTTCTCTCTCTCTCTCTCTCTTCTCGTATTCGTAGAGCATTATAACCCCAGGCCAGTGTTAATTGTGAGTGTTGTGTGTGCCCTGCTATGTGACCTTCCCGTGTAGGCCGATTATGTGTTTATCGCTTGTATAGAGGCCGTATTGATCAGTCAGTGGGGTACAAATTAAGATTTAAACTTGACGTCACACAATCTATTGAGTTTTGCATCGGAGGCATTTGCAGCATGCAAGACTCATTGATTTGAGTAAGGTTTTATTTATCTGAGTGAGTGTGGCAGTGTGCAAGTGTCTTGAGTTAGTCTCATACTTCATGGGATCATATCATACTCATAATATCATAATTATATACTAATATATATATATATATATATATATATATATATATACACACACACACACACACACACACACACACACATATATGCACACATGCTGGCAGCCAACAGTTGGGAATAATGTACATATTCTGCTGTTATGGAAATACCAAAATGGCATTAAACTGATCACAAAGTACGGTCAGGACATTACTGATGTAAAAATCAGCACCATACTGTACTGAAAATATTTTTTCAGTATTTGAAAAAAGGCATTTTTGATCAAATCTAGACAGGCCCCATTTCCAGTAGCCGTCACTCCAACACCTTATCCTTGAGTAATCATGATAAATTCCTAATTTGGTTCTAGAAAGTCACTTGTCATTGTATCAAACACAGTACAAAGCTATTTGGTTCGTTAAATGAAGATTAACATTGTCTTTGTGTTTGTTTTTGAGTTGCCACAGTATGCAATAGACTGGCATGTCTTAAGGTCAATATTAGGTCAAAAATGACAAAAATGAAAACGCTTTCTCTAGAAACTCGTCAGTCAATCATTGTTTTGAGGAAAGAATGCTACAGAATGCTTGAAATTGCCAAAAAAACTTTGTATGAAGATTTCATACAAAGATGTACACTACAGTCTTCAAAGACAAAGAACAACTGGCTCTAACAAGGACAGAAAGTGATGTGGAAGGCTAAACAAGAGAATGAGTCTCTAGTTTGAGAAATAGGCCTTGTTCAGACTGCCTCTATAAATCAGATTTTTTGCAAATGTAGATTGTATGCAGATGAGTTTTTGATAGTCTGGACAGCAAAAAAAACACATAAAATCTGATTTTTCAGAATCGGATTCAAACCACATTGGGAGGTGGTTTTACATTTTCAGATGCGTCTCAGTCTGGATGCTCTGGCTGCTCAATTCTGATTTCAAAATGTCTTTTGCATCACTCTTAACACGACACACAACAATGATGTCAAGAATCGGTGATTGCAGAAAAGAACATCACGATATTTATCAGTCTCCTCCATCACAAAAGAAAAACTCAGTGACGAAGGAGACTGGTAAATATTGTGATGTTCTGTTCTGCAGACACTGATTTTTGACGTCATCGTTGTGAGATCTGCACCGCGATTGGACAGGGTGCTTATTTGGAGAGCTAGATGATGCATCTCAGTTTTTTTTTCAATCTGTTTTGAAAGCATCGTTAAGTGGTTTCACCTACGTCGTTACCAAAGCAACACATGCAGATAGGTTGCCTATTTCTGAACGCACACATTTTATTTGATCACTTGCAATTAATAGTGTGGACAGTCTGCCTGTAAAGATCTGATTTGAGAACAAATCCGATTTGTCTGCAGTCTGAACATAGCCATAGACACCTCACATGTTTCATGTACAACAGTAAAGAGAAGACTCATGGGTGCAGGCCTTATGGGCAGAGTTGGGATCACATCATTTATATGTATAAATGTTTTGCATCTGAAAATACTAAATATTATATGAAACAAATGACAATAAAATTCAAAGTAATCTCTTCAGTAATCAAAATACCAACCCTGACTATGGGAAGAATTGCAAAGAAAAAGCCACTTTTAAAACAGAAAATCAAAAGAAAAGGTTTGAGTGGGCAAATAAACACAGACATTGGACAATAGATAATTGGAAAAGAGTTTTATGGATCTTAACCCCATTGAGCTTTTGTGGGATCAGCTTGACTGTAATGTGTGTGAGAAGTGCAGCCACATCTATGGTGAGTGCTACCGGAAGTGTGGGGTGAAATGTCACCTGCTTTTCTGGACAAACTGACAGCTCGAATGCCAAGGAGCTACAAATTTGTCATTGCTGCTAGTGGAGGATTTTTTGCTGAGAACTCTTTGAAGTAGTTTAATCATTTAAAAAAAAAAAAAAAGAAAAATTGGAATAGTAATTTTTCATGTTATTAATGTCCTGACTATATATTGCGATCAGTTGAATGCATCGTTTGGCTGTGTGTGCATGTGTGTGTCTGTCTGTTTGTGTGTGTGTGTGTGTGTGTGTGTGTGTGTGTGTGTGTGTGTGTGTGTGTGTTTAATTGCGAGTTTTTAAAGCAATAAGCCTCTAGTGGCTTTACACTGATAAGGGGTGTTCTTAGGCATGATGCAAAGTGAAGTAACTCCCCTGGCAAAATCACTGTATTGCACAAAATCAAGTGGCTTGTTGCTTTTATTAAGCAACAGCAATATTATAAGAGACACCAATGTTCAGGAAACAGTTTACCGCACATGTACTTCATTTATTATACTAATTAATAATACTCACTGAATGATTATCTGCTAACAATCACAAAATAATAACTGCCAATCTGCTAACTGATTCAATGTGAATGTAATAATCTGAATGATCAACTTATCTTTCAACTATAGTTCAATATCTTAACTGTAGTTTTCAATTGCCAAGCATTTTGACATATTAAAATGTGTGGTACAGGTTTGTGTTTGTATTTGTAGTCATATTAAAGGGGCTTTAAACACAGTTTATACAATCAAATTGAAGTTGAACTGTCAGTTTTTAAAAAATTATTTTATGAACTTCAGCCACTCTATGCTAAAGGTAGAGAGTGTAGGTTCTACACACAGCCAGGAAGAGCACAAGGTTTGGCAAACTTTCCCACATTTTACGTGTATTGTTCATTCTTTTGGTGTTTAGGAATATTATTACACATGTCTCTGGAGTACTCAATTCTGATTGGTCAATGGCACCATCTAGCAGTCTGATATTTCTAAGTAACAACCGCATATTAGGGGATTAAGGCCAAAAAAAAAATATTTTGTCTATGTTTTGCGTTTGTCCACACTGAGAAAGCTTTTTTATGAGAGCTTTTCAGAAATTCTGTCCAAAGTGAATGAATTTGAAAACACCGTATTTGCTTTGTAGTATGGACAGGGTAAACAGGGATATCCTTAAACGATTATGATTCGTTGTCATATGACACAGTTATGTGATTCATTCAACCCAAAACAATCAAGATAGCGGCTCATGTTGTTGCGCCATTGTTGTGCCTGCTATTCACTTAGGCCTAGTCCACACTAATACGTTTTCATTTGAAAATGCATCTTTCTCTCCGTTTTGTCCTTCCATCCACACTGAGACAGAGCTTTTTGAAAATGCACTCCAAAGTGGATCAATTTCAAAACGTTGTAGTGTGGACTGTGAAAACGGATGCTTTTGAAAATGATGACGCATTTTTAGTCATGTAATCTATCCAACCAAAACAATCAAGATGTTGGCCTGTGTTATAGCGACGTTGTTGTGCCTGATACTCACTTTGATAGCATTGTTAAAAAAATAAACGTCACTTTATACAATCTTCACATTGCATTCTTTCAAAGGCGAGGGGAAGTTTACTCGGAATTGGTGTCCGACTATGGAACACGAGGACGATTGCGTTTCAGTCCATACACGCAGTGGTGATTTTCCGCATGTGCAGTAACATGATTTAAGCATTTTCATACGTTTCAGTGTGGACGAGCAACTTCTGGAAAACGCTTGAAAACGTTAGTGTGGACGGAGAGCTTTTTGAAATGAAAACGCCATTTTCAAATGTATCCGGATTAATGTAGATGTAGCCTTAGTGTTGATAAAGATAAATGTTACTTTGTACGTTTACGTTACATTTACGTTTATGCATTTGGCAGACGCTTTTATCCAAAGCGACTTACAGTGCAATTATTACAGGGACAATCCCCCTGGAACAACCTGGAGTTAAGTGCCTTGCTCAAGGACACAATGGTGGTGGGCGTGGGATTAGAACCTGTGACCTTCTGATTAACAGCAGTGTGCTTTAGCCTCTACGCCACCACCACTCCATAGAGTGTAGAACCTTCACATTGCATTCCTTCAAATGCGACAGTAAGTTTACTTGGAATAATTATTGTATCACTCTGCGATCTCTACAGGTAAACTAATAAAATAATTTCAACTCATATCAATGTTTCATTCCTATTTATTTATTTTGTCTAGCAAGCCGTCTTGTAATAAGCTGGATAATGAGCAGTCAGACAAAAAAAACATGGCCAGAACTCAGACTCAAACCGGAGGTGCAAATCAGCTGTTCAGCGATTTCTTTCTTTTCACATAATAACAGTTTCAACGTAAATCAATAATTCATGTCCATTTACTTACTTACCTGGCCAGCAGTCTTGCAATAAGGTGGATAATGAGCAGTCAGATGGTAATTTTCACAAAATTAACACTAACAGAATTCAGCTGTTCAATGATTTCTTATCATATAATAACATAATTTCAACACAAATCAATATTTAATGGCCATTTATTTATTTATTTGTTGTTATCAGTTGTTATCGCAAAACAAAATCCCTCAACTCAGGGTCCTTATCACACTGTCTGGATTAATTTTGTGATAACCACCAGTTGACTGTCCATTATACCTTACATATTATCTATCCTACTTCCTTCTTATTACCTCTATGTGATTGGGTGTGCCAATTTTCTGAATACTGAATAGAAGCCGCTGATGTGTAAATGTGTCAGTCGTGCTAGTGTATTTATATCTCTGACATCAGTTAGTTGCAGAAGTTCAAAACAAGCTGTAGTTTAGTTTGAATAAATGGTCTTTTTTCACTGGGGAGTAAGTATTGAGTTCTGAAGTTGCATTATATTTTCTGTGTATGTCATAGTGCATTGAACTCTTATTTTGTGAGATCAAGGAAAAATGATTTCTCATGATACAACCATTTTAATGTATTAAACTCGCTCTCTCTTCGCAGGAAAACAGCACTCCAGAGGAGCACACTCTCTATGTGTGGGATCACTTCATTTCCAAATCACCTGCCAAAAACATCTACATTGTGGCGCACAGTTACGGCGGCTTGGCATTTGTGAATTTGGTAAGTGTTTCTTGGATGTTTTTACTGTGAAGATCAGTCACACTGAGTCTGCAAGAAAGCTCTGTTTAACCATGTAGAATGGTATGTACAACACCAGACCCTGAGAGGAAAGAGAGATGATAGATAGGAAGTTGTTGCCTGGAAGCACACTGAAGTCAGAAGGGCAAAGAGAAAATAGAGGTTTGATCTTGCATAGCCTCTCATTTTGTCTTAAAACAGGATTTCTTTTGACTGTGAATTGTTAAATGAATGGTTCACCCAAAAATGTATTCTAATAATTTACTCACCCTAGTATTGTTCCAAAATGTATGAAGTGTATTATTTTTTTATTTATTTATTTTTTTATCTTGACAGCCCCTGGTCACAATATGCTTTTATTCTATGGGGGGAAAAACAGTTTGATTATTCTTCAGGATTTTCCTTTTGTGTTCCATGGAAGAATGTCATAGATTTAAAAATATTATGAGGCGAAGTAAATATTGTCAAATTTTTTTGGGGGGTGAACTAACTCTAGGTCTAACTAGAACCCAGTGAAGTTCAGTTCTCAGCTATGTACCCTGTGTTACATCACCTCAGGGGTCAAGAGATAGGAAGCTTGTCACAAACTCTAGGCTTGTTGTGTGAACTGTAAGGACAACTGCTTCAAGAGCCAAATGGCTAGCCTTTGACCTAACATAAACATACACTTTCTCACTTTCTTTCATCCACATACCTACATGGAGCACTTTTTATGAACCTGTCTTTTCTTTTAAAATATCTGTGTGTGGGGTCATTGAGCGGAAGGCCACAGGTTAGCATTCCTCTGATAATTCCATGAATATATATTTTTATCTGATGCAGAAGTCTGTGTTCCATAATTTGAATACATTTAATATTTATGCACTGTTGTGGCCGTGACAGCCTATCACTGGTGAAGCCATGGTGGTCTTCCTCCAGAGACCTGTTTAGCCATCTTTCTCTGATGCTTCCCTGTTTTTTCCCCTCAATATCACTCTCAAGCACACACATACGTACACAATGCACACTTAAATACACTGACACTCATACAAACTGCTCACACCTTTCATGGGTCCATTCTATCTCTCTCTCTGGTATGGAGTGGCAGGTATATTCTGAAGACTTGGATGATGATTGCTTCGACATCAAACTTTGAAGATCTTATAAATTGCATGCATGCAATCTCAGATCTCAGTTAGTTGATGAATCATTTTAGCTGCATCAGTTTGAATGAGTATATTTGATATGGAAGTGTTTGGACTGTGTTCCTAGAGGAGAGAGTTGGGCCAATGGGGTCATAGAAGCATCGCGCGCACTCACACACACACAATTACAAAATAACACAACACTAGATTGTAAAATAAACATTTACAGTACCATCTTAAACCCTGTGCACACCAAGTCTGTTGTAACTGAATTATATGAAAATCTGACGTACTCATCTTGTATTTTTGACACATTTACTCTTTTACAGATTAATTTATTTATTTTAATTATGTTTATTATTATTATGTTCTGAAAAAATATGGATACCTCAATTATTCCATGCATCATTGCAGCATGTTTTTGGCGTGAAGGTGTTGTTTATAGAGTTGCATTGTTTCTCGTGATGGACCGATATATTGGCCAGACTGATTTATTGTCCTATATATTTGGCCATTTTAAAATTATACGTATTTGCAGATCATTTGATTTGCATTTATATTTACATAAATGCATTTGGCAGACACTTTTACCCAAAACGATTTACAGTGTGTTCAGGGTATACATTTTATTGGTTTGTGTGTTCCCTGGGAATCGAGCCCATGATATTGCCGTTGCGAGTGTCATGCTCTACCAGTTGAGCTACAGGAAACTTTGTTTGCTTGTTTATTTATTGTGAATTTCAAAATATTATTGTATAAATCTGGTTCTAATCTGGTTCATGTCTTATTTGCTGTCATTAAAGGTGAAGTGTGTTATTTCTGCTCCATTGGCACCACCAAATGTTGGTTGAGCCAATGTTGCTTTTTCAGGCTGGTTAGAATGCTCAAACAAACAATGATTTTAATACCTTCTAAAAAACAATTATTATGAGTATTGGCATCCTGCTGTCTAGATTACATCATCACCCATAACAAAAAAAAATCTATTTTTTTGTGTTTTTGATGCCTAATGTTTGGATTTGGAGTTAATTGGTCTGAAGTAATGCAATAGTTAAAAACAGTTGTGTTTTTGATGCCTAATGTTTGGATTTGGAGTAAATTGGTCTGAAGTAATGCAATAGTTAAAAACAGTTGTGTACACCAAGTACAGTAGTGTGCACAAAGGATACAAATCAGGGTAAGCGATTACAGGAAAGGATGCAATAGAGAGGAGAGCAGAGCAAAGGTGGATGTAGGATCTGAGTAGAGGGGACGTGAAGAAAGCTTTAGCTCACCATATTTACAGGACGCCTGAAAACAGGCAGTCTGTGGCATAATTACTGCTCGCTTTTACTCTTAACAAACACGTTTCTGATCACACATCAAACACAAACCGATTAATGTCTTCAAAATGCAGACTCTCTTTCTGTTCATTTAAATTTGATTTCTTTTCAAAAGCAGTATGTAGTAATTATAACTACATCAAAGTGTGCCTATAAGTAAGAGTGATGTGCCAGTGTTGGATAGCTCTATATGCCTGTTTCTTGTCATGTCTCTGAGGTGAATTCAGAGTTTGAGGGGGACAAAGTGTTCTCTCCTTGCTCCGTCTGGCACTCTCATTTTCCATCTTCTGTCTGTATCACTCATGCCTGACAATGCACCTTCTCTGTCTCTACTAAAAGGTCCGTTCACATCGAAAATGGTTTTGCATTTGTCTGTGGTGTTTTCCATAGTTTTTTTCTATTTGAACATGTGCTAGAATGCTGTCTTTGATAGCTGTGCCATGTGTTTTTTTTTTCTGTTTTTTTTTCAGCTCCTTGTGCAGGAGTGCCTCGTCTTTAGACGCCATTCCTGGTTAAAAAGAGCATACATTTTTAAAATCACATATTGAGACACCTTGTTCAGTTTTATTTGTGCTATATGTAGCACCCTTAGCGCAATAACGCGTTCGGTCTGTGTGCTCGGTCTGGACAGCCTCTATGGTGTTTTTACACAGAGTTAAGGGTAATTTGTGAGGATATTTTTCTACCTTAATAATGACCTTAAAATAATTGAATTTGTTTGTTTAACTTAATGTAATCAGGTTGATTCTGATTTTAAATATTTTTTTTATTTGTAAAAAAAATATATAATAAATACCCATTAGTTAGCTGACACATTTTTTTTTAAATATACAGTATTATATTCAACATTTGTAAATGTTGAATATAACTCAAACAACACTGCCATTCAAAGGCAAACTGTAGTAACTACAAATACTTTTCAAAATTGAGTTATGACCGGAATCGTGTCTCCTTGTTGGTCCTGTCTTGCAGATGTCACTCAACTATGCTTATTTTCATAGAAAACAGAGTGTGGAAATGTAATAATCTACGTTTAGCTGATAAAATAAAAAAAACTGTTAAGCCATTTTTCTCAGTTTCACTGTTGACGTAGGCCTAGTTTTTGCATTTTGCCTTTGTGTGTCATAATAGGCTCTTGGCAAAATAAAGAGCTAACTCTTGGCTGGATAATCTATCTCAAACTGAGCATTAATATGTAAATTATATGGATAACATTACAGACCTACTTTTCAGTCAAGAATCAGAATTCATGTATTGAGCTATATCCAACTATTAATTAGTGGGACTGCATTAAGAATGCACTGTGGAGATGGATTGAGAAATACATTTTTTACCTCTAATATTTTAAATTGTACCTGTCTATATTGTCATTATTGCCATGAAAAACTCACACATTTGTCAAAGTGGAGAACATTAACTGGTATACCTCGGTACAGTTGTGCCGCCCACTGATCAAGTTGTTCTGAATGTTCCACGTAATTAAAAGAAAGCATATATCGCTTTAAGATGTGAGCTATAATATCATAATAATATCAAAGATAATCATCAAAAAACATCAACATATACCATAAGACAACTTACATTACTTACATAAAACATGAATGAAGGGTGTTATTGCCATGGAAATTACGATAAATTCAGAGCACTTGTACGCGGTTGAGAGACAGAGCAGTGCATTTTAACATCTGCATATACACATATACACATTTGCCGTATGAAATCAGTATTAACACATTTGCCTGGATGATGGACTTTGGTTTTATTGAAAGTAAGGGGGACATGTCCCCCTCATATTCTACACCCTTGGTGTTAATGCATTAATTTTGAGAGCTCTAATATATAAATGTATTATTTCAGATTCTTCATTCACTTTTTTATGTTTCTTTATTTACAATTTCTCCTTTAAACTTTAATTTCATTAAATGTTTACTGCAATTGTAATTCCCAAATAAATGCAATTATGCCACCTCTGTGCAGCATCAAACAGTGCACCTTTGCCACTTCATATGAAACTTCTGTGCCACCTTTGCAGTGTAAATATGGCATTAGTCTTTCTCTCTCTCACTCGTTTGCCTATAGCCTAATGAGCAGTATAGCCCATGTCTCTAAAATCTCACCTGATCCATACCTGTCCCAGCAGAACCCAGGTTCTTTCAGTTTAGCATCTGGCTTTCTCTTTCTGATCTTCTTGCTGGGTGTGATAGGCACAGTGTAGGCTCCAGCGGCCTTCTTTCATCTGTGATTGTAGCTGGAGGCCTGCGAGTGGAGCCATCAGGGCAGAGCTCTGCCCCGCAAAACCTCCCTGCTGCTGAACTGGAGAAGATGTGGTGCATTATGTAACAAGTTATGTAATCATACATCTGCTTCCCAGTGCACCAGTGTGTGGGTGGTCATGGCTTTGATGAAATAAATTTATCAAATAGTTACGTATGAGATTGTGTATGCACAGATAAATGGTGTGTTCCTAATATGTTCATAATCACTATTCACCATTTGCTGTTTTATTGTACACTCACTTAGCACATTATTAGGAACACTCTGGCCCTAATAAAGTGTCAAACATGGTTTTCTGCTGTTGTAGCCCATCCGCCTCAAGGTTAGACATTGTACAGAGGGGTTATCTGAGTTACCGTAGCCTTCCTGTCAGCTCGATCAAGTCTGCCCATTCTCTGTTAACCTCTCTTATCAACAAGGCATTTCTGTTTGCAGAACTGTCACTTACTGGATGTTTTTGTTTTCTTTTTAGCACCAAGATCACTAAGATCATATTTTTCCCCATTCTGTTGGTTGATTTGAACATTATATGAAGTTTATTTTATTTATTGCACTGCTGCCACATGATTGGCTGATTATATTTTTTTATTGCATCATATTAAGCACATAGCTTTATAACCAAGCAAACTGAGGCAATAAGCAACCCGCTTTTCAGGAATGTCCCTTCACTCATTTGTGACATTATTATTGGTATATTTAAGTTGAATTATCATTCTGCCTGTTAATCTGTCTTTCATTCTAACATTTACATTATGCTTGTTTGTTTTGAGGCAGCATAGTTGCGGTCTTAAATGTACTTCTGCTGTCTTCAAAGCCTTCTTCTTAGACAATAGAGTGGTCTGATGGAGTGTGTTTGATACATTGCTGTTTCACGTGCTGCAGACTGATATGAAATATAAAAAAAACGTACAATTGCTGACAGTTCTTTCCACTCCTGTCTCTAGTATTGGCCCATTTTTATTAAGAGTATTGTCTGGGATAGTGGTTCTCAAGGAAATTTACCAGTACTAAAAATATCGATTTTTTTTATTTATTTATTTATATATACACTCACCTAAAGGATTATTAGGAACACCATACTAATACTGTGTTTGACCCCCTTTCGCCTTCAGAACTGCCTTAATTCTATGTGGCATTGATTCAACAAGGTGCTGAAAGCATTCTTTAGAAATGTTGGCCCATATTGATAGGATAGCATCTTGCAGTTGATGGAGATTTGTGGGATGCACATCCAGGGCACGAAGCTCCCGTTCCACCACATCCCAAAGATGCTCTATTGGGTTGAGATCTGGTGACTGTGGGGGCCATTTTAGTACAGTGAACTCATTGTCATGTTCAAGAAACCAATTTGAAATGATTTGCGCTTCGTGACATGGTGCATTATCCTGCTGGAAGTAGCCATCAGAGGATGGGTACATGGTGGCCATAAAGGGATGGACATGGTCAGAAACAATGCTGAGGTAGGCCGTGGCATTTAAACGATGTCCAATTGGCACTAAGGGGCCTAAAGTGTGCCAAGAAAACATCCCCCACACCATTACACCACCACCAACAGCCTGCAAAGTGGTAACAAGGCATGATGGATCCATGTTCTCATTCTGTTTACGCCAAATTCTGACTCTACCATCTGAATGTCTCAACAGAAATCGAGACTCATCAGACCAGGCAACATTTTTCCAGTCTTCAACTGTCGAATTTTGGTGAGTTCTTGCAAATTGTAGCCTCTTTTTCCTATTTGTAGTGGAGATGAGTGGTACCCGGTGTGGTCTTCTGCTGTTGTAGCCCATCCGCCTCAAGGTTGTGCGTGATGTAGCTTCACAAATGCTTTGCTGCATACCTCGGTTGTAACGAGTGGTTATTTCAGTCAAAGTTGCTCTTCTATCAGCTTGAATCAGTTGGCCCATTCTCCTCTGACCTCTAGCATCAACAAGGCATTTTCGCCCACAGCGATGGTCACACCATTCTTTGTAAACCCTAGAAATGGTTGTGTGTGAAAATCCCAGTAACTGAGCAGATTGTGAAATACTCAGACCGGCCCGTCTGGCACCAACAACCATGCCACGCTCAAAATTGCTTAAATCACCTTTCTTTCCCATTCTGACATTCAGTTTGGAGTTCAGGAGATTGTCTTGACCAGGACCACACCCCTAAATACATTGAAGCAACTGCCATGTGATTGGTTGATTAGATAATTGCATTAATGAGAAATTGAACAGGTGTTCCTAATAATCCTTTAGGTGAGTGTATATATATATATATATATATATATATATATATATATATATATATATACACACACGTATATATAAATACACATATATATTAAACAAAATATGTCATTATGTCTGGCTAGAAGAATTACAGTGAATATTGCTGTGGTCCTTTGGATTTGATCAAAGGTGTTACTTGGCATGGAGAGTTTAAGAACCACTGGTCCGGGAAATGTATGTGACGGTTCAGATCCACAAGTGACGGGGATACTATTGTGTAATGCATGGGATCTGTGCTTATTTTGGGGACAGATGTGTATCCAGATGTAGGCAAAATTGTAAAAAACCTCTATTCGGGGATATTTTGGGATGCCTTGATTTTGCAAAACCATCCATACATAAATTAATAAATTGTAAAAAAAAAAAAAAGAATACAAATAATTATAAATCTAATAATGCAAAATGTTTTCTGTTAGGTTGAGGGTTTAGGTTAGGTTAGTTTATAGTAATTATAGTTATCTTTAAATATATATATATATATATATATATATATATATATATATATATATATATATATATACATAATTATATGGTATGTTACCATACCATTTAGATGAGCAAATATATGTGTGTGTGTGCGTAAGTGCGTGCGTGCGTGTGTTTTTGTATGAACTGAATCAAACAGTTGCCCTCCCATGTGTTTTAATCTGCATATTCACACGCTGAAGCTCAGACTTGTTTATCTCTGTTTGTGCTCTGGACATCAGATCTGAACTGGGCTCAAATCCTGATTGGACTTAAATTGATTCACTTCTCACTAAAAGAACAGCCGCATTATTAGACCAAGACTTTCTTTGGACCTTAGCATTGTGGGAAAATTATTCTGTTGGGCACCGTGATTAAGAACAAAGTCTTTCCAAACCCCTTCATTTTCTAGCTTCTACCTGCACATTGTGTGTGTAACTCATTTATGTTGCCTGAAAAGAGGTCCTGACAATCAACATTGTAAAAAAAAAAAATCCCCGCTGTGGGATGTCTTCTGTCATTTTTCCTCCTTCCTGTCATTGCTTTCTTTTATCTGCCTGTTTGTGCTGTTTTTTTGTCATTTAATTATTAATTTATTTGATTTATGATGGGCCATATCAAACCCAATTTTTCCCTTCTGGACTTCCATTGGGAAGGATTCACCGGAGAGAGCTTTGACTGCATCTTGTCAGTGGCTTATTTATGTATTTCCGGCTCATTTTGTCATTCATTTTTGTTTGTTTAAAAAAAAAAAAAAAAACTAATTGATGAGCAATCTAGCGCAGACAGATTGTTATTGGAGAATGGAAGCCGTTTTCATGTGGCTTTTAATTGATATCAATTTGCCGGTGTGTTACTGGAACATGGTCACAAAAGGGGTGCGGGGATGAAGGGGGGGTTCAGTATGTGTGGAGAATAATTCCCTTTCCATTCTACTGTGTCTGCATACACCAGATATGTACCATGTGTTCTTTAAAGTACCTTAAAATACCATGCAAATTCCATACTACATATATGATTATGCCATCACAATATTTGTTTTGAGAGTTTTTGATGATACTGGGATGGTGTATGTTTAAATTTTCTTTTGGGTGTATACTTTGTGGCTGCTGGTTTTGTAATTTGATTTTTACTGTGATTTAATTGTGTTATACTGTTAACAATGTGTTTTCCTGCTCATGTGTATAGTATTCTCTTCCTGTTATTTTAAAAATATATATACAAAATTATTGACAGCAAACAATAAACTGGCAAAGAAAGAGGGGAAACTCAAGGAATAAGTAGGGAGTGCAATCAGAGTGAAGCAGGTGGAACGGGCGTGTAAATCATTGCTGTGATAAGCACCTCCCCGACAATGAAAAGCATTCCCATGGAAACGCTGATCACGCATCTTGGCTCCACCTGTGAGAGAGAGAAAAACAAACAACAGTATGAGCTGGCACAAATTCTGGAACCGTGTCACTTAATTCCATTGTGTTGTGGCTTATTTGTTATTTATGTGTGTTGTGGCTTATTTAGGGCATAAACATGGATAGAGGAATAAATTCATATGTCGTGTGCCTATCTTCGCACCAATGATAAGACACACTCCAGGAATGCGTGTGTGTTTGTGTGTGTCCAGAATACATTTAAAAGCGAGAAGAGACTTTGATTTGATGTGCAACTCTGAGATTGCTGCGTGTGTGCGAGTGTTTATGTGTCTGTGCTGACATAGTGTTTGTTATGCCTGCTTATTGTCTGTTGTCTTCTGTGTGGTTCACCTGGACGAAACCATTTGCATGTGAATGCATATCGCTATAGAAGCGCCTAATAGAATATGCAATTATGTATTACAATAAGCCATTGAACATCCATGATGAGCTCTGTCATGTTTGACAGACATATTTCAAGCATCTGTTTGACAATTAATTTCATCCCATGCTAATGTTAAATAGCCTTTATGTTGTTGTTTTATGATTCTGTTGTAGTTGGTATGTCCTGGTAGAATTTGGAATATTTCAACCTAATTTTAAAGGTCAAAAATGATATGTGTGGTAATTTTACAAGTGCACATAAGGTTGTGATCTGTAACCATCTTTGTGTCATTTGCATTAAGTGGTAGTGATGGGCACATGTGTGAGTACTCAGAAGTGACAGCTGAAGATGAGTTATCACGATAACACAATAATTACTTACAAAGTATTTAACACAAATTGAAATAAGGCAATAACTATACGCACATTTGTCAAAAATCGGATATGATTTTTTGTTTTGTGATTACATTATTTTCTGTGGTACCTTGTGGTTCAGTTCATCAGACAGCAATTTACGTGAACACTGTATGCTGTGACATTCAGTCTGAGGCAGTGACAGTACTCAAAAATCTTAAGAGGATTAGAGTGCATACACATAGGACAAGTTTTCCATTCAAAAACAGCTGAATAGAGATCATCTGAGATTGTGTTGTTGTTGTTGTTTTTAATTAAAAATATTTTACATTAAACTTAATGTTCAAACCGGTTTATCACTCTTCCCCACCTGCGTCTCTTCTGCTAGTTAAAGAATTCACTGTGAAATCTTAAGGGGTTCATCATTACATATTTAGTGGGCAGGCATCTGATATAGCTTAAAGGTTTTTAATGCAGCACTCCATTGATCTGATGCACATGTTGGCTCCGGGGGTTACCGGACGTGCCTCTATTTACATAAGGGCCCTGGGCAAGGTTTCACGCATTGATTGGCCTGTCCTAGGGAACCTCACCTCGCATGCCTCTCCTTCCCACATTGATCACTTTGATATTTATTTTTTTTTTTTCTGAGATGGTGCTATGCAGAGTTCACCTCAAACATATCCTTTCCGACCTGCAGAAGGAAGGAGGGTGGGAGAGAGGAGAGTAGAGGAAGAAACTTTGCCACTGATTTGAATAGTCTTCAGTGGGCTAGACTGAGGGGAACCAGAGTGAAGTAGAGGTCATTTGATGTGGAGCGGCTGTGGCTCAGGTGGTAGATCGGGTTGTCTACTAATCGCAGGGTCGGCGGTTCGATTCCTGGCCCACACGACTCCACATGCCGAAGTGTCCTTGGGCAAGACACTGAACCCCAAGTTGCTCCCAATTGCATGGCAGCTCTGCCGTCATTGGTGTGTGAATGTGTGTGTGTGAATTGGTGAATGAGACACAGTGTAAAGCGCTTTGAATACTGCAATGGTTAAAAAGGCGCTATATAAGTGCAGATCATTTACCATTTATTTACCATGTGTATTTTCAGTTCAATGTGGGTTTTATACAGTGTGTGGAGCACCATAGTGTGTGTGTAAAAATCATGTACAGGAACACATATTAAGGAGGTTTGTGTGATATGTGTGCAACGGCACAACGGATATGCAACAACACACTTTTAATTGTTTTTTTATTTTTTTATTTAGCTGATTTGCCAGATTGTGGATTGGATGTTATGAGAGTTAAAGACTAGGAACCGCACAATAATATGTTGACAATAATTAGTTAATTTACATTATTGCTCTATTGCTTTAAAATTAGTCTGATTGGAACTTAGGAGTCATCATTCTGGATCATGGACTGAATTGTATCTGAGAACGCAAGAGAAGAGCAAGGCATTGGGAAGCACGAGCCAAAAAATAAAACAATAAAAATAATAAAGCTCAGCCCACATCTCCTGTAGCAGTCTCATCATTATTTTAATTATTTTTATTTTAGTTTTTTTATATATAACACTTTAGATTGTTGACTGTGCTTCTTTTAATACCTCGCAAAGGTATTTAACCGTCACACAGGTGCATTATTTGCATTACCATGAGCGCTCTCAAAGCACACACACACACACACACACACACACACACACAAAGAACACGTTGGGGTGAGTTTTTGAAATGTAGGATGACAGGGGAAGAATTATTTAAATTAATGTGGAAAGCGATACCTGATTGGGTGATTTGGTAATATCAGGAAAGCACTACCTGATTGGTTGGAGAAACTATAACCCAACCCTACCCCTAAACCTAACCAAAACAAATCAGGTAGAGCTTTCCTCATTAATCCTACATTTTGGAAATCTGAGCACTTGTGAGGCGGAATGAGGAAATAAATAAAGTGATCTTCAAGATTCTCATTATGTGTTCTCTTTACTCTCTTTTCATTTTAACATGTGAATGAGATCTACTAGTGCTTGTCTTGCAATTGACGTAATGAGCACGAGCACCCCGATCTATTTACTGATTGGATGTTCATATGACAATGTGTACTTAAAGATACATATTTACAATGGTTGAGCAATAATAAATGATAATGAATTTTAATAAAATGTTTTTTTAAAAATGTAGAGAATTTTTTTTTTAATTAGTATTGTGTTTTTACATTACTATCAAAAATAGGCTTGTGAATGACTAACCTTTTTTCATGTGAAATGTTTAACAGTGCTTTGTTGTTTCATGGTTGCTGTTGCAACCAATATAATTAGCCATGTTTAGGTATATGACAGTATCAAATTTTCATGTCACGACAATTCTTCAAGCTTTTATCATGGTATATTAAATTACATTACAAAAATGGGTTGAATGATAAACAGTCTTTATTGTTGTTTTCTTAATAACAAGTTTTAATTACTTTTTCAATACCAAACTGCCCTTTTAAATTAATAGTTAACAAAGGGTTTTGAAAAGAATCCTGGACGTTTAAAAAACTGCCATCAACACCATAGATACATAGCCAGATAAAGTCGAACATTAAGTTGATGTCTTAATATTTATATAGTCATTATGCCACAGGGCCACTGATCATTACAGATCAGTACAGAACTACAACTTGTCTTGTTGGGGCTAATGTTAAAATGAGTCTAGACTCGTTTTAACGAGCCAGCTACTAGGCTACAACAATAGTGTTGTAGCGTATTTAGGGGTTTGATAAATGCTCACTGAACGGGTTAAAGTGACCTGTACATTACCGTTATTTGTAAGGGAAACAGTATGTGTGAGCTAGGAATTAAATTAAAAGGTCCTATTTCTACATTACTATGTAAGGAAATTTATAATGGAATCAGATGTCATAATTTAGATATATGACAAATAACTAGATTATTTGTCTGAATAAATTCTCCACCATTAAAATCGTAATACCAGTCTTGTTGTATCAGCTCACAATTTCTACTGTAGGAAATTAGCTTTAATAAGAGAATTATGATTAATTCTCTTATTGGAGTAATATTATTCTCATGACTTATTGACAATAATTTTACATGTATAGGTATAGCTTTGAAGTGAAATCTTTTAGAAAAAATGGACAAGATTATTTATCAAAATATTCCACAGTCAACATGTCATTAAAAGGGAAACATGAATAATGAATCATAACTCGTTATAATTATGAACATTTGGATCGTTTAATAGAATCAACTTGATGTAGCTGAATTAACATTACAATCAATTTATCTGTTCATCCAGCGAACACTCAGTATTGATCGTCTATCAATTCTCAGAAAGGATATTTTTCATGGCCACACAAAAATAACTCTTTCTTAGCATGGAGCTTAGATCGAATTGTTACATTTACATTGATTTACAAGCAGACCAGAATCAACTCACAAGAATGTACACAAAAGTTTATTTAACTAAAATTCAAACACATAACTAATCAAAACAAAAACATACACACGAATCACTCATACGTGGGAAAGAGAAAAGTGAAAATAAAATGAAACCGGAGCAGAAAGGGGGAAATGTTGTTATGAAAGCTATTTGAGTTATTATTGTGCAAGTCATTTTGACCATCTGAGAGAGAACCATCAAGCTCTTAATTTAAAAAGCACCTTTTGTTACAAAGGGGTTTACCTCTGATACTAAACATAGGTTCAGTTAGCTACTGGTATGATACTTGCAATTGCCTGGGCTGTTGAGAGAGCCCGGAGGCAGTCGCAGGAGAACGCCTTGATGGTTCCTCGAGTTGATGGTGTTCAATTTGCAATCAATTTCTTCCATGCTGAATGAAGAAATTAGGATGAACTCTGGTGTTCATTGACTCTATGGTCCAGGTAGTTGCACATGGCTTGAGGTGTTGAGGCCTGCCAGCCTGTAACCTCATGTTCAGCACGACCGGCAGCAGAGGGTCAGGGGTGAGATCCAGGGGAAAGAGCGATAGTAAGAGGTGGGACGTGTCTTTTAACTTCTGCTGGAGGTCCCTCCTCTCGAGTCTGGCTTGACCAATGAGAAACATGCAATTTCCAAGCGGGAAATGTTCCTTTGTTTGGAAGCTGACTCATTTGCATGTTTGGGGTTAGATTAAGCCCCTTTATGCTCTGATTAATATAGCAAGCATACAATGCATGATGTCAGAATTATATATACCATTGTGCAGGTTGTCACACAAGGATTCATTTGGTAGGAAACATGATACTAAATAATTTTACATTAGCTGCTAGTCCTGTCATACGGCATGCATAAAAACAGTATACAGTAAATAAATAAAAAATACACTTTACAAGACAGTAATGATCCTATACACAATGTCTTGGGGATATACATGTTCATTTACAGTTTGTTTATACATGAATCAAGGAAGGTCTGTGTTCTGGGCTTTATGTCTATTTTCTATGTGGGAAAGGAGTGAATCGATCTTTCTGCATTCCTTGCTCTAGCATGCAGCCAACCTATCCCTGCTTGGAATGTCACTAGGGGTCCACTATTTGCTGGTCCAGTGTCAGCAAAGACAGCGTTTAGGCTTGATAATGATCAGTGGGGGAGCAGACATAACGTAGCCTGCGTTGGCCTACTTGGACCTTTGCTTGTTGCAGTCTTGAGACATCTGTTGGCTTATTCATTAAATAATGAATAATTGTGTGTCTGATTGGTCCAAATGCTACAGTATGCATGTTTTCTTTTTTTTCTGGAAAGCAAGTCAGTTGCTAATATATAGCTAGGCTCTAGCTAAAAATGCAATAACCCTTCCAACCCCTGTCGTCCTTGCAGCTGGGTCATGTGTACAATGGAACCCTCAATCTTGCAAAGTCTTATTCTACATAAATACATAATGTTTATTGTTTATTTTGAGTCGTATAGAAACCCTACACATTCCCCTAGCCTTAAACCTACTCTTAATCCTAACTTTAACCTTAATGTTAGAAGCAGCAAATGCGACTTGGGCCAATCATCGTGTACCTTCTAAACACGAATGAGGAGCTTTTTGATTAGAGAAGTTTACAAAATGGTGTAGAACCGCATTCTTTTCAAACTAGTGCATCATGTGTAGTGTACTAAATGTAATGTAATGTTGATGGAGACGGGATTTCATTCAGATTTGGTACAAAAGTTGTAATTATGACCTTTTTCAGGCTCAATACAAAACCCAAATTGCTGCAAGTTGAGCTTTCTTGAGAATAAAATCCCCTAATCAAGGCCAAAAAATCTGTAAAATTACTCCACCAAAATAAAGCCACAATGCTGTACAAATGCCACTGAACTCTACACCTTTAGAGGAAGTTGAAATCTGTTCAGATGTTTTACCTCCTTTATGTGTGTTTTTTGTGCTTACCTTCCTATTTCTCATTTTTCCTCTCTCATTCTGATGTTCCCTCCTTATGTGTTTTAAAACTGATTGAATGTCAGTGTATTTTATAGCGTCATCTTCTCATTGCACTCAAGCAGTCAAACAGTTCAGGTCAGATTTCATAATAAAGCATTCTGGGTATTTAAAATATGTAAACACTCAGAATCTCCAGAGCAGTGTTGAATAATCTACATTGAAACTATAGTGTGGCAAGCTACTCACAATTTGAAGTGGTTACAAAGTAAGCTTCTTTCCACTACAAAGTAGCAATGTGAATGTAGTGTATACACACAAAATACAGTTACTAAAACTCAAAATCCCTCAAATTTGTGTAATTGGCTGGAAAACTAAATGTGAAAATGCATTTATCTATATATTAAGTATAATATTGAAAATGAGAAGAAAGTGCATGTTTTTTTTTTTCTTTCTAAACTTGATCTTTCAGAACTAATTGATTCACTCAAATGAATCATGCTTCCCAACACTACATGTAAGAGAGAGATAGAAGATGTTCTTGGCGTGCGTGTTTGGTTAGTCACTAGCACTATCGTGGACTTCTCATCTGTTGCCTCTGCTTTGCTCATGTAGGGAGGCACGATGAGTTGCATTTGAATCTTTTACGAGACCATTTTCTTTTACTTTATATTTTAGTTATGTACCTTGGGTAAAACATATTTAATTTTTAAGACCAGGAAGCAGACACTGAAGAGATTAACTGTTTTATGTGGCATTTAAATGTTTTATGTGCTGTGAATTATGATGGATTGCATGAAATACTGGAGAGAGAGATGGTAAAGGGAGCATCAACACCTCGTGGTGTTCTTTTGATATCATCTTAAGGCATAGAAGTGTGGCGGTGGTATGTGGTTGCATTCCACTGCAGATGCCTTTGGGTTCTTAGTGGCAATAAAAGTGTGATGGGCTATGCAGATCAGATGGACCTACTCAGCAATGTATGTGAGAAGTAGGCCCTCATTGGAGTATGATGGTTATTAATTTGAGGTATGTGATTGAATCAGCATTGAGGGAAGTGAAGTGTTTGCAGATCAGAATGTGAGCGAGCGTATTACTGTTCTATTAGCACTGATCTCATTGAGGGATTCTTCAGGTATCCTGTTCTTACTCGTTCTCTCTCTCACTCACCTCAAATAAATATTCTACCCCAAAATGAACATTTTGTCATTGCTTTTGAGCCTCATTGTTGTTCCAAACCCTTATGACTTTCTTTCCTCCTTAGAACACAAAAGGTGAGACTTTGAATAATACCCGGCCACTCTTTTACATACAATGAAAGTGAATGAGAACTAGAGCTGAGTACATAATGACAGAATTTATAGTTTTTTAAAGAAAAAATTTTTTACTACTGCCTATTTCTTATCATGGTAATATCCATATTCTTCCAAATATAATTTATACACCTGCAGGTAACTCATCCCTCATTGGATAACCTTTTACGTTAATTTTGCCCCCCTTTTTGCATTCATTTTTCTCCCTCCTTCTCTTCAGGCTTTTTCAATATGATGCCACATCCCCTGGAACTCAATTCAGTTCATCTCTCTCTCTCTCTCTCTCTCTCTCTCTCTCTCTCTCTCTCTCTCTCTGTCTCTCTTGATTTGGAATAATTGCACATTGAAGAAAACACTAGGGGGCACTGCTTATCCTTTGTAACTGCTTTTGCAAAGACCTAAGTCAGTGAGAGCAGTGTAGGTGTTTGTGGAGAATAAGGTTTCTCCACTCACTTTTCCAATCTGCATTTACAGTTAAGAAGGACAGTTTACCACATTACCTTTTTTTTATTCTCTTTCTAACTCAATTCAAATTCACTCTTTATCTTTATTATACATTTTATTTCCTTTATTTTGTGACATTTTATTCCAAAATAAATAAACTAATTTGACTTCAAGGATTCACCACAAGTTCATGCTCTTGTAATGCTTTGTTATGCCGTTATTCAGCAGAGTAGCAATTTGTTTTTATATTATATCTATAATTGTCACATCTTGATTTGCAAGCTCCGTGAATATCGCTCTACACATTCAGAGGTGTAAAACCCGACAAAGAACAAAAAACCGTCAAAAATTTGTTTTTATTATCATAAACTGAAAACCACAGAAGGAAAAATTAACAACTGACAACATAATCACTGCATTCGTCCTTACCTTTATATGCATATTAATGTCTTCTGTGGATCCATATATATATATATATATATATATATATATATATATATATATATATATATATTGTTCTTTTATGCATTTATTTATTTTTATAAAAAATATAATGTCCTCAGCTTATGTGGTAATTACCACAATCTGACAAATCGCTGACAGCGGTTAAATAGTTAAAAAGATAATTCTGCTGTAAGTTGTGTATAAGGTGGAAAGGTCACTCTTGGTCTATTTAGTATGTTGATTCCCTTTCCTAGCAAAATCCAGACTTTGTCTTTTCGTGCTTGGGTGGCATGTGCTTTCTCTGTAATAACATACCTAGTAATGGGCCATAATAATAGATATTGTGCTAATCAGATAGTATACTAAGTATACTAATAAGAATGGCGCTGTCAACCATCAATAAACGCATTGTACGACAATGCTACTTTTTTGTTCATTTGAATGCTAATTATTCCAGTTCTTTTTGAGCTGAACTGGTATGTATACTTATGGGATTTATATCAATTAAAATATAATTGCTGTGTACTTCTAAAACAGCTATGGCACTTGGCTATTAGTTTTGATGTGGAGAGTATTTAAAAAAACTTTGTTTGCTTTAGCGTTTTTATTTCTCAGCTTTTTTATCATCAGAGGAATAATTAAAATAATAGCAGAGAAGTTAAATAATAAAAATAAAATAATTAAAAATGATTTCATAGAAACTGAGAGTCTGAACATTTTGCAGGCCAAAATATAACTTGCAGGTTGAACTGTCACTCAAAAAAGTGTTTGAGGAGTTCAACACTTTTCTTTTTGTTAGTCTGTGTATGCGTCTATAAAAGTGTGTGTGAGGAGGTTCTGAAGATGTAATTCTCTCTCTCTCACACACTCTCTCACTCACACTCTCTTCTCCTCAACTCCTGGTTTAAATGTAGCTGGTGGCTATGGGAAGTTAATTTCAGATTGTTATATATTTTCATTAATTTTGACTGTCTGGTGCTGGTCTGCCTTTCAGTAACGGGGTATCACAGGCTCATTTTTGTTGGGTTCAGGAGTTCTTTCCCTGCGGCAGGCGAGACGGAGCTTTAGAAACAGATAACTGATAGGCGAGCTGTTTCGTCACATTCATTAGGCCATTGGTCCCCCTTTTTTCTCGTCTAACTAAGAGTTGTGACTGAAAAGATGGTATGAGTGCCTCAGAAAGTTTAAACAAAACGTCTCTGCTGAGAGCCCATCTTAAAAAAAAAACTAAAAAACTACAGCTAGTCTCTGTGCAGAAAAGGGGAGGTTTGGCCTGACATTGACGTTTGAAAGCACACAACCACGTGCACACACACACACACACACACACACACACACACACACACACACACACACACACACACACACATTAGCAGTACCTCTTTTCGTAGACACCCACATACTTAGAATATATACAGACACAATACACAGTACATAGTAGAAACATACATACACCAGACCTCCCTGTACACTGGAACATATTTTGCTTCATCTTGACTGATTAAAGTGCATATTTTTTTCTCTGATAAAATATCATTACACTGCTTGCTTTTACGTTTTTAGGGGCCAAGCACCGAAGGTGCATAGGCACCTATTGTTTATGTTAATTTTGCTATTTATTATTATTATTATTATTATTATTATTCTGTATATGTTTCCAATGGCAGCCCATAGAACCATTCACAGGAAAGTTATGAAATTTTGCAAACAGGTAGAGGACAGGCAGAAGTGATAACAAAGCAACAATTCAACCTTTC
Source organism: Xyrauchen texanus (assembly GCF_025860055.1). Classification (NCBI taxonomy): domain Eukaryota; kingdom Metazoa; phylum Chordata; class Actinopteri; order Cypriniformes; family Catostomidae; genus Xyrauchen; species Xyrauchen texanus. The sequence continues at coordinate 21,314,005 of NC_068278.1, forward strand.
AATCATGTTTATGCTAATAGCTTTTGAACTGTAAATCCTAGAGACAAAAAGATTCCCTGATTCCTGAGCTCATACCGAATTGAAAGCATACCAGTGTTTCAATTTCCGCCCAACTATATTTTCTGGCATTTTGAAATGTCCGAAAAACATAATTTTTAGAACTTGTCCTAGGCCTTACGTCCTATTTGCACAGAAATATGCATGTAATCTGGAGACACTCAGGACAAAAATGGCACTTCAACAAATTCAACGAAGAACTTGACAAATTGGATTTGAGTTTTTTTCTCCAGAATGCTTTGACAGATTGTGACAAAACTCAGTATGTCTCATAGCCATCATACCCTGAGGTGACCTGCAGCATTTCAGCAAAGTGCCCCTACGGTTCAGGAGATATTAAAAATATATATTTTTGCTATATATTCTTATAGCTTCTTAACAGTTTGTCCTAAAATCACGAAACTGGATTCTGTAGATTCTGTGGGGCATACCGTGTCGAATGATACCAATTTTGTCTATGTCGGCCATTTGGAATTATGTTGTAAAATGCTGTATTTCATAAACGCATTGGCGTATTATTAAGAAACGCAGTTTGTGTCATTGGTACAATACCCTGAACGTGCTCAACAGGTTTCAGGACAGCGCCACCTTGTGGTCAATTGTAATGACATTGTTATTGATAGATTCCTTTGGTCAAGCTGTTCAACATTACCACATTTGTCATTAGTTGGCCACATTTTCTGTCGGCCATTGTTAATTTAATTGAAAACCTACTTTTATGAAACTCACAGCCTATCGCCTCTCACAGCGATAATCACATTTTCACAAAATGTTGCTAAGGTCATCTTCAGAGCATGCTAATCAAAAGTTGTTGTGATCTTACAGAGAAAAGTGAATGTAACAACACCCAAAAAAATAAATAAATAAATAAATAAAAACATTTACCATAAAATAATAACAAAATTATTTTTACTCATTGTACTAAATGTACTGAAATTAAAAAAATACTCTATTGATTCGCCTCTTTAAATAATTCACTCTTACTCACAAACATGCATGTTGATAGATCGTTCAACTGAAGGAATGAATCATTCAGGGCTGTGTTAACCAAATGTATTGTTAGCCCAAGTTGCTCGTAAAGACCATTTATGCCTATGGTACCTACGATCAACTTACAATAACGATGCTTTTGGGAAACACAGCCTAGAACATTAATAAATGTACATATGACTAACTGTACAGCAGTTCTTTACTCTCAGTCGGCTCTTAATTCAAAACAACAAATGTTCGGTATACTGTCCCCTTAACTTGCACTGCCCTTTTTTAGCATTTACCAGACAATTACATTTTCAACTTTAAATGGTTGTTACTCTTGAATGCTTGAGACTAGTGACCTAATTTTATTATCTTCTTAAGGAAGACACTTGGGAGATTATTGTGCAAGTTAAATCAGTTAATTTAAAGCGGACATATTATACAAAATTCACTTTTACATGGTGTTTGTACAAAAATGTGAGTCGGCAGTGTGTACACAACCACCCTACAATGTTAAAGGTCCACCCACTCCTCTTTCTTATATTTCCATTCATCAACAGTGTGTCAAAATGAATGTTTTTCGTTTCTGCTGTAAAGTGACACTCAAATTTTGGGCCAGTTGCTATGTGAAATCCCAGACCGAGTTCTCTTCCTAGTCCAGCCCTGCCTGAACTCCGGTATTTACGCTGTCAGTCATAAAGGTTCTAATATGTTGTTGCTGTATTAACCGAAGCATGAGCTGTAAAGGCACAGCCCTCTTCCGGAAAGGGGCGGGGAGCAGCAGCTCATTTGCATTTAAAGAGACACACAAGAAATTGGCGTGTTTTTGATTCCACCCAAAAAGAGGCATTTATAACATGGTATAATAAATGATCCGTGGGGTATTTTGAGCTGAAACGACACATTTTGGGGACACCTGAGACTTATACTACATCTAGTAAAAAGGGGCAGAATAGGTCTCCTTTAAAAAAATATTATATAAGTTTAAGTTTATTTAAATGAAAATGCAATGCACTAAAATTGTATTTCATTTATTACAAAATATATGTAATATATGTGATGGCCAAAAAATTATAGAAACTTTAAGCCATATTTTAAAGTTGTGTCCCAAATTTCAATTAAATAAGTTATAAATACCAAATTTCTTAGAATTATTGTAGATGCTGTACCAAATGTGGCAACAAGATGACATTAAAGTTCCATTGTTCCAAGAGTGACTCAGATTTAAATCCCTGTCATTCTGAAATGTCTGGGTCTACAGACCTAATGTTTGACTATTTTTAAAGAAAACACTTTGGAGATTATTGTGCAATCAGTTAGTTAAGTTAATTAAAAAAAGTTATAGGAGTTTAAGTTACTTGAAATGAAAATGCAATGAACTAAACTTACATTTTATTTATTAAAAAAAGGGTATGTGGCACCCAAAAAAATTACAGAGAATTAATAAAATTTATTATAAAATACCATATTTATCAAACAATTACTAGGCACAGTACCAAAAGTGGCCACAGCATGAAATCAGAACTCCATTAGGGCAAGAGTGAATAAAAGTACATTCAGAAAAAAAAAAAAAAAAACTCAAACCACACATTTTATTGCAAAATAATATCTAAAATTAATTACAGATTATAATTATTAGAATTACATTTATAATGCATGGTTACAGTGTAAGTATTGTTAGCAGTGGAAGCCAGTAATTATTCACATTTCTAACAAACATATAATATTTTTCTGCCATGAATTATATAATAGTTTTTTTACACCACTAAATAAAATTATAAATGATCCAAAGACCCCATTCATTTCCTGCCATCATTGATTGGATCAAATACCGCCCTCATATTGCATGTTTTAAAATCCACTCTTTCAGTATTTTAATGCATTACTGTAATGATGTCATTCTGATCACAAAACAGTGAGCATATTTTGAAGTTAGAGACTTGTAGCTTTCAAAATTGGTCAAGATTAAAGTTGGATATGAAGGTAATATAGTCCAATAAACATAAAAAAACCTCGCAAAAAAAATGTCCCATATACGGGACAGTGCCAGTTAACGGGCGAAACTAGCTCTTCAGTATACTTACTGTCTAATGAAAACTAAAATAGAAAAACTTGTCAATAAGGAATACATGTCAATGTTAATGTATTGTATTTAAATGTTTTATCAATTTGACTGTGAAATGAACAAAGAGACCTAAAAAAAAAGACTTCTGTCTGAGAGTTATTTTTATTATTTTGATCATAAAATTGAAATACAGTAAGATGTATCATGCTGATTCCAAGACTTATTTTGTAATCAAATCATGATGTTTCTAAAAATGCTAATAACTTTTGATTATTTTATTCTATTGTCATTTATAGACTCCTTGGCTGATACCAAGAACATTGTGTATTATATTACAAGTGATTCTATTCGTTGCTTTTCAAGCAGTTTGCCTAAAATCACTCATATTTGCCATTCCTTTGCTTGCCCCTGATAATTGCTGCTTGCTGCTTTTTTTTTTTTTTTTTTTTTTTTTTTTTTATCTGAAGATTAACACTGTTAGTGTTCTGTCTGGTCATTGTTTAAAAAAGACATAACAGGTACAGTAAATACCTCAGCAGAATCAGTAGGTAGTTTAGCTTTGTGTTTCATGGTTTAGCGCAGTGGTTCTCCACTGTTGGGTCTGTTCTTATGGGGTTGTGGACAGAAAGGAAAAAAAATAAATATGGTTTTATGCCACAATAAAACTAAATATATTATTGCACATAGGTAGTTTAGCATAATTAATAGGTATATTAACTTTTAAAATGGAGGAATAAAACACATGACATTTTTTTGTTGTGGTTGTTGTTGGTCATGCATCCATTTAAACTAGTGTTTTGGTGCTACTTCATCTGCCACATGGAAGAAGCTAGTCGAATTAGGCAGATACCAACATGGACAAAAATATGACCCCCGATAACATTAAATACAGGTTCACTTGTAGTGAGGATAAACATGGTTTGTTCCAGCTACAATTTCGTTTGTGTTTAATCATTGGCTACCAAGAGCTTGAAACCATTAAATCCAGGAGACATTTAGAGATCAAAATTGTACATTTTCATATTCAATCTTTGTCATGTCAAAAATGTTGCCAATTGTTGGCCTGTGCATTTTGTGGTAATATTAATAAATTGCAATCATTGAGTTGTATGATAAACAATATTGGTACTATGTTGGGTCACTTCCAGACGTTGCACTTGAAAAACATTTTATTACTCACTTTGATGGACAAAGTGGTAACATTTTGTTCATGTTTTATTTTTATGCTTCATATCTTGTTTTCGTTTCATAAGTACTAGGGCTACAATTAGGGTGTAGCATCAATTGTAATGTTATGCACATGACAGTGGGTATATAATAGATTTTTGACTTCCCAAGCAAAGGTGGTACAACAAAGGATTTCAAGGGTGAAAGTTATACCACTTATCCAACTCTGTGCTGTAACAAGGTTTTTTTTAAATTTGCTGGTTACACATGGCTTTGAATGGAAATAACTGTCCTATCTAAAAATTTGAAAAAGTGCATACACACATATGCACAGGTTCACTGAACTTTTCTAAGTGTGCCTAATATCAACATAACGTGACACACATCTGAAGCTCAGTTAACACAGGTACTCTATTAAAATAACTGGGAATTCTGCACTAAATGTCATGTTTGTGCTTGGACTAAATGCAAGTACAACTGGCAGAAATGGTAGTTTCTTGTGCTTCTTTTTTTGTGCTTCCTTTTTGTTCTTATACTTTTAGTGCTTTATTATCATGAGGACACTGATGTAATGATTGATGTATGCAGTCATTAAATCCTGTCCATCAGATTGCCCAAAATTTATCTTTAATATCAGGCAATAAACAGAGCACACACAGCAGGAGAGTGAGAGTGAGTTAAAACTGATGCACTGGGTGCATCACTTTTCATCTGTCAAAATGACGGACAGCATTTGGAATTATCCGTCAGACAAGGAATTTTCAGTTAAACCAACTTCTGGTCACCACTGATGTCCAGTGTAAGATCTTGGTCCTGAAGCAAAACTAGTTAAGGTCTACTATTTTAGCATATCTTGCCATTTCATTGTCATATTTGGTGGTTTAATATGTGGGATTAATTATTTGAGTCTAAGCAACCTCTACTGATATTCTGTCCACCTTGACATATTCGTTCCGAAGCCGCGTGTACTCAATGTTCATCCAAATAATCGTACTTTTCTCATTGTGTGTACTCTACACAGCTGTATTTCTGTCAGACATGCACTCTGCTCTGTTAGTTTGTCTCGGCACTCTGACTGCGAGTTGGGCTTTCCTGTAAACACCTGAGGCAGCCTGACCCCTGTCTTTCCAACCGTCTGCCTGAACCGGTCCTCACCTCCCTCGGCTGACGAGGCCCAGCCCGTACGTGTCAGTGGGTGTCTGAGTTATGACAGACCCTTGTCTCCCACTTTGTCTGTCTCTCTCTCTCTCTCTCTCTGAGAGACCCTCATTCCTCCAGCCAGGAGAGTCAATGATCCAAATCTCTGTTAAAACAGGGTCAGCCCCACATGTGCACTTATAGGGTATCAGTTTAACCTGCTCAAAAATACTTAAGGCCATTATTATAGCTTATAAATCATTAAGAAAGTTTAATTATACCAAAATTTCATGGTGAAATGTGTAAGATGACACATGGGAAGGAGAATTTAATGGGCCAGCAAGTCCCAGTGGAGAGAGGGGGATATTGAGGTTAGCTTTCTATTTTACAGCACTACCGAAAGGCAAAGGGAGACATATAGATGGGTTTTTGTCCTGTTGATATGCACGGACAATGCACATTTCAATACTCTCCCATTTTAGCACGACCGCAATATCCACACCAAATCTGCAATTTCAGATGTGATGAACATATTGCGTGATCGCACCTTGCACCATTCTTCCATAATAAAAATCTCCCCTAATTAACACAAGACTTTAATTAGCTGCCAGGATTTGTAGAAATTTGCTTCCCAAATATTAATGTTAGGAACATTATTTAGTCTATTCATTTTTGTGTTGTTTTGTATAATTTTTCATGTGTATTTAGAAACTGACTGATGCTGAGAAGTAATGTATTGATGAATAGGTGAATAGTTATGTCCTTGATGTGGTATTCAAAATTCTGATAAATATGATTGTTTTTTTTTTTACTTTAAGATTTATAAGATATACAATATACAAGGTTCCCAGGACCGTGAATATCAAGGAAATGTAAAATTGTGATTTTTTTTTTTCAGGCATGGAAAGGTAATGGAAATTCATAAAATCTTAAGTTGTGAAAATTTCTATAGTAAATATAATTTTTGCTACATATGCTTTATCTCAAAAATATTTAATTAGATATAAATTGTTCTTTGTTTGTGCAATAAATCTAAAATGATTTTGCCCTTAAAGTAAAAGTCCTTATCCAGTTTGAAAAAATTTGGAATTTCGTTTGTCAAAAGGTGAGAGAAACTTTTGTGTAATATAATTTTCCTTTTGAAAAAGTATAATTGTTATTTTAATTATATCTTGTAAGTATAAGGAGTAAAACTAGTTGATCAGCCCGAATTTGAAGCGGTGGTCTATGATCAAGTCAAAAAACAAAGAGTGAAGACACAAAATAATTGTTTGCTATGATGATACACACGCCCACATTTGTCGGTACAGTGTGCAGACTCCGCTCTCTCTACAGGGTGCAAGGCATTGCAGAATCAATGCAAAACGCGTCCAAAATGAGGGGCCCCATCAGCCTTTTATCATCCAAATCGGGACCTCTCCTCATGGGCCCTGTGCCAAGAACAGCTGTTCAGAGGCCCCTATTTCTCTGATGAGCACAAAAAAGTGCACACACACACACACACACTACTAGTGCACTAGTGCATCTGTATGCTTGACTCTCTATTAAGACGTTTTTGATGGCATGGTAGATATTTAATTTGAAACCTCCCTAGTTAGTTAATTGTACTACCTTTACAACTTTTGGTCAACTAACAAAGGTCTACTACACCTTATAAATGAGCATAAGGGGGTGTTCACATTGAAACATATTTTTGTCCATCTGCACATTTTTACTTTATTATTATTTAGACGTGCACTAAACGGATGTCTTTTGACTGTTGCAGTGCGAGTTTGGCTTGGGCAAAGACGTCTCACTGTCTCACAAACCTAACTCGCACTCCAACGGTCAAAGAAAAAAAAAACATTCTTTTGTATGTGTTGTGTTGCTTCCAGCTGTTTCGTGTTCGGTCTGAAGTAAACTGCCCCTTATTCTTAGGTCAGTATCATTTGCAGTAGATCTCAAAGAACTGTAAGCTTCAGGAGTCGCCTGTGTGTGGCCTTTATTCATCAGTGAATGATGCCCAACCGGACCCCACCCCTGTGCCCCCTTCACTTGCTCTTTCACTCATCCTGCCCTCGTGTTTCCTTCTGTCCTCTTGTTTTCCACGAGTGCAAGCTCAACACAGCACCGCTGCCTTTCCTGGCACACCGCTCCTTATCCTCTCGCTTTTGTTTCCAGTAGGTGTCAAGCGCTCACCGCTTGTGCTGTGTCAGTAAATATTTACCCGGCTTCCTTTTCCTTGCCTGCCTTTGCTGACGTGTGTGTATGTGTCTATGGATTTGAGCATGTCTATGTAGTGTCGCCTGCTTGCTCCACAAGTATCCTCTGATACCCCTCTCTTGCCCAGCCTTTCCGGGACAACACACTGGATGTTCCCGTCCTTTGCGCACGTGGCGTCCTACTCTGGAAGTACACTGCCCACGGGAAGTAGAAGAGGAAGTTATTGCTACTCCCGCTCCACTTACAAACTAGCATAACTCAAAACTTGGCCTGTAGGATGCCACTGAAATTTGACATGTACTTGGTCAATGTACACTTAGCTGTATGTTTGCAAGGGTTAGATATATCTACACAGACACACACGCTGCCTCCCCAGGGCCTCATATTGTCCTGGTGCTTAGGGTTTCCTTCCTGCATCAAAAACAAAAGCCGAGCAGGCGCTGAGGCCCGGGCTTCAAAGCTGGGGAAGGTGCAAGTGTTGTCTCTTCCTGTGCTGGGTGTCAGAGCTCCAGGGCAGCTGCCGCTGTTATCTTAACCCAAGCGGGAGTCTGGTGGAATGAGGGCTGGCCTGTGCCCTCTGGACCTGGAGAATGAAGAACAGCCTCAACTTTCCACCTCTTCAGTTCCCCTCTTGGTTCCATAGGTCAGGTGGTCTAAGTGGGGTCAGCACAAATCTAGCAAAGGACCGGACTTTCTGATTTAGCTTTGTGTGACACTGATGAACTCACAATATCCCTCTTGCCATTTCAGAGCACTATTTCTAATAGGGATGTGTCATGATGGTCGTCAATTCGGTAACGCACTACTGTTATACTGGGAATGGCTAACAATGGTCAACCAATTAACTGATTAGTCAGCTGGTGTATTTAAATATTTTTTTTGTTTTTTGGATATTAAAAATGCTGGTGCTATAATTAGAAATTATTTACAATTACAGGGCTTCCTTAAGACTGATTAGTTATTCAGGAAACCCACTGACTAGTCAATTTTGAAAATGTGTAGTTTTGCACATTCCTAATTTCACTTTAGCAGAAAAATTAGGATGAATATTATGGTTACATCTGATCTGACAACTCTATTTGGTGAATATTTATGTTTGCCAAGACATACTGCTGTTGCATGGGTGTGCATGTATGCGGCTGTGCTTGCTGTGCATTCTATGGGCTTTGTTGGCCCTCTAGCTGGTTGTAATTGTACAGTTAATCAATCAAATATTTAAGCTTCATTTTTCCACACAGTGGGTTGTCCAGATTATGGCAGCAGTTTGGATGCATTAGTCTGGACTCAGCACCGATGCTAACAGCATGGCTTCCTGAATCAGCCTGCTTCTGGATTCGAGTGCACGTGTTTGTGTGTGCATTCACAATGTCTTCCCTCACCGTAGTAATTGCCACTTTTTCATCATGCTATTTGTTGGCAAGCACGTTCCTTTTTAAAAGCCCATGTTATTTATTTATCTCTTTGCTACTTTATTCCTCCCTTATTTTTTCTGAGAATGTGTTGGAGTGTGTGTCTTTTTTTTTCCTGTCTCCAGGGACGCCATTGTGGATTACCACTCACCTAATTATCTGGTGACTTGCACTGCCTTTGACACGTAATTATCAAAGCCCTAAATAATTGTCTTATTGCTTGTGTGTTTGTATGTAAGTCTTATGGAGAGCATTCGCTTTTGTTGCCCGGACGGAATGGAATGGTGCAGTATTTTTCGTTAAATTGTCCTCTTTGCATGTGGGTGCGTTTCACGCTATTTTCTGTTTAAAATTGAGGGGCAAATAAAGAAGCTCTTCCGTTGCGGTCAGCTTCATTAAGGAAAATGTGATTTCCAACATTTGAAGTCGAGCAATTAGCTCACTATGTGACTTGAACCCACTTAAAGTGCTAAATGCTGTATTTTACAGTAGAGGTCACAGAAGAGGTCAAACAGAGAGACAGAGAGGAGAATCAAGTGTGAGGGGGTGGGGGCATAGATATATGACAACTGGTATTTTGTACTCATCAGCTGAAGGAAAGGACCATTCATGCTGGTCCGAAATCATCCTGGTGTCTAATTGGGTTTCTACTGATTTGTGTCTCTTAGCAACTAGGACATATAGGAAACTGCAAAGAGAATGATAGATAAAGAGAAAAGACTAAATGAAGCTCATCCAGAAATACATTCAAATAAAGAGAAATCTGCAGCTTTCAGAGGTTTCTCACTGGCAGTCATTGATAATGACTGAAGGAATGTCATGACTGACCATTTACAATCTTACAGCATTTTCAACATCACACAATATAAACAATTTTAATAACAACCAACTTCTGCCTATGAATGGAGTTTCAGTGACTTTATTACAGTGCTTTCATGGAAGCACTGTATTGGTATTCCTCAAACATTCTGGTTAAGGATTTGTTCTATACAAAATTACTTTTCGACCGATAGTGAATTTTGCCAATACCTAGAACTAAGGTGGTGGAAAAGGCAGATAACCGATTCATCGGTTTAAAATAGAATGTTAAATGATGTTCTTAATATTTGCTTACTATGATGGGTACAGACATATGTTGCTTTCACACTAGTCCTTCTGGTGCGCTCCCGGGTTCAAATGACATCACACTTTGGTTCGTTTGAAGGATGTGAACACTGTTTTCTGAACTCGGGAGCACACCTGCGAACCGCACCAAGTACGGTTCATGTGAACTCCAGTACGGTCCGCTGCTGATTTGAATGCAATAGTACCAAATAGTGGAATTGAACCGCTTATGAAGAAATATGATTTGTGTCTGTAACAGTATAAGGATGGCCAAGGAGGAGACGTGAACCATCTGAACAGTCAACATAAAGTTTTAATATCAAACTCAACTTAAAGCCAACATAAACAAACGTGCAGCATGGCTGCATGCATTTCTCTCCCAAACCGGCGTCTCCAGCTGCCCCTTCTCACTGTCCCACTAATCAGCTGATTCAGCGGCAGCTGTGTTCCATCAGGGCCCGGCCACAATCTCCTCCTCATCACAGTGTCTTTGCAGGCTCACAATCACAATTATTATGGAATTATGAATTATTAATGCTTTCTCCTATTAATGCACACTCCTCCCCCGCCCGATTCAGGCCACCGGTCTTGTCAGCCGGTGAACCACCCCACTTCCTATGAACCTGGGGGAAGAGATGAGGGGAGGCGTGGGTAGAGGGAAAGGGTGAGCGGAGACACAGAGAGAAAGAGAGTGAAGAACTTGCTCACTGGCTCCCGGAGACGCTGTTGCCTGTTCCTCAACTGCACCACCGTCCTCTTGCGGATGCCAGTTTGCACCTCCCTCGGCAGATGGTAGCGAGTCCTCCAGCCCGTGGCAGATAGAACCGCTCCTCCCCTTCTCGGCAGATGGCAGCGACCTCTCCGTCCCAGGTTTCGGCTGGGAAAGGAGGAGGTGGGAACCGGCTGGACATTCAACATACATTTTTATATCAAACTCAACTTTAAGCCAACATAAATAAATTTGCAGCGTGGCCGTGTGCGTCTCTCTCCCGAACCAGCTTCTCCGGCTGCCCCTTATCTCACTCTCCTGCTGATCAGCTGATTAAGCACCGGCCGTGCTCCATCACGGCCTGGCCACGTCCTTCTCCTCATCACAGTGTCTTTGCAGGCTCACGATCACAATTATTATGGAATTATATATAATTAATGCCTTTCTCCTACCTGTTTGTCTCCAAATAAATCACATTCAGAGAGCAGCTCACATTCTTCACATCACTTGCAACTAATCTGCTGGCTCGTGGCAGACAAACGCTAACATTCATCACATCAGTGCACATTCAATGCATTGTAGCAGACAAACACAAGTGTCTTTCTGTGCATTTAAAGTTTTGGTGGTAAATCCAAATCCAAAATAAAAAGAGATATATACTTTAATAACACAATGAAGCTTATGTCTTCTTGAGTTGTTACCTAGTTATAGTGGTAAACATCTGCCGATTGTACTCACGTTGTTGACATCATCGGACAGTGGTCAGGACCCAAATAATATGATTTGAACAGTGACCAGTGGATGTGGGGTAGGGGGGAGAAAAGAACTTGGTTCGGTCCAAGCAGTAGAACCATGTAAGAAATCACCCATAGAGGCTGCAAAAGACCAAAATGAACAAAATCCCATATGCAGTTTATTGTTCAACCAAAATCCCAATAATAAATTACAAAAAAATAAGATTTTGGTGCATAACATGGGACTTTTAACTGTAAACAAGCCTGAAACACATATGTCTACCTCTGTTTATCTTGATGTACATTATTGGTCTTATTGTGCACAGTCCATGCATACATTCATCTTTGTAATCTGAATGTGAATATGTATTAACGTCTTCGCTGATTTCATAAATACCTCTTTTTCAACCCTTCACTTCCAACTACTTATTTCCATTCTGCTATGTAAGTCCAGTTTTTTTTTTTTTTTTTACATGTTGAATGTCCTGTTTCATTTAAAAATATGATTTGCATGCTAAATTGTGCATTAATTGTGATTATAACTGTATACTGTATATCTTCTCTTAAGCTTTGCCTATGTAAAACTTTATCACTGTTCTTTTGCTGCCTTGCAAACACTGGTATATCCATCAGGAAATGTAAATGTAGTTTATTTAATTTTGCTGCTTACAGACTTGTCTTGAATATGATGGAGTGATGTTTTTGTTTCATCTCTGAAGCTAGATTCCATCTCTGTCTCTTTCCCTCCTTCCTCATCTCTTCACCTCTTCCCCCATCTCTCCTCCTTAAGCCAGATGCTCAAGTGCAAAGAAAAGGGCAGGAGTGAGATAGCAAATGTTTCAACATCTGTCTCTGTTGATTTTAGTGCAACAAGTACTTCCACATGTTTGCTTTTTCTCTGCGCTGTTTCTGGGCAGGAGGTTGATGAGCACAGCTGCCCGGCTTCTTTCTTTTATGGGTATAGACCAGCTGAGAGAACAGCTCACATGGTGTTATAATTCTTAAGCTAATGTACGGAGGAATGTAGATTACAAGTGTTTTAAGGCTTTGGTCCCAAGCCTTCATTCTTGCACACTTGCTTTTGTTGATTGGACAGTCAATAAATTATTTATTTGTTCATTGGCTCGCATGTTCTTTTTAATAATTTCATTGCTTAGCTGTGCCCACAGGGCATCTCCACTTAAATGTAGTTTGAGTTTACAGGGAAGGGCTCTCTTAAGTCAGTGTCTGTTATGCGTGTGTGTAAAGACAGTTGTAGACAGCGCGTGTGGAGCACATTGGCTGTCACTGAAGGACATCAATCAAAGAAGTGTGATGGTGTAAATCTAATACATATGTTTCATTTTTCCCAGCAGAGAACATCACAGATTCACACACATCAAAGCTACATTCTGTCATACCCCCTTTCATATGCAACCCCATGTTTACTTTGAGGTTGTGTTTACATAATTTTGTCAGACGGTCTGTCATGACATGAGAGCATTTATGTCATTATATACCATTAAAGTCTTTTATGTGATTAAATATTCATCCTTAATGTTTCCATGTTAGAATTACAGGCTTCCCACAGCCATGGAAAACCTGGAAATATCAGGATATTTTAACATTTTGATTCCCAGGCCTGAAACAGACATACAAAACAATTAAAGCTTAGAAAGCCACGGCCATTTCTATGGTTAGTATGTATTTTTCTAATTATGTTCAGCTTTAGAATATGTTATCGGCTCTTATAAAATTATATTTAAAGAAAAAAATTATCCTTATCCAGGAATCACAACCGACTGGAAAAGTCATTGAAATTCATTGGTCAAAATGTGTGGAAGTCCTGGTATTATCATTGTAATTATATGCCTTAATTCAATTTGTTCTTTTTTTATTTTTAAACATTTTCACATACACTTTTATCTAAAAAATGTTTAGTTACCTTTCCAAAGTTCGAGCACTGTCTTAGCAGACACTTTTAGTAGTTTTTAAAAGGTTGGATTTGCTGGCCTCTTGGGTAACATTGAAACAGGAAGACATTTTAGCCACACATGAGACTTTCAGTCAGTCAATGAATGTGTGTGTGCGAGCCGCCACGTACTTCCTCCCCATTTTTCCTTAAGAGGATGCTCCTGAGAAAAGCTTATCAGTGGTGTGATGTATTAGTCCTTAGTGCCTTAATAGATTCCATTTATCTCTATACAGTCCCTCTAATTTAAATGGGCTCGCGGAATGTATTAAAATGACTATGGGCACTTTGATGTAGCACCAGTCCAGGTGTACCTCCTGTAAAATGGATCACGTTAAGTGATTGTTAACCTATTGTTGTCACAACAGCCGCTTTTTCTCTAGCCATTCATCTTGAATGGAATAGTTAGTGTGACAGACAAACTCCCGTTGATTGAAAACAATCTAAAATATGAGTTTGAAAACAGAGGCCTATTTGTGTGTGATAATGATATAGATGTGTTTTATACAATTTTTATACATTATAGATTATATAGATTTTATCTATATTTTTTACATTTTAGATAACATGATTTTTGACTTAGTATTAATGAGAATGGTCCAATATGTAGAACATAATCGTAGTTTAAAGGAAATACAAGAATTAACTCCTTTAAAAAGGACCGTGGTGGTAACATGGTACAGTCAAGCTATCGGGTGGTAAAACCATGTTAAATTGATGTATACGTTGATACTAAATGAGTATCATATTAATGTACAATTATATTTAAATGGTAATCCAAGGGACCGCTCATAGAACACCATGGTACAAAAAAAACATTGTGTTGCCATCTGTTCTTTAAAAAACATGTTTGCATGTTGCTGCACGACAGCATTTGTGGCATAATGATGACCACAAAAATATTTTCGATTTGTCTGCTCTTTTCTTAAAAAAAATTAAAACAATCGAGGTTATAGTGAGGCACTTACAATGGAAGTGAATGGGGCAAATTTTTGGAGGGTTTAAGAATTTTTGGAGAGTTTATGTATTGTGGCATTACTTTTGAAATTGTCAGTATTTTAATGTTTCCGAATTTGCCTTATTCACTTCCATTGTAAGTGTCTCAATGGAACCCAGGTTTTTGCCCTTTTTAAAGAAAAGGGAGGGACGTGTCAAAATATTTTTTTGTGGTTATCAATATTATGCATCAACTACTATTGATTGAACCTAGTTTTTATTGATCCCAGAATATTCCTATAAACTGGTCCCCCAATCTGACCAGCTGATAAAAGGTGTTTAGCTTTTTTGTTTGCTTGTTTTGATAACCCTGCAGCTTATTTTTAAGACACTGATATCATATACTATTTACTTAAGTATCTCTTCTCCACTCAGATGATTCAGCGGGAGCCAGAGGTGAAGAATCGTGTTCGTGCAGTGGCCATGACTGACTCTGTCCATAACGTATGGCACCAGGAGGCCAACAAGTCTATTCAAGATTGGCTCAGAGAGGTACGCCCATCTTTATGATGTTCCATCAAAAGCATTTGCCAAAACCTTGATGTACCCAATAACATCAATACAGGCCACACAACTCCACTCAAACACCCTGGCATTTCATTCATTGAGCAGATACACTCCCTAAGCAGGAGTCACAGAAAGCCAATAGTTTGTTTTCATCCCGCACTCTTGTTTGTCTTTTTGGGCATATGTCAATAAGAAATCAAAGACAAATGCCGCCACATGCAGACGGACGCTCTGTTAGTATGTCAGTTTTATTTAGTTGCTGCCCTTTCAGCAGTGACCTCAAGTCCTGAAACAACACCTGGGAACACTCAATATGCACATAAATATGAGAGTGCGGATCACAAGCCAGGGCTACAGGGAAGCCAGCCATGCAAATGCCAAGCGCAAACACACCCTTGTCTCTCGCCCACTTTCTCCATGAACAGCAGACCACCCAGGCCACCAGAAAAAAATGTCTTTCATTCGTTTGTCTTTGCTGATTTGCTTTGCTCTGTCTGATGTTTGCTTACCCTTTGATTTGCCTTTGTTTTGTTTTTTTATGTTGAAGTTTGTCCTTTGGTTGTGGTCTCCCTTTTCTTTTTATCTTTTTCATCCTGTCATGTCTTTTTCTTTTTTCTTACTTTGTTTCATTATTTCTTTATTTGTTTATTTATTTTTCTCTTCTTTTCTTTGTGTGTCATTCTTGTGGCAGCTTTCCTTCAAGCTTTCCTTTTTCTGGAAGTCGATGTACTGATGAGTGCAATGGTGACAATATGGTTTAGTTGGAATGTTAAGTTATTTATATGTGTAATTTTTGCTCTAAAGAATCAATTTATCAAAAACTTTTGATGAATTGAACTTTCCTGGACCCTCAAAATAGGAAGACAAAAACGTGCCCATTTTGTAATAATTTTTTATATTATTATTTATATGTTCCAATAGTCTGATGAACATGCACTATTTTTAATGTCAGAAAAAGAGACTTAGTACATAGACACACACACAGTACTTTCATACTTTAAGGACACAAAAATATTAATTTGTCAAGGTGGCTGATTAACTTGATGTTGAGCATAATATTTTGATTATTTTCACTTCTAATTAATTCCAATAATTGAAACAAGAGGGTTGACTCTAACTTCAGCAGTGTTAAAGTCACTGTTTCAGTCCTTTTGTGTCACCTGTTAAACCGCTAATCCTTTACACTCATGCAGGAATCAAAATTGGAGTTGTGTTAAGGTGCTTTGCTTTCCCACTGCCTGTGTCTCCCTCATAGACCTTCCTTTAATATGGGTCATAGCCCAAGTCCCTTCCATAGTAACGTCCATAGCAGTCATGATTTGTACTTTATGCAGGTTTGAGATCAGTTTTTCTGGCCAGGCAGGTATCTCTGTAAATGGTTTGTTGGAGATGACACTCCATTCCTTGCACAAGTCTGAGGTCTTTCTTGCGGGAGGATGGTAATTTCCCTTTCTCTTCCTGTGGGAGGTAGATAGATGGAGGGATGAGAGCCATGAATTGGAGGGATTTTCAGGATGAGAGCACAGTAAGGCAGGTGATGTGGTGATAATGGGTCAGACCATGGGCTTGAGTGGGGAAAGGTAAGACAAGGAAAGGACAGACATAAACAGAGAAACCTGAATGAGGATGAGAGTCCCCAAGGAAAATGGGTAAATGGTTTGGATAACTAAAAAGCTGCCATGATGGAAAGAGAAAGGACACTAAAGAGCCCAATATATGCCCAGAAACACAACACACTAGCACTTTGTCTATCAGTAATCAGTAATTAAAGGACAGGCTAAAAAAGTAATGTTTTTAATTTCGGTCCGTTCTTAGCAGAAACTGTATTTTTTTGTTCCGTTGCCAACATTCCATTGTCTACTTTCCAGTGTGTAACCAGTTAGAAAGGAATTATAGAAGGTTTTATTTTTTATTTTTTTATTTTATGACTGTCCCAGTTTCTGTTTTACGATATCTCTCAATGAAAAATGGAACATAGTCTGGAAAAACACACTCAAAATAATGAACTTGCATATACCAAAATAAGTGATTATAAGCAGTTACATTTTTTTCTCCCTTGTGGGGGAATTATCACCTTAGAAATCATAACAAACATACAGCTGTGGCCAAAAGTAGTGGCAGTGACATAGACTGTGTCTTTGCACCAGTCTTCACTGACTGTGTCAGTGAAGACTGGTGCAAAGTTATTTTCTCTGATGAATCCTTCTTCCGACTTTTTGGGACATCTGGAAAATCGATAGTCCGGAGAAGAAAAGGTAAACGCTACCATGAGTCCTGTGTCGTGCCAACAGTGAAGCATCCTGAGACCATCCATGTGTGGGGTTGCTTTTCATCCAAGGGAGTGGGCTCTCTCACAATTCTGCCCAAAAACACTGCCATGAAATAAGAATGGTATCAAAACATCCTGCAAGAGCAACTTCTCCCAATGATCCAGGAGCAATTTGGTGATGATCCGTGCATTTTCCAGCACGATGGAGCACCATGTCACAAGGCAAGTGTGATAATGAAGTGGCTCGGAGACCATTACATTGAAATTTTGGATCCGTGGCCAGGCAACTGCCCGGATCTTAATCCCATAGAGAACCTGTTGTCAATCCTCAAAAGGTGAGAGGACAAGCAGAAGCCCACAAATTGTGATCAAATCCAACCAGTAATAAGGCAAGAATGGATCGCCATCAGTCAGGATTTGGCCCAGAAGCTGATATCCAGCATGCCAGAGCGAATTGTAGAGGTTATGAAGAACAAGGGTCAATGCTGTAAATATTGACTCTTTGCATATATTGAATGTTTTTGCCAATAAAAGCCTTTCAAACTTATGAAACACATTGTTTTCCAGTATACCATAGAATCGTGTTAAAAAATTATCTACAAATACTGAAGCAGCAAATTTTGCAAAACATTTTTATGTCACTGCCAATACTTTTGGCCATTGCTGTAGTATAGAGCAGCCTATATAAAAGAATGTCTTTTCAATAAAAGTGTTCTTAATATTAAATTTATCTCCCAAAAAGTTGTATATATTTCAAAATTACATCTGGTCATCTAAATGAATTAATTGCCAAAATCTCTCAAAGTTATGCTATATAAGAAAATAATAATTATTTAATAATAATAATTATTATTATTATTTTGTATTATTTGTTTTAATTACAAATCTGATTCTCTGTCATAACACGGCAGAATCAGATATGTGTATATGCATCATGTCTAATAATAATTTTATGAAGACTTAGAAACAACTGAGAAATGTACTTTTTACCTCAATATTTTCCCTTGTATCTTGATTAACCGTGCATGTTAATGTAGTAATTATATATAGTTGTGTAAATGGTCTTCAGCGTGTCACAGAAGGCTACGTCCACAATATGCATTAAGGCAAATTAATGTGTGGCGTAGCAGTATCCTGAAGAATCAAAGCACATCCTTACGATGTTCAACTAAAAGAAATTGGGCTACATGAAGTGGTGTAATTCCTAAAAAAAAAATACTGTAATAAACTATTTAGACTTTGGTTTCATGAGAAAAATTATCTGAAAAACATTAACCGGTTATTATTTGGTTACAAATATTAAAAAATAATGTTTTCACTCCAGAACAATTGAAAGGGACTTTGTTCACAGTTTCAATTACGCTCTGCCAAAAAACTTTTTTTCATTTTGGTATCCATTCCTTTGAGCATTTTCAGTCCCTGAATTACTTGAATCTGTAACTTTTAATTCTGTAAATGTTCAATACAAGTTAAGCTTAATCAACAGTATTTGTGGCATACGTATGTTGATTACTACCAAAAATTAATTTAGACTGGTCCCTCGTTTTCTTTAAAAATAGCAAAAAGTCTAGTTTACAGTCAGCCACTTATAATGGAAGTGAATGGGGCCAATTTTTTGGAGGGTTTGAATACAGATATTTGAAGCTTATAATTTTACAAAAGCATACATTAATTCTTTTTGTGGTAATTGTAACCACAATTTACCACAATTTGTGTGGTAAATAAACCCAGAAGTGCAGTTAGATACATAGATGGGATGTTTTTGATATAAAGTGTAGTAGGTCAGTTACGGCATTCAGTAAGCTGTCACTTTTCTATCGCTTGTTATCTGCAGTTAGACAGAATTGTGCCTGCTCATCCCACCCACTACTGTTATTGAAACTGAATTGTGTTCAAGTGGGTAACTTTATCCAAGAGCCTTTACAAGGCTTGAAAGTACCTCATGTTTGATCCTGCCTAGGGGCATGCGAGCCAGTACCACCAATACTTCAAATGACGCTTCTCATACAGTGGGCTGGTCTCAAGTGAAATATGCTAAAACCATTGGCACAGTTGCCAACTACTGAAACAATTTTGTATTTATATGCATGTATAAAATGTATATATAGCTTTGGATAATATTAAGAGACCACTCCAAATATTTTCCTAATTTTTCCATTCCAGTGTCTGTTGAATTCCAACACAAAGACACCTCATTCTATTAATGAGGTAATGATTAGGTGATCACCTGAACCAAACCTTATTTAATGAGGAAAAGTATAAAAAAAAACACTGCTCTCTTCATCACTGTCCTCTAGCATTAGGACCAGCTGGATGGCAAAAACAGTGTTAGTACCTCAAAAGTAATTGGAATAAAAAAAATAACTATTGACCATGTCAAAAGAGTTGAAAAGAAAAGTTTTCATTGAGGAAAAGAAGGGTTCAATTCTGGCTTTACTGGCAGAGTGCTTCCATCCTTAAAATTTCAAAGTTGGCAGTTCATAAGAACAAGGTCTAGCAGCAGACATTGGGGACAACAAAGCTACAGACCGGCAGAGGGCAAAAATGACTCTCCACTGACCTGGATGACCGCCAACTCACTAGAATTTAACTTAGCAACCATAGGATGACATCTAGTGACCTACAAAAAGAATGACACACTGATGCTGGGGTGAAGTGCAATGCAAAGCTAGAAGAAAGCCCTTCATCAGTGAAAAGCAAAGAAGAGCCAGGCTGAGGTTTGCTAAAGGAGTAAGGTCATCTTCTCTGATGAGTCCAATTTTCAGCTTTGCCCAACAACTGGTCGTCTAATGGTTAGACGAATACCTGGAGAGGCCTACAAGCCACAATGTCTCGCACACACTGTGAAATTTGGTGGAGGATTGGTGATGATATGGAGGTGCTCCAGCAAGGCTGGAATCGGTCAGATTCATCTTTGTGAAGGGCGCATGAATCAAGCCACATACAAGGTTATCCTGGAAGGGAACCCGCTTCCTTCTGCTCTGACAATGTTCCCCAACTCTGAGAATGTGTTTTTCTAGCAGGACAATGCTCCATGCCACACAGCCAGGTCAATCAAGGTGTGGATGGAGGACCACTGGATCAAGACCCTGTCATGGCCAACCCAATCTCCAGACCTGAACCCCATTGAAAACCTCTGGAATGTGATCAAGAGGAAGATGGATGGTCACTAGCCATCAAACAAAGCCGAGCTGCTTTAATTTTGCCCCAGGAGTGGCATACAGTCACCCAACAGCAATGTGAAAGACTGGTGAAGCGTATGCTCGTGAAAGCTGTGATTGAATATCAGGGTTATTCCACCAAATATTGACTTCTGAACGCTTCTTAATTTAAAACATTAGTATTGTGTTGTTGAAAAATAAATACAAACTTATTTTCTTTGCATTATTCGAGGTCTGAAAACACGGCATCTTTTTTGTTATTTTGACCATTTGCCATTTTCTGCTAATACATGCTCTAAATGACAATATTTTTATTTGGAATTTAAGAGAAATAGTTTCAGTAGTTTATAGAATAATTTATATATTTTTTTTAATTATACTCAAACACATACCTATAAATAGTAAATCCAGAGAAACTGATAATTTTGCAGTGGTCTCTTATCAAATAAATTATTGTTTTTTCTGGATTTACTGTTTATATATACAATTTTTAAAGGGATAGTTCATCCTAAAAGGAAAATTCTTTCATTATTTACTCACCCTCATATCGATCTAAAACTGCATATCTTTCTTTCTTCCATGGAACACAAAAGGTACATTTTTAAATGTCTTTGTTATGATGGCATGCTGCACATTTGCTCACGAGACTCAATGAGAATAAACACATTTTAAAGTTGTTTATGTAGTGATCATATTCGATTTTAATGCTTTCATTCTGTTCTTTACACAATGTGATCGTATCTCTTCAGAAGACTTGGATTATAGTGCATGAATCGATTACGGTTACTGTGTTTTTTTTTAGTCTGAGTCAGTATTAATTTACAGTATGACAAATAAACACTGTGAACACTTTTTAAAATATATCACCTTTTGTGCTCCATGGAAGAAGGCATAGGTTTGGAACAACAATATGGTTAGTAAATAATGACAGAATTTGACATTCAGAAGTTCTCAGATACATTCAGTGTCTCTATGCTGGCACATGGCAACATGTTGATCAAAACACATGCTTGTCTTGTAGAACACTGTGGCTGATGTTTGATGTGCGATCAGAGTTAAGCTGAATAGAGCATGTTAAAGGGCAGGTATATGATAAGGAATCAGGCACAGGGACACTTAATAACTGCATGCAGGTAGGATAGAGCCCTCTCAGCAGGATCCAACACCTATATCCCGTTTAACTTCTCTATCTGGGCCATTAGGAGACCGCTTGGAGTCCCACCATCCTCCAGCACCCCATCTACCAGCCCAGAGGAGCTGGGAATACCACAACCATATGGCCCTAATTAATGCTGATGGGCCTCACCGTAGACGATTATCACTCATTTGTGTCCGTTTGTCATTTTTCATTTTGTGTGCCTTCAGCTAGGATGGGAGTTGGACATGTTGCATAAATGGTTTGTGTGTTGACCATTTCTTGCATATCAAATTTAGCACTTTTTTTAAAAGCTTGTCCAGATAATTGTGTTTAGGTCAGATGTGTGCTTTGTATTTTCAGCATAGTAACACATTAGTTATAGCTACACTCACTGAGCACTTTATTAGGATCACCTGTACACCTACTTATTTATGCAATTATCTGATCAGCCAATCACGTGGCAGCAGTGCAATGCTTAAAATATTGCAGATATGGGTCAGGAGCATCAGTGAATGTTCACGTCAACCATCAGAATAGGGAATAGGTGACCTCAGTGATTTAGATGGTGGCATTATTGTTGATGCCAGACGGGCTGGTTTGAGTATTTCTGTAACTGCTAATCTCCTGGGTTTTTTATGCACAGCAGTCTCTAGAGTTTACTCAGAATGGTGCCAAAAACAAAAATTAACCAGAAAGCGGCAGTTTTGTGGATGGAATCTTGTGCTTGATTGAGGAGAAACAAGATACATTTACCTGATCAGCAACATATAAGATCTTTAGACTTGCTTTCAGAGAATGTATCTTGAATATGAGTTTTTTTGTTGTTGTCTTTACTGCACTTGGCAGAAATATAAACAAGTGAAAAAAATACAGACTTAAAAACAAGTCTAAATATCTAATATCTTGTTTTAAGGATTTATTGATAATTTTCAATGGAAAACAAGACAAAAACAATTGATAACAATAGGAGATAGTCATTTAGAGGTATTTTTAAAAGATGAATTTTTCCTTTTTATTGTTAGTAAGCATGCTTAATACAACCTTTTAAGTCGAGGTACACGCTGAATAGTCGGTTATGAACTAAGTAATTGTTGCAATAATCGCCTGAATAGTCTAATAATTATTAGATTAGTCGATTATGAAAATAATAATGAGTTGCAGCCCTACTCTGTACAATTGTAGTGAGCAGAATAGCATCTCAGAATGCACAACATGTCAAGGTAACAACAGGAGAACACGTGGGGCACTTTATTAGGACCATAACGTTCCTAATAAAGTTCTCAGTGAGTGTATCTTATATTTTATTTACTCTTTCTATCTCTGTAACCTCTCTACATACCAGTCAAACGTTTGTACAGACTTACAGATTATTTATTATCATTGTATATTAAAACAAATAGAAAATATATAATTATTAATACCCGTATATTTACTTATCAAAGAACTGCAAGAAATTGATTAGTCATCATTTATTTCAATTATTTAAATGTGTACATGATAAAATGTTCAGTTTTCCACAGATATAGTTAATGAGACACATTTTTACTGGTATAAATATTTGATACAAAAGTTAGGCAAAATGTTCCAGTTAACTTTTTTTAATAATATGATCAAATGGGCAGATTCAATTCATATCAAGCTTTATTTGCAAGATAAACTTCTCCAATTCATCATTGGACACTATACTTACAGATATAAAACAAATTCAATGCTAAAGTTTAACTTGCTGAAGTTTAAAATCTCAGAATTATTATTTTCTCTAGCTGCCATTCATTCTCTATTGCGCACATGCTGGGTCTTTATCACATAATTGTGTTTTTGAAACTGGTTCAGATGATAGTCACTTAGCGTTTTCGGGCCATGCAAAGAGATATGGCAGCTTGCCCGTATCTCTCCCAGACCTGGCTCACCACTTGCTGGTTGTTATGGCTGGTGTGGAAACAGGACAAGACAGACGAGAGGTGCGAATCCAAATGCGGTTTTATTAAGGTTGACACAGAAGAAACAAAAGGTAAACACAAAGGAAAATCCACGATGGGAAAACGGGAAACTAAACAGCACGAAACAGATTAAACACGATGAAACAAAACTCAAACATAACTAAGAACTCGGGTAGGGAACACGGACCAGGCTGACAACATTAAAGATATGAACATCCGCGAACAGCAGGGTAACCTCGGATGGTACCGACAGGGAACAGGGTAACCACGAGGGAACACGAATAACACGAGTAGAAACAGGCACCGACATAAAACGTCATAAACATACAAACAACGATCGACAGGGACTGAACAAAGAACTGGGGTTTAAATACACAGACAAAGTGGAGACTGAACAAGACACAGGTGAAAACACTGATGAGTGTAGGCAGTGACGGAGGCCGGGAATTGTGGGAAATGTAGTTTGGACAAAGACAGTGAAACGCGGGGCGAACAACAAGGAAAACACGACATGGAGCGTGAATGGTGACGGGTGAAACGGAAAACACGGAACAGACAAGGAAACGTGACATAAACGTGATAGTGTGACAGAGAACACAGGGCAGACGAACAGGAACGTAACACTGGTGAAGTCTCCATTCTCCGTACAGTAAATCCGCTCCTGTGTTTATTATGCCCAGCACATGTGTCTCGTATTAATGAATAAGCATGCACTGCTGTAAACAATCAGATTCTGTGCTAAGATGTGCAGTCAAGTTGAGCGTGTAACTCCTGAAAATGTGTATATGGCAATTTTAGTCACAGGAAGTGGGGAAAAACATTAGTGAAGTATTAGGAAGTAAAAACAAAAAAATAATAAAAAATTATACTGTATTTATGTTATTTTGACATATTAAACAGTCAAATATTAAATGCAGAAATTAACGTGTTAAATTTCCCTTTCTTCTTCTTCTTCTTATTAATATTAAATACTGTATTATTTTTTTAGAAATGTATACATATGCACATTTATACAGTATATAAGTTTACAATACTAATTTCAAGCATGTAAGCATATGCCTTTAGCCAAGCGAGTCCAAACCTATGACTGTTAGATAATGTGGTTTTAGTAGTGTCGCCATAGTTAAATACAGCACCAGAAAAAATTAAAGTAAAAGGTTTTTACCCTTAAGAGAGATTAGAGGAATTAAATTCTGTTTCCCTTTACCAGACTACAAACAAAAGACTTAAAAGCATATTCATTCATATCCAGTTTGTCTAATTAATAATTGCTTGTCCTTCTTTTATCAGACAATTCTGTTAAATGCCTTATTAACTAAAGTACCATATTACAAGGATACATAGGGATTAAATGTTGTCAGTCAAACATTTTGACACTAATCATGTCACTAACAAGCTATCAGATAAGCATAAATGTTGGACTGCTTCCAAGACCTGGATCCAGATCCTCTGTCCCAAAAAATCCTTCCACCATTCTTGATATATTGTCTGTTCTTTTAAAGCGATTTCATCCTCTTACATAGTGGCCTTGGCCTTCTGTTTCATCTAAAACTCATCCCAGTGCATCAGCCAGCCTTGACAAATCTGTTGAAGCCTTTTTCACCCCCCCCACCCCGTCTCTTTGCCACTCACTCTGGCTGGGACTCCGGCCTTTGAAATTCCTGCCCTTGCTTCCAGCCCAGCTGACATCTTTCTCCAGACGGCATGAATTAAGATTGTACAATACGACACTTGATGCAGCAATCAGAGAGCGCTCCTCTCACTGGCTGGGCTCCATGGTGCACAACTAGGGCAGCAGGAATTCTAAAAATACACAATGCATGCCTGTTTATTCCAATGGCAGTTGTCATCTCCCCCAACCCAGGCACACAGACGATTGACAGGATTAAGAGAGGAACATAAAGACGAGAAATGAGAGGAGAGCTCCAAGGCAATCACAGAGGGCATTTTTTATGACTTTACCACCATGCAGCATCTATAGAGAATATGTCAATTACATGGATGACATCTCAACTTTGTATCACATCCATAATTTAACTGTGACATTTTGAATATATGGACAGATTCAATGTTGTTTGTTTCTGGATTTGTATTTCATGTTATAAAACAGAAAGTAATAACTCCTAAATTTGATAAGATGAGACGTATTCCAAGCCATTGTAAAATAGCTGATACATACATATATGAATGCACTTCAACAGAATTCTATATTAATGGGTCAAATGTTTATATCTACAGTAAAAATATTAAATACAATATAGTTTATTTTCAATTAATATACTATGGTATATATCTGCAATAAAAATTCCAGTCTATATACTGTATTTACCATATTGTACATAAACAATAGTATAGTATAGTATAGTACATAGTGTATATATATATATATATATATCTACATTAAAAATTCAAAATCATACATTCAAAATCAGTGTTTCTGTCTACAACTGAATATGTTTCTACAACAGCAAATACTAGTGTATATGTATATATGCAGTTGTGTATATATATATGCAATTACATCTACAAAATAAAACATATATTGCATGTATACTGTAAAAATAAAAAAATATTATTTAAAAAGTTAAGATTTTGATATATCTGATTTGTGTGTGTGTACATATATATATATATATATATATATATATATATATATATATATATATACATACACATACAGGATTGGGTGAGTTTCTTGATATTTTTTACAGGAAAACAATAAAAAAATTATTATCAAGAATACAATTTTTGCTCTAATATCAAAGGTATATATATATATATACTGTATAAATTACAGTTGCTGTAAATTACCAGCCACTGTGGTTGCCAAACATTTACCATAAATAATACGGTGACCATGTTTCAGGCTTTACGGGATGTAATTTTGATGCCTGTATATTTTACGGTTTATTACCATTTGTATTGTTAAACTTGAATAGTTCAATAGTTCCTTTCCAGGAGCAATGACCAATAAACATGTAGAGACAGTGTCCATCACACAAAACACCACATGTGAAATTAAAATAATGCAATAAACTTTAACTAAATTACATAAAATATATCACGGAACACCAGAAGTAAATAACTGATGTTAAAAATAAGAAAAAACATAACTATTGCCATAAAATATAATTAAATGTGATGGGTCACACAGGGAATTGTTGGATCGCCTGATAAATGTTTTATTTTTTTATTTTACAATAATTTACCATAAAAAGTGCATGTACTCTCTTTTTAAACATAATATACATTTTTACCATTAGTTATACAGTAAAATTATACTTTTAACATCAATTTTATTTTACAAAATGTAACAGTAAAATGACATGTATTGTCAATTTGTAAATTATAAATGTATTATAATATTTTACCATAAATTTAAAGGTAACTATACATTAACTAATTAAAAAAAATGTACAGTATTTTACTGATAAAGTTATGGACATTTTTTTTTGTGTAAATATATGCACTTTAATGCATGGCCTTTCGTGGCCTATTTCTTAATTGTAGAGTGTGTTTATGTTTACCTCTTGGTTTGTGTCTCTGTGTTGGTGTTTGCGTCATTTATTTAAGGTAGGGACTATTTGTGTTATCGTTAAAGTTTACAAATGTCTGTCTTCAACTGGATCTCTCAGTCTTAATGTCACTCTGGACCACCACACAACCTTATATAAAAATGTATCATTTACTTGTTTGTTTTTTTCATACATTGATTTATTATTAAAAGGATGCAATTGCAAAAAGATACATGTACTGTTGGCCAAACACACACACACACACACACACATATTCCTGGCTAAGTGGAGGTGTGGTGACCCTTGGGGTGCCACAGGGCTCAGAGGTGAGGGAGGTTGACAGGCTGAGGTGTGATGTGTCTGGGACTTTGTCATGTGTGTGCTTTTGTGTGTGTGAGTGTCTTTTGTTAGGTGTCCAAGGCGGTGGAATCGTCCCTCTCCACTGGTTTGATAGCATTGTGTTTGTGTGGGTATCTGTTGGATTTTCTCTCTCTCTCTCTCTCTCTCTCTCTCTCTCTCTCTCTGTGTGTGTGTGTGTGTGTGTGTGTGTGTGTGTGTGTGTGTGTGTGTGTGTGTGTGTGTGTGTGTGTGTGGAAGGGCGGGTCACTGTCCCCTCAGCAGTGGTAATGGCTGACAGTGCTATGTCTGCGAAAGTAAACAAGCCTAGATAAGCAGCGCTTCACAAGGACGCCAGCTGCAATGCGCTAATCTCGTTTAAATTTCTCTGTCTTCTATTCAGCTTGTTTTATCTTATCTCCAGACCCTGCTTTTCCATGCATGCCTTTGGAACTTTTTTTTTTAACTGTACTCCATCTAAACAGTGCAGTTGTTTCCATAATATACATTCTGCCAGAATGCACTTAGATACATAACATACAGTTTTCACTTAAGTGTATGATCATTTCTTAAACCTAATTAGAGAAGCTAGTTTTTAAAAAACATGTCTAATTAAACCTGTTTTGGTGGAACACAAATACACCATAATGAAGAGCGAGGCGGGAGACGGCGTGTCAGTGGCTGATCTGATGGCATTGGGTGGTTGGCGAGGTCAATAGGCAAAGCAGTCACCCCTCCAATACACCACCAGTTGTGTGCCCACCCCTGACCATCTAAAAACAGTCTGAACTGTCAGTGTGACATGTCTCTAAGCTTCCTAATTGCTTTCTCCTGTCTCTCTTTCTCTGTCTCTTTCCCACTTTCCTCCTCAAAGCACTGCTGTAACTGGGTGTCGAGTCCTGAGCCCCTGGACACTCTGGTGGACCCCATGCTCACCGACTGCCCTCGTGTTTCAGCCGGTAGGTGACCACATCTGCTCACAGTTCACCTTTCACCTCTCTTAGTCACAGTCTATTTACTAACACTCACTCTTTTACTCATTAGTATGTAACCAAATCTATATTCAGAATATGTTAGCACTTGCACCAAAGAAACAGCATGCCAAATTTTAATGAAAGTTATGACAACCCCCTCTGGGCAAAATATGTTGTGCGTCCTCAGAATGTCCTGATGTCTTTAAATGACAAATGTACATATAAATCTTGATATATATTTTTTTCAACTTCAAGGTTTTAGGTTAAAATGTATATTTGTATACGGATGCTATCTTTTTAGATATTGTAACTGGTCACCATTTATGTGTTATCTCTTTCCAATGGTCAAGTCTTTTCAATATGTAATTTGCATTACAGAAATTCAAAACACTGTTGCAAACAACTGTTAGAATCAAAATTAGCCCTAAAAAAAAAAAAAGTGTCACTGCTGGACAGTAAAAATATGGTTAATTATTAAGTTAAAAAAAACGGTGATTTAAAAAAATATATAATAAATGAGACTTCATGGCCTATGGCCTATGTCCCAAGTTAAATTCAGTAGGTATGCCCTTAAAACCAGGCTTTGATATTTTTGCACAACATAAAATTTGAGACAATTTTCTATATTTTTTTTATATATATATATATATATATATATATATATATATATATATATATATATATATATATATATATATATATATATTTTTTTTTTTTTTTTTTTTTTTCAATGAATCATATTTAGTTTAATCTTTTAAGAAAATAGACCTGTTGTAAACTTACAATGTTTTATTATTATTATTATTTAACAAAGTGATTCTGAAATACATATTTAAAGTTGCAATACATAATCTGTGGTTGAAATAAAACATTTCAAGTGCTTTTACATTGAGAACAGGGGACTCTTCTGAATCACCACCAAACTTACAAGTATATTTTAATATGATTATTCAAGTGTTTTATCGACTATTAATGTTTGTATTGTATTATATTTATAAATTTATGAAGTGAAACTCGTGATATTGCTGATTTGTGTTCAGTGTTTTTGTGTTATTAATCTCATCAATGAAATCACTGACGAAAACTTTTGTTGAAGAAAGGTTTATTTTTGTTCGCCAACAATAATGAGATGAAAAAGGCACGATAATTAAATTATTTTATTAAAGAAAATTGTTGGCAAACATTTGACGATACAAATTATACTGCAAGATATTAACTGCAAGATATAAACAAAAGAAGAAACAACTTGATGATTTGTATATAGAAGATATTAGATATGGATTCATTAAACCAGTGTGTTGGGTATTTCTGCGCTTGAGCAGCTTGAGTTGAATGCACTTACATGGGCATAATGAACTGCTTTAAAACAGGGTAAATACCCAACACACACTCAAGGTGAAATCATCAGGATTTGTAGGAATTTTCTAAATTTGGCTAATTCGTATTATATTGTGCGACTGTACTCGTTTGAATATCTACGACTTTCACTAAAGCCAATGACGTCGCTGGACATCTTTTCCATCTAATACATGACGATTACTTGCTTCTGTCACACAGCAGCTTCCTATTATGTTTACACACACTACTAATTGGTTAAGATTAGATAA
The DNA here is from genome assembly GCF_025860055.1 of Xyrauchen texanus. NCBI lineage: Eukaryota > Metazoa > Chordata > Actinopteri > Cypriniformes > Catostomidae > Xyrauchen > Xyrauchen texanus. The sequence goes on from NC_068278.1 coordinate 21,343,958, forward strand.
GGGGTTTGTGTAAGGGCATACTATTAATAAGTATATCCTTAACGCCTTGTGCGTAGAACTTGCGCTTCCGCATTACACATCCGGGAATTTGCACATGATGAAGTCGAGACCATACAAAATAGCCAACTCGTAAATTATGTACGAGTTTTCATGAGATCGGGTTGTAAATACCTCATTCAAATGCATCCTATTTATAAATTACATTAATTAATATATCCACAACATTTATGGAACAACTTACATCTGCACAACGAAACAAATTAACATGTGAACTTGAACTAAATGTCGCACTACTCAGAATATGTGTTACTTGCGTTGTAAATGCTTGATTTCCATAAGAATCATACATGGTTTCCCTAAGAAACATGCTACACTTTTGTGTCTTTTCATGGAAAATGAAGAATACATTATTATTTCAGGAGCTCAGGTTTTTCACAACAAGGACAGTAGGCCTATGTACATGTGTACTGTATGTTTGATACATGTTTACATATAAATATATACATGTTTACATTATAAATATATAATTTTTTTTTATAAATATATAATACATTTTTCATTGATTCAAATATTGAACACAGAAAAACAAAACATATATACACAGAATCAACAATTAACCCCCACTATCACCCCTCCCAATCCCCAACCCCACCCTGGCCCCCAACAACATCCCAGTGGTCGTACATGATTATAGACACACACATTTTTTTTATAAAAAATTATATTAAACACACATTCAGCAATGTCAGATATCCGCCCCATTTCTCCACAAACAAATTAAATTTCCCTAGTCTTCTTAATGACCAACTGAATTTCCCCATATCTCTGCCTTCTTCGTTTGCAGGAATTCCAACAATTCGGACATTGTTTCGCCGGTTACGATTCTCAAAGTCTTCCGACTTTTCCCAAACACGCTCCAAATCCGACTTGGTCGCTTATGGATTAGCAGCTAATTCCCTCTCCGATGACTCCAGATAATCCGTTTCTCAACATCCGCCACTTTTGTAACAACTCAGATATTTATATCTCCATGACAATGATCGATTGACTTATTAAAGCAAGATCCTCCAAGTCAGCAACAACCTTCGCCAGCATTGCAGACATGCTCGACGGTAGACAATCTCTCTCTCCGCACTGTCCAACCAAGTCCCCAGTCTGCGGCCCTGTCAGGGGTATCAGCTTGAGCACATAAGTGTCTTTTAATGTCTCCAGAGCCCGAGGAATTTGAATTCTTTGACATATTGTCTTCATAGTACAGTTATGGAACAAGGTGTATTGAATCTCACCGGTTTATAACACAAAAAGTATTAAAAACTAGCAAAGTGCGCAGAGCTCGCCGTTCACATGTTCAACCCTCGCATGGCACCAGGCGACTCCAATATTTTAATATTTGATAAAAGTTTGATATGTTACAGTTTGACACTTTTTATCCGTTTTGCACATCATCATCAAGTAAAATATATTACTTTTGTTGACAAAAGCTGTATATTATTTTTGTCAGAGTAAAACTGACTAAAATTAATGAATATGACATGATGAAATATTGAACAATTAAAAAGACCAAAACTGACTAAAGTGAAAATGTAGGCCTAATAACACTGTAAACTAAAAACATATAATGTGCAGTAATGGGGATGAAATATACTTTATTAAACATGAAAATAATATGTAGCCTACAAGAAGTCAATTTCTGAAGTCATAGGTATTAATAACATGCACAGTAACACACTAGTAATGTTCGATTAATAAAGCATGACAAACATACCAGACAACATACTGTATCAAGTTCCAAGCATTATAGCAGGTTAACAACATCCATCATGACTGCAATGATGCCATCCTGAACTGTGTGATTGTGACTGACTTACTGAACTGAACAGCATCCTCAGCCAGAACACGTGACATCTGGCACTTCTTTTCAGTGTTTACGGACATGGTGTCATGACGCAAAGAGGAACGGCATAAACCAGTGATTTTGCGTGAAATCTGACCCAACAGCTCAAAATACAAATTATTATTATAATGAGTCGGAGGGAGGTAAGGGCATTGTTTTGAATACTAATTGTTTTTGTACTTAATCAATAATGGCAATTTGTTCATTTTTAACCAAAATATCTTACATAGTGCAGCTTTAATTACTAGAAACATATTAGGAAAGGATATATTTCCGCATTCCGCTTTAAATTACATGATGAAATTGAGACATAATGAAAAGGTTAATTATTGATAAATAAAATCATTGTATAGTTATTCTTCATCATGAAATTCAATGTTTACTTATATTTTTTTATATTTTGAACATGATTATACGCTGACTGTTCATATACCAATATATGTTACATTTTGACGTTGCATTTTAAAGATATTGGTCCATTAGTCATTGTGGGCCATACCAATTTTTTCTGGTATAAGATCATACAAGGGAGTGTGTTTAATTCTGGTCATTATATATAATGTAAAAAATATGGGATAGTAAGAAATATGCCTTCTGAACAGGTGTGGGCACTCGTTTTAAAGTGATTGATCAGGTCTTTAAAAGACCACAACCTCGAAAATTCAACTAAAATTATATTTTATTTGTTTGTACTGTATGTATATTTGTATGTACTGTATGTATATTTATAATCATGCATCATAGTGTGTCTTGTTTAGTTGCCATTTTGGCCGTGGTTGTTTAAGTGTATTGAGGCATGTCCTCCATTCCAGATTATAGCTATAATCTATAATACAGAGCTGATGAAGGCTGACCTGGGCGTCCCCACTCCACTAAAAAGATGAAGAGCTGTCCTTTGTTTGACTTGAGTTCTTGAGATGTTATACTGCCTGACAGTATTATAAAATGTAATTTGACATTTTCACATGTTGCAAGCACAATACTGCAATGATGTTACAGTAATCCGGATGTGGGGCCTGTTGTGTTAAAGGGGTTGATTTTTTTATTTTGTTATTATTATTATTATTATTATTATTATTATTATTATTATTAAAACTGGGTTCCAAAACCTAAAATATTTTTATTTATTTGCTGTTTTTCAAATGCCTATGTATTCATTTTATTGATTTACTCTTAGTTATAAAAGCCCAGGTGCAGTTCCAGATCCAGAAATTCAGTCTTAAAATATGAAAATGAGTTATTTTAACATTTAAAAAATTTAAAATAAAATTTTTAAAACAATTCTAAACATAGTGAAACCAACATAAACTTTTTCGATATTTGTTGTGTGAAAATGATGTATTATGTGAATAATAATTGAATGCAGTATAATCCAATACACAATTAAAATAATACTACTATTACTACTACTAATAATAATAATAATATATATTTAGTTGTTTAGTATTTTTGATATATAAAAATTATTAAATTAGCCTTGGTAAGACAAAGGTATCACTAACCCTAACCTTTTTATTATTATTTATTTATTTATTCAAAAATATTAAATTTCTGTCAACATCATCTCCACCACCAATTGAATGGTGATGATTTTCACCATTCACTCAAAGGCGTCACCTAGAGTGAATAACCAGTGTGTTACTTCAAAACCATTGGAACTGCATAAGGGTCATAAACAGCTTAATATGGCTCTAGCTACATGTAATACTGAGATTTATAAAACAAATAGTTAAAATAGCCAGTATATACCTGTTCAGTTGAGTTTTGTATTAACGCGTTAATCATTACTTGACAGAATGATCTTTAATTGTTATGTTGCTTAGCAGCCATAAAAAATGTCAGTTAGTCTACTGAACTACGTTTCTTGACAGAAGATTTTTTTCCCTTCTCAGTGTCTGTCACACACACAGAAACGGAATCCTCTCCCTTTTTTCATTGTGTGTGTCTCTGTTGATAGCTGTTTCTATGCTGGTTTGACTTGAGCAGGTGTGGCCCTGCAAGACTTAGAGCAGCATTTCTGTTACACTTAATCATCTATGAAGCCATGCTGGTACCAGCTTACCATGCAGGCATTTTGAAGACGCACATGCATGTGGATGTATGCGCTTGTGTTTCTGCAAACGGAGGGTCTGCTAATGTCTCATGTTTTTTTGTTCCCAACATGATAAAACTTGGAGCCTCCTTCCACTCACCTGGGTTGCATTCTTACTATATTTTTGTCTTTTCTTTCCCCGTTTCCCCCTCATTCAAAAGGAATCTTCAATGGAAGGTCAGTCAGCCTCCACATTGGCAGGGCTCAGAGACACTGGCATCATTTTATCAGTTAGCAGCACACTAAAGCCAGTTGAAATATGCAGATAAACTGGAACAAATCTCCTGAAAAGCCCCCTGGTCCGCCAGCACTGGGTGAGGGGAGCTGAGCCTTATGCCCACACTGACCCACAGTCAGACGCTCTAGGTGCTGAAGGCAACTGCCAGCACAACTGAACTAAGCAGTAGAGGAAGCCTAGACATGCATTTGGATGGATTACAAATAGAAACAGTGCCAATGACGGGCTTCTATGTGGGTGTATGCTTGAGCTGTCTGGCCCTGTGTGTGTCTCATATCTTAAAACCATGGATGCAATTTTATATTAGTTTAAAGGGGCAGTCACACCAGAACTTTTGGTTCAACCTGGTTTCATAGAATAGCATTATTATAGCTACATTTTTGGCAAAATGATTATTGTTTGTTGTATGTATTGTGGCAGTTTCCTGGTGAAATGTACACAAGGATCATCTCACATTTGTTGTTTGACACTCTCTGTTAGGTTTAAGGTTTACGTTAGTGAGGTAGCATTTGTTTAAGTAAAACTTGATAGAGCCATAAAAGCCTATTCAGTTTGGTAGAAAATTGTACTCGCTTTTTGCACCACAATTGATATTTCACCTCGGAACTGCAGCAATACGTGTAAGGAACCATGTAATATCATTTTGAAAAATTTTCACCATAATCATGTGATTTTCATGGGATCAGGCGGACGTGAACCTAGACTTTATGTATGCAGAATTATTTCAGACCCGGCAAAGAAAACAAGCAACAGGATATGTTTTCATGCTACAAAGCTGTTTTGAATAAATAATTCTTAAAAAAATATATATTATTTAAATATATTAATATTACTTAAAAGAACGATGCAAGCGTTTGCAAAGAATCTTCATCTTACCTGTGAATTTGCATAGCAAAATGACCAATTTTGTTTGACCAATGGAGGATCAAAATGTCATAGATTGACCTCTTTGAATCATGAACATGGTGGAAATTGGCTTGTGTGCCAGTTCGCCCTAAAAAAGTTTTGTATACTGTGGGATATAAACATTATTTGGAATATTCCGGGTTCAAGTTAAACTCAATCAACTGCATTTGTAAATATACATTTGATTACCACAAAAATTAATTTTGACTTTTCCCTCCTTTTCTTTAAAAATGACATCTGTATTTATGACATCTACTTTGTGCATGACAAGTAATTTTCCAAAATAAATTTACACATAGAGTGTTTCACTTTTAATTGACTTTATCACAATTCCAGTTGGTCAGATGTTTACATACACTAAGTTAACTGTACTGTACTGAATTGGAGGTGTAATCTTTGGGCAGAACTGAAAAAGCATGTGCAAGCAAGCAGGCCTACAAATCTGACTCCGTTACACCAGTTCTGTCTGGAGGAATGGGCCAAAATTCCAGCAACTTGTTGTAAGAAGCTTGTGGAAGGCTACCCAAAATGTTTGACACAAGTTAAACTATTTAAATGCAATGTTACCAAATTACTAGCAAAATTTATGTAAATTTCTGACCCACTGGGAATGTGATGAAAGAAATAAAATCTGAAATAAATAATTATCTCTACTATTATTCTGAAATGTCACATTCTTAAAATAAAGTAGTGATCCTAACTGACCTAAGACAGGGAATGTTTTCTATGATTAAATGTCAGGAAAAACTGAGTTTAAATGTATTTGGATAATGTGTATGTAAACTTCTGACTTCAACTGTTTATCCACAAGACAAAAAAAACCCTAAAAAAATCAAATAATACATGAGTTTTAACAGAAGAATTAATGTAAGTGTAATTTATGCATTTAACCCTCCAAAAATCGGTCCCATTTACTTCCTTTGTTAGCGCCTCAGTGTAACTTCGATGTTTGCTTTTTTTAAATAATAGGAGGGATGAGTCAAAATAATTTTTGTGGTAATCAACATTATGCCACAAATGCTTTTGATTGAGCTTAGCTTGTGTTGAACCCAGAATATTCCTTTAAGAGGCTGGGGAGAGGAGCAGTGTGTGAATCGGTCAATTTTTAATGAGAAATATTGAAAAGGGAGTCCCTTCAAATACTGAGAATATAAAACTTTTTAGATGAAGTCTGGCATCAACTCACAATATTTATCTAAACGTAAATGGCAGCATTTTCTGAGAAGACCGCTGACCTCAAGGCAAACATTCCTATCTTTTAATATTATTTTCATGATTTGTACAAGCTGAAAATAAAATCAATATTGTTTGGGGAAAAAAACATGGAAATGTATTGTGTGGGCCTTGCTGTGTTGAAAAATAGCAATTAATACATCTTCAGAGGTGCTTTTATATGCTTGGCCTTTATGGTTAAAAATTGCTATTTTTTAATTAATTAAACAGAAGCCTTGGAGCATGACATCATATCCTGTTGCCAGTATTGATTCCAGGGTTTGAAATAATTTTGCAAACATAAAGTCTAGTTTGACCACCCCAATTAATTCTCTTAAATCATACAAACCCTCACACCTTATATGATGAGTCTTGACAAATCTTACACATTAACATCACACTAAGTGCTGTGAAACCTTAGCTCTTCAAGTAAGTTATCTGGTAGTTACATATCGGAAACATCTTATCACTCGCAGCTTTGTTTCATTCCTTTTCCATAAAGTTCAAGTGTAGAAACAGGCTCTCTTCAACTCTCTTTTCCTTTACCCAGGTTAAGATGAAATTACTCATTGCTGAAACTAATCATTAATTACAAAGGGGAGAGTGTCCAGTGTGTAAACAGTGATTAATTGTTAACAAAAGTAAGTTCATGCATACCTGAACTGTAATAATCTGTCCTGCACCATTACAAGGATCTGAACACAGGTGGTTAATTAACTCTAATTGTCTTTACAATGAGAAGATCACAAGAGAAGATAAAAACTTTTTTCAAAAAGAAGCCTCCTTTGATGTACGGCTAGATATTTGTCAGTTGATTTATTCCCAGCTATATTTTGTCTCATCTTTCAGTCTTTCTTCTTTCAGTCTTTCTCAACATGGTTGGGAATCAAGTCCCTGAAACAAAGTGATGCAGTTTTACTGGGATTTAGCTGAACCATTTTACAACATGAAAGAAAGAAGTGATTTTAGCATTCAACGAATGTTGATGCTAACTTTATCCTAGCTCTCTTCCGACATCATAATAAAGATTTGTTTGATGGAAATGTTGGCATGCAGTCATATTGGGACCATTTGTGTAAGTTCACTGGTGCATATTGCTGACTTATGCAATGTCATCGGACCATGTATTTCGATCAATGGAAAGTCACTGGCGCATGTTGCATTCAGTCTATAGACTTGCTTTCTTCATTGGTCCGCAACGCCCAGTGTCTCCATGTCTTTAAATGTCTGTGACCATGTACCCCTAATGCTGCAAAATCCACTTGCTTGATGTTCCTTTGTCCCTGACAAACCTTCACTTGGTTGGACTTTCCCACCCTCCTTTCAAGTGGATGTCTGTGCATATGGTGCCACTTTTTGACTTATTTTGCTTGGTCAGTAGTTTTTGTGACTTTAAAGGATGTCCTGCAAGATAATGTCATGAAGAAATGTTATTGTTTACCATCTACACACCAATTACAGGGACAATTCTGATATAGAGGTTAAGCGCCTTGCTGAAGAGCACAATTAAGAGTTCTTGGATAGCCTCTTTCAGGTATTGAACCTATAATTTTTAACCACTAGGCAACACCCTTCTTCACTGATGTTAAGAAGGATATTAAGGTGGGTTCTAAATATTAAGGATTTGTATCTACTTTTAATGTGAACAAGAGCTTCTGTTTGACTGCTCCAGGTTTTGATGACACTTAATGGCCGATTCCACACATGGTTTGATTATTGGTCCAAACAAAAGTTTGATTCCACTCCCCTCCCCCTTCCACTGAAGATCTCTTTTATATTATTTTGCTTATTTCTGGATATTTGCTCATTGCCCTGATTTCATATTGCATGTAAACACCTTTACTGGCATTCTAAAGCCCTAGGTATACTTCCATTTTTACTCGAATGCTCAGCGTCTGCATACAGTCGAACGCAAGCCTGTCAAAATAAACTCCAACTGTGCACACATACTCAGGCGGTTGGTACATGCACACTATAACTGTTATGAGACACCAGACTTTCTCCCCAGGTCTTTAGACCTATGAAGATTTTTCAGAGAGTTATACAAATGCAGGTATCTTCAGACCTCCTCACACATGCGCTCTTGACTTGTACATCCACTGTTGTTGTTTATACCTTCATATGATGTTTAGTGGTGATTACTTCTAGTGCTTCATGACCGCAACGGCTCAAGATGTAAGTGTTGCCACCTTGTAGACCCACTAGTAAATGCAAATAACTACATGCACATTCTGCGCATTCAAAGACGCACAATTAGAAAAATCAGGCTGCTCGTATTCAGTGCTTGCGCACTGTTGATGATGAGATTTGTGTCACGCATTCTGTAAGTGGATGCTCATCGTTTGTGTCGGACCCAAGTACACTTTGGGTTTTACCAGCTTATCCAATGTGTGCTAGTCTTGTGTGCATGACTGTTTATGTTTTAACATCAAAAGCAGAAAATAACCTGATGATTTGAAAGCTAATGTAAAGTTTTTTTTTGCATAGTCAGGTTTTTTTAAAAAGCTGTTTTTGGTTTTATCAGCATATTGGTGTGAATGTAAACTCACTCAATGAGACTAACAGTAGCATTACCACTGTAGCTATGTAAAAAAATTTGCTTTTGTTCTCATTTCTTTGCCCCTTCGGTTTTACTATGGAGGGTAGCACAGACGGAATTATATTTTTGTCTGTCACAAGAGATGCATTGCAAGAGATGCAAAGATTTATGTTTCTTGCAGAGATGTATGTTGCTCGTAAAGACAATTTCTGTGGCTACATGCCACAATGAGAAATCCATTGTACTATAATAGTTAAATTATAAGACATCAATAGTGGTTTACTTGTGCAAGTTAGGCCGGATGGCTTTTATAACAGTTGCAAACTCTACTGTACCAAAGACACCCATCGCCATCAACCAAACAAACAAACACTGATATCAAATGGACTCTAGGCTAAACCAAAATCTCTACAGTTAAAACACCCTGAAAAATAGGTAATTCAACATGATTATTCAGCACAACTTTGTTTATAATTTAATACTGAATTCTTAAAATTTCATAATGCCTTGTTCCTGAATGTTCCTGTTTAAATTAATTTTACATTTCTCTCGAGCTAAATACGACGATCTGTTGTCATTCACATTACTTCACTTGTGGTTTTACTCGAGTACCCTGGAGGAAATTATTAAGTTGGTATTATTATACATATTGACACTGTATCAAAGAGCAATGACTCCTTGTGTTTCCTCTTTTTTCAATTTCATGCTCTTTTTATGAGTCCCTTTGGTGGGGTTGAATGAAAGTTTGATGGAGTTTTTGTGAAGCCGGCTTTAGTTTCTCACTGCCGCTCTCCTGAAGACACAGCCTTCATTTTCTATTCATCTTCAAAAACAAGATGGGCTCTAAACATCTGTGATCCATGTGCTGCTCTGGATGAGTTGCAGGGCCTGACCCACTTGGCTCTTGGCTTTATGTAATGAGCCCCCTGATTAAATAGCGGCATGCAGAAACATTTTGTTGTATGAGTTTTGTCATCTCATTTCACACTCACTCTTTGCCAATCTGTTTCCTTCCTCTGATTCTTGTCAATCTCTAGATGAGGTTACATAGCAGATGTAAAGAATGCAAGTATCTCAGGGTGATGTGTGATGTATAGAAGAGATTGGCTCATATTAGAGAAAGTGAATACGTTTACATATTTCTTTTTTATTGGGGGTCATGCAATGAAGAATACATTTTTCCTTGATATTTAGACATATAAGAGGTAACCGAAACAACTGTTAATTTCAGAACTCAAAACTTCATCCCGAGTCTAAAAAGAGCATTTATAGTTAACACCCTGCTAAAATATCTTGTTTTGAAAAAGTTTAATTAATTGTTAAACATTAAGCATTTATTTTTTTGTATATAAACATGCACTAGACAGATGTCTTTAACCATTGTCATGTATCTTGTGACGCTTGTTAAAGACGCTGTCCCAAGTTACAACTCTGAAAATGAGACCTCTTCTTGTTACATTCAGCAGCTCTGCCTCTTGCTCTTTTGACCAAAAACACATCCTGGATTCATTCTTTCGCCCATCTACTCTATTTTCAATTGTTGGTGTATGTAATCATGCACTAGATGGACATCTTTGACCGTTTTGAAGCATTTCTGGTGACGTGCATCTCAGTGCAGGATGATACTGTATGTGTGTCTTGTGGATGTGTCTTCAGCGTATTTGAGTGTAGATTGTATGTTTTTTCAGTAATATATCAGCCTGGATTGCATGTGAACCAGTCACAATACCAATCAATCTTTACAAAGGAACTGTTTTAGAAGAACAGTGCAGTTAACAACACTATGGGACCTGACCCCAATAACCATAAGTAACTAGTTTTATTGATGAATGTTTCAAATGTCATGACTGTTTGATAGTTTATGGTGCTGCTGTGCTTGATTGAACAGTTTCATATATTTGGGGGTGTGTTATATGTAAACTCTGATTTTCTTTTTTTTTTTTTTTTTTATGTTGTGGAGCTTGTGTATTCTCTTCTAATTGAGTTTCAATTATGGCTGTATTTGAGGTCAGCACAATGTCAGCCAATCAGAATAATGGCCATTAACATTGAAGTGGACGCTTAGCAAAACAGAGTGTTTCAGACAGAGAGCCAGAAACAGGATGGGAAATTGTTATATATTACTAATTTATGATTGTTTTGCTGCAAAAAAACTGTACTAATGTTATCAGTGGACCTCAGGGAAATAAAACTATTATTAAAAGAAAACAGTATTTCATGACCCATTTAACACAACAGGTTGTACCTACAAGCATCTGTATCTGCAAGTTAAACTTAAGCATGTGCAGTAAATATAAATGTGTATGCAGAATTATATTAATGAATAGCAAACATAACAATTTAAATCTTGTCAATATTTACACACCCTCTTTTTCAAAACCTTTTAAAGCACTATTGGTTATGTTTAGGTTTTGGATTAGGACAATCCAAATGGTCAACCCTGTTCCTGTTCTCTAATTTGCTTTTAGGACACTATTGGTTAGGTGTAGTTTAAAGTTATAGGATAGGAAGGTATGTTTTACTCATTAAAACCTCAGTCTAACATCCACCTTAAAAACCTTGCTTCACTCGCTTTTGGCACCCTTTGCTGGACATTTCACTGGGTATTTGCTGCAAAACATTTAATGAAGCACACAATTTTGTTTTGCAAAAATAACTTCAGAAGGACCACTTTTATACTTCAAAGCTGCTTTTTTGTTGTTTGGTGCATGGCAGCACCTGTCCCCATTAACTTTCATGATATGTAAATGAGCAACCAAGATATTTAATCACAATGCATGATTCTTAGATCCCCAGTCACATTTGATCGCATACTGTAGATTTTCACCTTGTCTGGTGTTTTAAGGATGGTGTACCTTGTCATTTGTCAAGATCAGATCACAGACATTTTGGATTGACCACCACAACCATCAGACCAGTCAATGCATGTGTTAAGGTGGCCAGCTGATAGATAGCTTTGAAATGTGTATAAACCTCACTCTCCTGCCCTCAAGAGGTGCACTAGCGACTGATGCTAGAGGCTGCAGCCTTTAGCCCCCTTGTTAGCGCACCTGCCTCCCATGCCGGAGATGCCGGTTCGAGTACCGTACGGTGCGGGTACAACAGGAGTGTCACACATGCAAGTCCTTAAGGCCATGAATATTATTTTATCAGAGCCTTGAATCAGCATTCATCTTTGTAGTTTAGATTCAAAAGTAGAGCAAAATAAATAAAAAAATAGATATGCGACTGTAAGCTGTGAATGGCGTATTTACTCCCCTATCAACACTGAAGTCAATATGCCGTGTATGTGTCCCTATGGGAGAATGGAAGACACATTTTCTTTCTTTGTGTGCATGGCTTAGTATACTATCATAATGATCTATAGGGTAGAAGCATTTGCTGTCTAAGGTAAAAAGCTTTCATCATTTTTGTATCATTCATCATTTAACATTCCCAGGTTTTTATTTTATTACACACGTTTTTACATGTATTTATGAATAAAATATTTAGTTTTAACGGGAGCTAGTTTCAGAAGTGCATGGGTCAATTTGGCATGAATGTTTTCCATCTATTTTTGATATTTTGCACACATTCGTACAGCACATTTTCTGGCTCAATTACAGTGCAATATTATATATATATATCTTTTTTTTTTTTTTTTTAGTCATCTAACCTGTACACATATTTACATAATCAAACCTTTGAAAACAGGGAAATACATTTTTATGTTTGACAAAAACATACTGTATACTAGAACTGTAATGTAAGACTTGTTTGGACTATTAAAAACATTGACCTTGATCTCTAATTAAAGCATGAAGGGTTGTATTTCGCACTTGGGACAGTTTCTCATTTGTGTTACACATTTTTTACATGTGGAACTACTTAAAGTCATAAAGCAGCAGCATGCCTTCAGTCTTATAGCAAATACACTGTGTAGCTCCAGGACTTTTTCTTTTCAGTTTAGTTGTGATTTTATTATCGTAAATTCACTGTCAACAGATATTACATCATCTGAAGTGATTCATAATTATGATTTATGATTTCTGATCTATCTAATAAACAGCGAGAAGTCTGTTTTCCATCTTCTCCTTTCATCTAGACTTTATTCATCATGTCTTGAAGTGTGGGATGAGCTGCTGTGAATAGGCAATAGTTCAACAAGATTCATTGAAAACTGGCACATTGTGCTGCAACCATCAACCATTTTATAATCTCATTAACAAGTGCCAGGCTTGACCATGAGGCCTTCTGGTTATTACCTTGTATTAGAGCCTAAGATCTGTCCCCAATCTATTGCTTACCAACAAGGAGGCAATTTTGGCAGAGTCTATTCGGGATTTGAGTTATTAATACATTTATCCCTGTGGTGGGGTGTCTACTTTAGAACAGGGTGTAATTTACCTCCTCAGTAAATCTTTGCCAACATCCACACTAATGCCTTTTCTGTTTCATTACATCATCGTTTTCACAAGTTTAAAAAAAAAACATCTTAGTGTGGACATGGCCTTTTGTTTTCTTAATTATGGTTTCATTTTTGGTGCTCATTAAACATTTGTAGCTTTACATTTACTATGTAAAATTCTTCAGGTAGTGCTAGATCAGGCTAGTAGTATAGTAAAATAAATTAAAACATTTTAATCGCAAATAGCAGTCTAATAAACTGTCATTCAAACTGGCAGCATTACTGTATGTCGTTACGTTTGTTATTCAACACCCATCATGGTTTCAGGCCGAGAATAGATGGGTCATAAAAATGCACCTGAACTAATGTTTAAATGTATCTTTCCTGGTACAACCCAAGCTTCTTAACACTATAGTGAACATCCTATTGACCACCAAGCATTATCACGCAGTCATACTGAGGGCACCGACAGATTAGAAGCTGGGAACATGGATCTCACTGAGCCATATGGTGCATCCTATAGCTAAAGCAGATGATTAAACCTAGACCCTTAACCCTACTGATGGATAGCAATCACACACCTCCATAAGTACAGAATGTTAGCACTTATACAGAATTCACAATTCAGGTGCCCAGTCCCAGATTTCAATTGCTTTAATTTCAAGGGGTTGTGTCAATATAAAGGGGGCAGCTATCTTGCCCCTTCAATGAACTTGTGGGGGTTAATCAGGGTAAGACCTGCTCGGATTTGCTGCTTGTTGCTCGCAGATTTGCGAGACACTATAGATAGCGATGCTGTGGTTTGAGGGAATGGATTAAGTGTTTCTCTTTTGAGAATTGAACAAGAACATGTTACATGTGAAAACAAACACTTGCATGGAAACACAAGGGCATGTGAATTGAAAAAAGAAAAATGCATTGTACAGCAAATTACATACTCAATACAATTTGCTGCTCCGTCATGGTGTTACATGGATATTGTTTCACCATGAACATCAGTAAATATACATTTGCAATGAATACCAACTATGGAAGTGTTGCTTAGCTGGAATTTAGCCCTTTCATTTCTGTCAGCTCGAACCGGTCTGGCCATTCACCGTTGTCCTCTCTCATCAACAAGGCATTTCCGTCCGCAGAACTGTCGCTCACTGGATGTTTTTTGGCAACTTTCTGAGTAAACTCTAGAGAATGTTGTGCATGAAAATCCCAGGAGATCAGCAGTTACAGAAATACTCAAACTAGCTTGTCAGCAAACAACAATTATGTCATGGTCGGAATCACTGAGGTCACATTTTTCCCATTCAGATGGTTGATGTGAACATAAACTGAAGCTCCTGTCCCATATCTGTATGATTTTATATATTGCTGTGCTGCCACATGATTGGCTGATTAGATAATCGCATGCATTAGTAGGTGTACAGGTGTTCCTAATAAAGTGCTCAGTGAGTGCATATTTGCACTTTATAGAATGTAAAAAAATATTACCACAACAATGCAAATTTACATTTGCGTGTGGCTTTCAGTGAAGATATTTACACAAAAATGTTTTATGTAGTTTTGCTGTTCTCTAGCAAAGTGTTTTTATCATTGGTGGTTTGCAACAACAAAATGGTAAAAACAA